>NW_003852466.1:4237830-4239258 GCF_000181295.1 Otolemur garnettii
AGGAGTTGGAGGTTGCTGTGAGCTGTGATGCCAGAGCACTCTACCCAGGGGACAGCTTGAGGCTCTGTCTCAAAAAAAAAAAAAAAAAAAAAAAAAGAAGAATGAGAACAAGTTTGAGGAAACAAAAAGAGAAGTTTATTAATTTGCCAGCAAATGAGGAATTGGTAGACTCTCATCCGGAAGTCCCACCATTCTCTCTATAAGCCAAAATACAGAGGCTTTAGAGAGAGTTTTCAGCATTATGCCATTGC
This sequence comes from Otolemur garnettii, assembly GCF_000181295.1. Classification (NCBI taxonomy): domain Eukaryota; kingdom Metazoa; phylum Chordata; class Mammalia; order Primates; family Galagidae; genus Otolemur; species Otolemur garnettii. Next base: position 4,238,082 of record NW_003852466.1, read on the forward strand.
TATTTAACTGCAGCATTTCCAGTGAAGACAATTTCAGTGATCTCTGCCCAGACAGTTCTGTTGAGCCATCTTCTGTGGTGCAAAGAACAAAGGACAATCCCCTGAGTTCTTTTTTTTTTTGGCCTGGGCTGGGTTTGAACCCGCCACCTCTGGCATATGGGGCCGGCGCCCTACTCCTTTGAGCCACAGGTGCCGCCCAATCCCCTGAGTTCTTGCCTCCAGCAGGCATGTAACTTTTATTTTCCCCAAAGTGTGGGGTGTTAAAAGAGTCAACTTGGGCAGTGCTTGAAGCTCAATGGGTAGGGCACCAGCCACATACACCCAGGCTGGAGGGTTCCAATCCAGTCCAGGACCAGCTAAAACAACAACGACAACTGCAACAAAAAATAGCCAGGCGTATTGGCAGGCGCCTGTAGTCCCAGCTACTTGGGAGGCTGAGGCAAGAGGATCCCTTAAGCACAACAGTTGGAGGTTGCTGTGAACTGTGACACCACTGCACTCTACCCAGGGTGACAGCTTGAGACTCTGTCTCAAAAAAATAAATTAAGTAAGTAAAAGAGACAACTTGTAATACATTTTGCACTTTTTAAGGCTCTTGTTTCTGTTACATTTTAGTTTTTTTATTTTTTGGACTGGCTGTTATCCTGCAACTATGGAGGTTTGAATCAATTTCTGCAGCCTCATTTTCCATAATTCAGTGGATCAAATATAATGTAAAATAAGAATAAAACAAAACAAAACAAAAAACACAATAAAAACAAAAAATTTGAAAAAGAAAAAAAAAAGAATAAAACCAAAAAGAGGGGGTGATGCCTGTGGCTCAGCGAGTAGGGCTCCAGCCCCAAATACCAGAGGGTGGTGGGTTCGAACTTGCCCCAGCCAAACTGTAACAGAAAAATAGCCGGGCGTTGTATAGGGCGCCTATAGTCCCAGCTATAGGAGGCTAAGGCAAGAGAATCACCTAAGCTCAAGAGCTGGAGGTTGCTGTGAGCTGTGATGCCAGGGCATTCTACTGAGGGTAACAAAGTAAGACTCTGTCTCAAAAACAAACAAACAAACAAAAAACAGGGGAAAAAAGCAATTCACAATATATAGTTGATATCTCTAAGCATAAGTAGAAATTATAGCCAGCTGGCAATAAACTTTAGCCCTCAGCTATCAAATTCTTTTTTTTTTT
>NW_003852466.1:4239424-4264982 GCF_000181295.1 Otolemur garnettii
TTTTTTTTGGTTGCAATCATCGTTGTTGTTTGGTGGGCCCGGGCTGGATTCGAATCTGCCACCTTAGGTATATGTGGCTGGTGCCTTAGCCACTTGAGCCACAGGTGCGGAGCCTGTATAAACTCTTGTTGGAATACTCAACACGGTAAAGAGAAGTGGGCTGGGGATTTGAGGGCAGGTGAGGAGGGAATCACCGATACTCTACAGGTCTTGAAGCCTCCCTTGGGGTTTGCTCAGCCTCTGCCCAGTTGGGGCTCTTACTCTAGAGTTTTCTGTTGAAACTCAAAAGAACAGCAGAGCCAATGCTCTTTTAGGGGCTCAGATAAGAAACAGAGGAAGATGGATGTGTTAAAAGAAAAACCCCAAGAGAATCAAATTTTAACAGAGTATAATTGAGTAAAGAATGATTTGTGGATTGAGCAGCTCCTAAACCAGAATAGGGTCAGAGATCTCAGTGCTGCCTTGTGGAGAGAAGATTTATGGACTGAAAAAGGAAGTGAGGTACAGAAACAGGTGGATTGATTATGGATCAGCCTTTGCCTTATTTGAACCCAGTTTGGACAACTACCTTTGATTGGCAAATGTTTGGCCAAAAGTTGGTGATTGGCACAAGAATAGGGTACTGCCTGTCACAAATATAGTTAGGTTACTGATGGCTGTGCACAGGCGAACCTTTAGGCAGATTTAGGCTAAACTCAATGTAGGAGAGAAAGGGGAGTGGAATAAGTGGCACTAGACGGAAGATAAAGACACAGGAACAGCAGGTTTGTAAGGCAAAGCCTACAGAAGCCCCTGCAGGAGCCGTCCTCGAGGGCTGCACTTAGTATGGGACAAAGAATTCAGAATGTGTTGCAAACCATCATGAAGAAAAGAAAAAAGATCAACAATTACCACGGAAGAAACCCTGTCCAAGGTTGGAATGGCCCCAGGGTCTTTTATGGAGAAGTCATTGTAAATGGGTTTGAGGTGACCTTCCACAATTAGAAAACACCCAGGATTACTGTCATCAGCAATAAAGGAAATAATTAGACTAATCAATTGGTTTGGGCAAATCTTTTGAGACTCTCCTGGTAATCAAATAAGATCCTAGTAATTTAAGGTATAAAAACAATGAGAAGGGTGGTGCCTGTGGCTCAGTGGGTAGGGCGCTGGCCGCATATACGAAGGGTGGTGGGTTCAATCCCAGCCCCAGCCGAACTGCAACAAAAAAAAAAAAAAAAAAGAAAGAAAGAAAAGAAAAAATAGCCAGGCATTGTGGTGGGCGCCTGTAGTTCCAGCTGCTCGGGAGGCGGAGGCAAGAGAATTGCCTAAGCCCAGGAGTTGAAGGTTGCTGTGAGCTATGTGTCGCCACAGCACTGTACTGGGGCGATAAAGTGAGACTCTGTCTCTACAAAAAAAAAAAAAGAAACTGACAAAATATAATCCTGTTGAGAAAGAAAATCCTTTTTGTCCCAATGTCATTGAAGAACAGGCATTTGAAAAACATCATAAACTGTGCAAACAGTTATTTAGAGTATACCTGGGGAGCAGGCCTTGAGATTAGAGCACTTTGGAGTAAAATAACAATTTAGAACTGTGGCAACTTGTTGGAAGTTCCAACTCAGCAAACAGCCCCCAGATCCTCGTAGGGCAAATCAAGATCTGCCCTTTTGACTCCAACCCAAGCAACTATGAGCTGCCCTACAAAGCTCGGGGAGAACCCCAGATTCCCAGCCCTGCCCTTCGACTCTGGAGAAGTTGCACTTTGGTGGGCCACGTTTTCCTCTCTCTCTCATTCCCCAGAACTCCCCTGAGTTCACATTCCCTAGGAACAACAGAGCCTTGTCTAATGAGCCACAATGGAGAGCTTGTGAGGATGACCAGAAAACTGGGATACCCGACTGGGATTTCCCTTTGAAATCCTCCTGGGTCTGAGGCCGAAAAAAACACACAAAAGGCATTCAGAAACCCAGTTACCTCTGATGGCTCCTACTGCTGTCCCCTAAAGCCATCAGGGGCTTCCTAGACAGTGAGTGGCAGTTGGAGCCACTATCTCCCTCCTCCCTCTCTCTCCAGCCCTGCCCTGGAGTGCTCAAGATTTGGCCTGAGGTCTGGAGATTAAGAACAGACTGTGTCGGGTGGCAGCTATAGCTCAAGTGGCTAAGGCACCAGCCACACACACCAGAGCTGGCAGGTTTGAATACAGCCTGGGCCTGCCAAACAACACGACAACTACAACCAAAAAATAGCCGAGTGTTCCAGCGGGCGCCTATAGTCCCAGTTACTTGGGAGGCTGAGGCAAGAGAATCGCTTATGCCCAGGAGTTTGAGGTTGCTGTGAGCTGTGATGCCACAGCACTCTACCCAGGGCGATAGCTTGAGGCTCTGTCTCCAAAAAAAAGAGAGAGAGAACAGACAGTGTCATTATCCCTTTGTTAAAATACTTTACTACACTTTTCAGATGTGTGTGCACATGCGTGCACAGTTCACTCTAATTCTACCATGTCCTCCAATACTGTGCCTCTGAAATATTCTGGATATGGCCAGGCCTGGTGGCTTATCCCTTTAATCCTAGCATTTGGGGAGGTCAAGGTGGGTGGATTGTTTGAGCAGCCAGAGCAAGAATGAGACCCTTGTCTTTACTAAAAATAGAAAAAAATTAGACAGGAGTGGCAGTGGGCACCTGTAGTCCCAGCCACTTGGGAGACTGAGGCAAGCAGATCACTTACTTCCGCCCAGGAGTTTGAGGTTGCTGCGAACTATGATACCACAGCATTCTACCCAAGGTGACAGAGGGAGACTCTTATCTCAAAATAAATAAATAAATAATATAAATAAATATTCTGCACAGGGAGACCATGGACATGAAGAAGGGGTAGGGGATTATTTATTTCTTGCTCAGAGGACTCAGAACCTTTCTTGAGGTAGACTGCAGTGGGTTTGGGGGACACAAAGGTGACCCACTAGCTCCACCTGTCAGGGAAGCCAGCTCTTCCTCCACTGAAAGAACATCCCCTGAAGAATAGTGTTAAATGTGTACATTAAGTGAGGTTAGAAACAGACTCACGCCCTGCCACCTTGCAGGCCTAGCTAGATAGCTGTGGCAAGTATTTGTGGTAGTAGCACTTACTTTCCTTGCCTGGGGTTAGGAAAATAAAGGTAGGTAATTGTCAAAGAGTGGAAGCTTTTAGCTAGAAGTTGCTGAGCGATTTCTGAATTTAGCTTTTAAGAAGACTGCTGGATGCAGTGGCACGTGCCTGTATGCCCAGCTGCTGGGGAGGCTGAGGAGGGAGGTGGCTTGATCCTGAGAGAGTTGAGTCTAGACTCTTCTGTAATGAAAAAAAAAAGTTTAGAAAAATGAAACTTGCAAGGTGCCAGGCGCCATCCCTCAAGCCTGTAATCCTAGCAGTCTGGGTGGCCAAGGTGGGTGGATTGCTTGAGTTTAGGAGTTCAAGACCAGCCTGGGCAAGAGCGAGAGTCAGTCTCTCTCTACTAAAAATAGAAAAATTAGCCTGGTATAGTGGTGAGTGGCTGTAGTCCCAGCTACTCAGAAGGCTGAGGCAAGAGGATGGCTTGAACCCAAGAGTATGAGGTTACTTATAAACAAAACAAACAAAACCAAAAAACAAAAATCCAGAAACTTGCAAAGTAATTAACATCAACTTTTAGAGGAAAAGCTTGAAATCGAACAGGTAATTTAATGCTAACCAAAATGGCACCAGCCAAAGTAGGAACAGAACAAAACTGGAGGGGTGTGGGGGCAATGCGCGTGTCGGTTCTTTAAAAGCATTATTTATTGTCCTGGAGCTTAGAGCGGCGCGGCCTCCCGCTGCTGTGCTCTGGCCTCTGCACCGGGCAGGAGGGTGTGGCACCACTTCTCGGGTGCCTGGGGGGAGGAGCTTTCCTTGGAGGCGGGTCTAATCTTATTTTCCCAAAGAGTCAGTTATTGGAGGAAACAAAAACACCCAACTCTTTATTAGCTGACAAGCCCTTTGCCGTTCCGAGCGTTTAGCAGCTGCTCTACACGTGTCTGCTGGCAGTTCGTTCCTGCTGGACGGTGGGCTCGCCGTCTCGGAGGAGGGCCGGGCGGTCCCGGAGCCCGCGGGCTGAGCGTGGAGGGCGGCGCGGACCCGATCCCTCCTCCAGGCCGGGCGCCTCGCGTGTCCACCGAGAGCCGCCGCTGTTAGGCGCTGGTCACTCGGGAGGAAGCCCCGAGAACAGAGAAGTGAGAGCGTTTCAGCCTGTTAACTAAGTGCACAGCCACCCTGACCGTGGCCGGAAAACCGCGAATGGAAAAAAGAAAAACTGCCCTGAGAAACCCTTGAGAACTTGCAGTAAGCGCACAGAATCCGCAGCAGAGCTTACTTTCCTGGCCTGAATTAAAAACAGGCACACATACTGGTTTTTTTTTTTTATTTTGACTGAGTCTCAAGCTGTCCCCCTGGGTAGAGAGCCACAGAGTTATCATAGCTCAATCTCCACCTCTTTTGAGTTCAAGTGATCCTCTTGCCTCAGTTTTTTCTTTTTTCTTTCTTTCTTTTCTTTTCTTCTTCTTCTTCTTTTTTTTTTTTTTTTTAGTAAAGATGGGGTCTCGCTCTTGCTCAGGCTGGTAGAGAATCCGTGAGCTCAAGCAATCCACCCAGTTGGGCCTCCCAGGGTGCTAGGATTCCAGGCGTGAGCCAGCATCTGGCCCCCACTTTTTCCTTCTTTTAATTGGAGAGACCTCCCTCCAGGGCTCTGAGTCTTACAAAGGTCTTAGCTGAAGGACGACAAGCCTTGCCAAGTCCAGAGTGCGAGTGCGTGAGCTGGTGAATGAGGTTTAGCAGGGAAGGATTTGGATCCCCCGCGAGTCGGCCCACGCCCTACTTCTGGGCTCCTCTGGTCATGTGTCCTGTGTCACAGTGCTGAGCTCCATTTCCTTCTCAGTGGGGAAGAGTAAAGGAGATTAGACACATGAAACTGAGTTTGTACACCCTTAAAGCACCAATTCAATGTTTCTTTAACTAATAACTGAAAGAATCACTGGCACAGAAATGCCCAGCTAACTTTCCCCACTGGGCTTTCACTTCTTCTTTTTCACAGCACCAAGTTACACTTTTTGTCATTAAACTAAATCAACGAACATCCAGTGAGTTCTACGTAGAACAGAGACCTAACACCCTACCATCTCAGACGGGGCAAGGTGGCTCACATCTATAATCCTAGCACTCTGGGAAGTGGACTCGGGTGGATTGCCTGAGCTCACGGGTTAGAGATCAGCCTGAGCAAGAGAGAGACCTGGTCTCTAAAAATAGCCGGTATAGTGGTGGGTGCCTGTGGTCCCAGCTGCTCCGGAGGCTGAGGCAAGTGAATCAGTTGCTATGTTTGAGCTATGAGGCCTGGGTACTCTACCCAGGGAGACAAAGTGAAAGTCTGTCTCAAAAAAAAAAAAAAAAAAGGATCTTATCATCTAGTTGGGGAAAAACATATAAACACATTCACAGTTTTCTTTTTTTCCTTTTTCTTTTTTTTTTTTCTGAGACAGAGTCTCACTTTGTCACTTTTGGTAGAGTGCTGTGGCATCATAGCTCACAGCAACCTTAAATTCTTGGGCTCAAGCAATTCTCTTGCCTCAGCCTACCCAGTAGCTGGGACTACAGGCACCCACCACAACACCCACCCAGTTTTTTTTAGAGATGAAGTCTTGCTCTGACTCAGGGTGGTCTTGAATCTGTGAGCTCAGGCAATCCACCCACCTGACCTCCCAGAGTGCTAGGATTACAGGCATGAGCAACTGTACCTGGCTCACATTCATATTTTTTTTTGTTGAGACAGAGTCTCACTCTGTCATCCTTGGTAGAGTGCTGTAACATCACAGCTCACAGCAACCTCAAACTCTTGGGCTTAAGTGATTCTCTTGCTTCAGTCTCCCAAGTAGCTGGTACTACAGGCACCATCATAACGCTGGGCCATTGTTTTTTTTTTTTTTTGGTTACAGTTGACATTGTTGTTGGCAGGCCCTGCCTGGGTTTGAACCCACCAGTCCAGGTGCATGTGGCTGACACTCTAGCTGCTGAGCTACAGGCCCTGAGCCCATGGTTTTCTTGTTTTTATTTTTGTTTTGTTTGTTTGTTTGTTTGTTTGAGACAGAGCCTCATTCTGTTGCCCTGGGTAGAGCGTGGTCATCATACCTCACAGCAGCCTCAAACTCTTGGGCTCATTCTATCCTCCTGCCTCACCCTCTCAAGTAGCTAGGATACAGGCATCCACCACAATACTAGCCTGATTTTTCTATTTTTAGTAGAGATGGGGTCTTGATCTTGCTCAGGCTGGTCTCCAACTCTTGACTTCAACCAATCCACGTGCCTTGGCTTCCCAGAGTGCTAGGATTACAGGCGTGAGTCACCTTGCCAGGTACTTAAGACAGAGTCTCACTTTATTGCCCTCTGTAGAGTGCCGTGGCGTCACACAGCAACCTCCGACTCCTGGGCTTAGGCAATTCTCTTGCCTCAGCCTCCTGAGTAGCTGGGACTACAGGCACCTGCCACAACGCCTGGCTATTTTTTTGTTGCAGTTTGGCTGCGGCTGGGTTCAAACCTGCCACCCTGGGTATATGGGGCTGGCACTTTACCCACTGAGCCACAGGCACCACACTGGAAGGATCTCTTGAGGGCAGGAGTTCAAGACCAGCCTCAGCAAGAACTAGATCCTGTCCCTACTAAAAATAGTAAAATTAGTTGAGTGTGGTGATGCATGCCACCTATGGTTCCAGTTCTCAGGAGGCTGAGGCGGGAGAATTGCTTGAGCCCAGAAGTTGGAGATTGCAGTGAGCTATGATGACACTACTGCACTCCAGCCAAGGCAACAGAGACCTTGTCTCAAACAAAACAAAACAAAACAGAAACCGTTCTTAACTTACCAGCCACCCAAAACACTTGAACCATGGACCATATTTTGCTAGCTCCTGATCTAGAACTGAGAAATTTCAAATAATCACTGCTATCTTCTGGTTTCTTACGGGAAATAGAAGGCTGATTGCTTGCTGCAAGGTAAGATGAGGCATGCTATCCAGGGAGGGAAATTTCTCCTTTTAAGTGTTTTTGGAGGCTGAACATGGCCATAGGCAGTCTGGACCTGTTGAGTGCCTAGTTGCACCAACTGCGTGCTGCATGATGGCTTTCAACAAGGCACAACATGTTTTGAATGAAAAAACACCTGCTTACGATGCTGCCCAGAGTCAAAGGCAGAAAGCATAGCAAATGAAATCTTTCCATCCGGTAGTGAAACTGAAAAAGCAGAGGAACATACCTATGAGTCTGTTTTCACATTTCTACTTGAAGGCACGACGTGGTGACCACACCTGGGAACTTGTCCACCCCGAGTGTACAGTGCAAACCAGGAGGTGTTTTGGTGGGGTAGCTGCATCATGAATGACCCAGGGAGGGGCCTGAATTGCTTGTAATGTTGGTTCCACACTGAGTCTCATTTCTTGAAAGAGTTGTCTAGGAAGTAACAGAACTAATAACCTACATCTTCATGACAGTACAGCATCATTATAAAGCTCTTTGTATTTGTATTTGTTCTGTTTTATGTGATTTGTCACCTGGAACAGGCCTAAGGCCCCTAAGCCCCCACCCTCTGAGACATGCTTACCTCCATTTCTCAGGTTAAGCAAAGGAGGCTCAAGGCTATAAATACAGGTGTAAATGACTCTGTAACTTTCAACCATATACTGTGTGTCTTAATTTATCCTCCTGATTATTTTGTAAAGCAGGAATTATTATTTTCATTTTTTTTTTTTTGAAACAGAGTCTTAGTTGCCCTTGGTAGAGTGCCATGGTGTCATAGCTCACAGCAACCTCAAACTCTTAGGCTCGAGTGATCCTCTTTGCCTCAGCCTCCCAAGTCTCTGGGACTAAAGGTGCCCACCACAATGTCTGGCTATTTTTAGAGACAGGGTCTCCCTCTTGCATAGGCTGGTCTTGAACTCCTGAACTCAGGCAATTTACCAGATTCGACCTCCCAGAGTGCTAGGATATGAGCCACCATGCCTGGCCTGTTATTTTCATTTAATGTGTCAGATACATTTTTAATGACTTGCCTAAAATCCTAGCATAAGTGCTCTACATGGATCAAATTATCACTATGTCACCAGGCCCAATATCAGTATTTCTTTATGATTAAAACAAATGCGACCAGAAAGGTAAGGGTTTTAGGATTAATGAATAAGACACCATAATGCTAATTATACATGCCCCTAATTAGTCCTCTGCAAAAAAAAGAAAAAAAAAGAAAAGAAAAAAGGTGGGACCTGTGGCTCAGTGAGTAGGCCGCCGAACCCATATACCGAGGGTGGCGGGTTCAAACCCGGCCCCTATACAGAAAATAGCTGGGCGTTGTGGCGGGCACCTGTAGTCCCAGCTACTCAGGAGGCTGAGGCAAGAGAATGGCCTAAGCCCAGGAGCTGGGGGTTGCTGTGAGCTATGACATCACAGCACTCTAACGAGGGCAATAAAGTGTGACTCTATCTCTAAAAAAAAAAAAAGAAAAAAGAAAATAATTGTGCAATTCTTAAAGCAGTTTTCATGTAAAGAAAATGAAGGGTTTCTCACTAGCACTCTGCACCATCTTTGACCCTGGTTTTTCCTTAAGAATAACAGTGGCTGTGCTGGGGGTGGTGGCTACACTCACACCATTAGTCTCGGCCGCTCAGGAAGCTGAGGTGCAAGGATTGCTTGAGTCGCTGCATCCAAGTCCAGCCCAGGCAACAGAGAGAGAGATACCATGTCTAAAAACAAAGATGATAACAATGGCTGATACTTAATGAGGGCTAACTGTGCACCAGAGATGCAGAGTCCTCTGCAAACATCGGCTCGGGTCATCTTCATGACCGTGCTGTGACATAGGTGTCATTATTTTCTCCATGTTTCAGGCGGAGGAGCCAAGGTGCAGAGAGGAGGGCTTCATTAGTAGACTCACCTCTGTGTCCTCATTTGGGCAGTAGAGTGTAGTGATTCTGGAGACAGAGCACCTGGGTTTGAGTTCTGGCTGCCTTACCAGCTGTGTGAACTTGGACACTTACTTAGTTTTCCAGTACTTCAGTTTCTCCTTCCCCTCCCCTTTCTTCCCCTCCCCTTCCTCATTCTGTTGCCTAGGGTAGAGTGCCCTGGTGTCCTCATAGCTCATAGCAACCTCAACTCCTGGGGCTCGAGTAATGCTCCCACCTCAGCTTCCTGAGTCAGGGACTATAGGCTCATGCTGCCACGCTTGTCCGATTTTTTTCTATTTTTATTTTTAGTGCTTTTTTTTTTTAGGCAGGATCTCACTCTGTCACCCTGGGTAGGACACCGTGGCATCACAGCTCACAGCAACCTCAAACTCCTGGGCTTAAGCGATTCTCTTACCTCAGCCTCTCTAGCAGCTGGGATTACAGGCACCCACCACAATGCCCAGCTATTATTAGAGGTGGGGGGTTCTTCTCTGGTTCAGGCTGGTCTTGAACCTGTGAGCTCAGGCAATCCACCCGGCTTGGCCTCCCAGAGTGCTAGGATTATAGGCATGAGCCACCATGTCAGTTGATATTAAGGATTTTCTTTTCTTATTTTTTTTTAGAGACAGAGTCTCACTTTATCGCCCTTGGTAGAGTGCCGTGGCATTACAGCTCCCAGCTACCTCCAGCTCTTGGGCTTAGGTGATTCTTCTGCCTCAGCCTCCCAAGTAGCTGGGATTACAGACACCCACCACAATGCCCAGCTATTTTTTTGTTGCAGTTTGGACGGGGCTGAGTTTGAATCTGCCACCCTCGATATATGGGGCCGGTGCCCTACCCGTTGAGCCACAGGCACCACCCAGTATTAGGGATTTTCATACTGTTATGTACCCACCTCTAGAACTTTCTATCCCGCATGTGAATGCTGTCCCCATTAAACACTAACTCCCATTCTTCCTGCCCCAGGCCCACTAACCACTTGTCTACCTTCTGTCTTATAATTTGACTACTTGGCTCAGCGCCTGTGGCTCAAGTGGCTAAGGTGCCAGCCACATACACTTGAACTGGTGGGTTCGAACCCAGCCCAGCCTGCCAAACAACAATGACAGCTGCAACCAAAAAGTAGCTGGACGTTGTGGCTGGTGCCTGTAGTCCCAGCTACTTGGGAGGCTGAGGCAGGAGAATCGCTTGAGCCTAGGAATTGGAGGTTGCTGTGAGCTGTGATGCCACAGCACTCTACCCAGGGTGACAGCTTCAGGCTCTGTCTCAAAAAAAAAAAATAATAATAATAAATAAATCTGACTACTTTAGATGCTTTCTGCAAGTGAAGTATAGGGTATTTCCAAAGTATATTTATATGCACAGAGTGAGCACCAAGAACTGTGAACAGGGGTTGTGAGTTCTCCATCCACTTCACTCCATTTTTTTCTTTCTCCCTTTTCTTCCTCATTTTCATTTTTTAAATTTTTTTTTTTGAGACAGAGACTCACTTGTCACCCTTGGTTGAGTGCTGTGGCATTATAGTTCACAGCAACTTCAAACTCTTGGGCTCAAGGGATTCTCTTGCCTCAGCCTCCCCAGTAGCTATGACTACAGGCGTCTGACACAAAGCCCGGCTATTTTTAGAGACTGGGTGTCGCTCTTGCTTAGGGTGGTCTAGAAACTGTGAGCTCAGGCAATCTACCTACCTCAGCATCCTAGAGTTGCTAGGATTGCAGATGTGAGCCACCATGCTCGGCCACTCATTTTCATTTTTTTTTTTTGTTTTTTTGAGACAGAGCCTCAAGCTGTCCCCTTGGGTAGAGTTTCATGGCATCACAGCTCATAGCAACCTCCAACTCCTGGGCTCAAGCGATTCTCTTGCCTCCACCTCCCATGTAGCTGGACTATAGGTGCCCGCCACAATGCCTGGCTATTTGTTGGTTGCAGTTGTCATTGTTGTTTGGCAGCCCCGTCTGGATTTGAACCCGCCAGCTCAGGTGTACGTGGCTGGCGCCTTAGTCGCTTTAGTCATAGGCACCGAGCCTCATTTTCATTTTTAAACAGACTCTTTTTCTTAGTTTTTCCTGTGGGAAATAGTCCCCCCAAAATCTATGGGGGAAGGTATGTAGGGAAATAGTGGCAAAAGAGAAAGACAGATGGACTTCACAGGGAGAGGAAGAGCGAAAGGCATTAAGTCATAGCAATCATCCCCAGAAAGAAAAGGTGAACATGGTGGAGAGCTTTCCCTCTTGGTGAGCGCCTCCATTTTCTCCAACATTTTATTTCTTATCCATGTTTTTCTGGATTCTTTTTCTCTGTGATGGTAGAAATAATTAAACCTGCCATGAGAGCTGTTTTTAGTTCTTTGCCTGTTGGCAGGTGAAGGACCTGTGTATTCCTTGTGTATAGGAACACGGTGGCCACTCTACGTGTTGTCTAGGATAATTTCAGTCTCGAGAACTAAAAATACTCACCTGATTTGTTGCTTTTATAGTAAAAAGAATTTTTTTTTTTGCAGTTTTTGGCCGGGGCTGGGTTTGAACCTGCCATCTCCAGCATATGGGGCCGGCGCTCTACTCCTTTGAGCCACAGGTGTTGCCCTAGTAAAGGAATTTAACACTAATAGTAGAGGCCATCAGGAGTGTTTGTAGGTGTGAGTGGATGCAGAGATTTGTGGTTGTGGTTTGCTCAAGGCAGTAAGATGGCTGTTCTACACCAGGGGTTATAGCTTCATAACTTCTTTCTTTCTTTATTTTTTTGAGATAGCATCTCACTATGTTGCCCTGGGTAGAGTGCTGTGGCATCACAGCTCACAGCAACCTCAAACTCCTGGGCTTAAATGACTCTTTTGGCTCAGCCTCCCAAGTGGCCAGAACTACAGGCACCCGCCACAACACCCAGCTATGTTTTTGGTTGCCGTTGTCATTGTTACCTAGCAGGCCAAGGCCGAGCTTGAACCTGCCACCCTCCGTGTATGAGGCTGGTGCTCCACTCACTGAGCTACGGGCACTGAGCCAGCTTCATAACTTTCTTTTTATTTTTTCTCAACCATATATAAGTCCTGTCTTCTTACTGATTGAATTGATCTAGATTGATTTTCTGTTTTTTTTGTTGTTGTTGCTTTTTTTTTTTATAGACAGAATTGCTCTGTTGCCTGGGGTGGAGTTCAGTGGTGTGGTCACAGCTCACTGCAGCCTGGAACTCCTAGGCTCGATGATCCTCCTGCCTCCCCATCTTGTTGCTGGACTATAGGCGGTTGCCATCCTGCCCAGCTACTTTTTCCTATTTTTTGTAGAGATGGGGTCTTTTGAGTCGCTATGTTGCTGTCTTGAACGCCTGTCCTCAAGCGATCCCTCTGTTCCTCTCCAAGTGCTGAGATTACAGGCATGTGCTACTGCACTTGCCCCAAATTGTCACTTTCATATTGATCACATGGTGATGTGAAATCTCACTAATTTTTAATTATTGTTTTTATTGATAGAATAGGAAAAGTAAATTTACTTTTAAGAGCCCTGTTGGATATTAATTTTTTAAATATGGCAAAAATGCTCATGTAAAGACTTCCTGGTCAAGGGTATTTGAGGCATATGTAGTGTTTTGTAATGCGGGGTTGCCCTTCTAAGCAGGAAAGAGAAATCTAGGGATAAGTGACCATGAGCAAGGAGAGGAGGTGTTCCTAAGAGCTCAGAGCGGAAGGCAAAGATTCAAGAAATGAGTGTGCTGTTCTTGATTTTGAAACTAACTGACCGTGTGATCGTGGGTTAACCTCAATTTCTCTAAACTTAAAAGTTAGATGACACCGTAACACTTGCCATCTGTGGAGTGATTTGTAAAAAGAAATGTCCAGATGGCAGTTGTGGACTTTTGTAACCTAGTCTCAGAAGTGATGACCTATCATTTCTGCCGAGGTCTGTTTGTCAGGAGAGTCTATGATTCCAGGCCACACCGCAGGGGAGGGGACTCAGGGAAGGCTGTGACTACGGGGAGGTGGGGTCATGGGAGGCCAGCTCAGTGCTGCTCACTAGTGAGGAGTAGGCTTTAAAGACATCACTTACTGTAGGTGAGGATTTTACTTTTATTGTATTTATTTATTTTTTGAGACAGAGTCTCACTCTGTCGCCCTTGGTAGAGTGTTGTGGCATCACAGCTCACAGCAACCTCCAACTCTTCAGTTTAAGAGATTCTCTTGTCTCAGCCTCCCAAGTAGCTGGACTACAGGTGCCCACTACAATACCTGGCTATTTTTTGGTTGTAGTTGTCACTGTTGTTTGGCAGGCCTGGGCTGGTTTCGAACCTGTCAGCTCCATTGAATGTGGCTGGTGCTCTAGCCACTGAGCTACAGGTGCCGAGCCCACTTATGAGACTTTAAAAAGTGATTTGTATTTTCCTAATAAGTTTTGGAATATTATATCATCATCCCAGCTACTTGGGCATTGTGGTGGCACCTGTAGTCCCAGCTACTTGGGAGGCTGAAGCAAGAGAATTGCTTAAGCCCAAGAGTTGGAGGTTGCTGTGAGCTGTGACGCCACAGCCCTACTGGGCAACATTTTTTTTTCTGTCTTAAAAATAATAATAATAAAGTCTCATAAATGGTGTTACTAAGAAGCACTAATGAATATCTGATAGCAGTGCCAATCTACCTTTCCTCTCCTTCATAATACTTTGTACCTTCTTTCTATGTTTTGTTTTTTTGGTTATACTATTTGCTGGTTTTATTTTCATATAATTTAACATAAAATCTTAAATCAGACGGTGTCCCACCTGTTATAGTTGTCTGGTAAAATGCAACTAGAAACCCTTTGTCTCTTGAGAGAATCCTGATACCAGATGGAGCCACTGTCACTAGCGATTTGACGAGAAATTGAAAAAAACTTAAAACGCTTTGTGTGAAATTTAGTTCTGTAGAGGTGAGCCACAGTTGCTTTAAACTGGTTTACATTTTCTCCAATATCGTTTCTAGCCCAGGTCTAACTTTTTCAGTCTCACATACATACACCGGATGAGTCAGTGCCCAGGGAGAACCAACCGCCCAGGTAGGCTGAGTCTCAAAGACTAGAAATGGAAAACACCCTTGGCTCTCTGCTGCCCCCTGGTGTTTGTCTTGAGGTTGAATGAGGACAGAGTAGGACAACCCAGAAGTGCTGGGAGAGCCCACAGTAATCACAGGAGCCCCCTGGGCCACCATGAGGTGGTATCCAGATCTGAGAGAGGGGCCTCACAGTGCTCTAAGTTGTGCTAGAGACTATGTCTTAGAAATTGTTTTGAACTGTAAACTTTCTGATGAAATGAATTGACGCGTTTGCATAGTCTTAATGGTCACACAGTGCACGATGGCTGCATGCTGTTACGTTGAGGGAGGTGATACAGTTCACTGTGCTGTTCCTCTTCATGGAACGTTTGGGTTGTTTTCAAATTTTTCCTTATGTGCAGTGAACATCTTCATGTTTATACCACCCCCTCCCCCCAAGTATTAATGATTTAAAGGGAGTAAATCTGGACAGGACTGAGGGCTGAGAAACAAGACACAAAGTTGTATCAAGACAGTGTCAGAGGCAAAATGGAAGTGGAGACCAGGCATGGCGGCTCACACCTGTAATCCTAGCACTCTGGGAGGCTGAGGCAGATGGAATGTGTGAGCTCAGGAGTTTGGGACCAGAGTGAGCAAGAGAAAGACCCCATCTATACTAAGAAAAAATAGGAAAAACCAGCTGAGCCTGGTGGCAGTCCCTGTAGTCCCAGCTACTCTGGAGCCTGAGGCAGGAGGATTACCTAAGCTCAGGAATTTGAGGTTGCTATGTTCAGCTATGACACCATGGCACTTTAGCCTGAGGTAACAGAGTGAGACTGTGTCTCAAAAATAAATAAATAAACACGCAAACGAACAAACAAAACAAAAAAGAAAAAATGGAAGTAAACAACTGCACAGCCAGTCCAATTAATGCACCATGGTGGATAGCTGAGGAGGGATGAGGCGACAGGTGGAGGGTACACAGGATAAGAAAGAGCATATTTGGAATGAAATGCGCCTACAGGCTTGGGTCAGAGATGAAGTTCAATTGACTCTAAGCCATCTTGCATTCCGTTTCATTGCTTTTGCAAAAGACATTTTGACAGTATGGCCAGTGCACGAGTGAATTATTATTATTATTATTATTATTATTTTTTGAGACAGAGTCTCACTTTGTTGCCCTCAGTAGAGCGCTGTGGCGTCACAGCTCATAGCAACTTCCAACTCTTGGGCTTAAGTGATTCTTTTGCCGCAGCCTCCCAAGTAGCTGGGACTACAGGCATCCACAAAGTGCACCTATTTTTTAGAGACATGGTCTTGCTCTTGGTCAGGCTGGTCTTGAACTCCTAAGCTGAAGCAATCCACCCACCTCAGCCTCCCAAGTGCTAGGATTACAAGCATGAGCCATAGCACCCCGCCAAATTATTTTTGTAACAGGCTGTCATTGGATTTTACTATTCTGAAATTGTTAATTGATGAGATATAAACTGGTATCTACAAGTTGTTTTCATTGGTATTATGAATCTTCAAAGACTAGCAGTGCCTGGCACACTTAGGTAATAAAATGCTTACATTTCTTGTGTTTGCATACTATTTGCATTTCCGCATGCAAATGAACATGTAAGTACTTTTGTCCTACTTATTTACTAGAAAGATAATGTAAAGAAAATGAATTTGAAAAAAGGGAACATGTCTTAGGACAGAGTTAGACAATTCTCTCACCCAGTGCTGGGGTGCAAGTTGAGAACAAATCCTACCCCGACCCCAAGAAGGGGGTGAGTCAGAGCCTGACCTCTCATTGGCTCTAGTGACTTCAGCTCCCAGGCCTGCAGTCTGGGAAGCCTGAGATAATTTAAGCAAGTACAACTAAGATCCATAGTGAGTCTAGGCCCCCAAACAAGTGTGTGACGATTATAGTAGTGCCGCCTTATGGGGAGGTGATACATCCAAGGCCCACAGTGGATGCCTGAATCTGTATATAGTACGGAACCCTGTATACTTTTTTCATATATGTATATATACACTTTTTTTTTTTTTTTTTTTTTGCTTATTATGTGGCCCACGGTAGAGTGCTATGACATTACATCTCACAGCAACCTCCAATTCCTGGGCTTGAGCGATTCTCTTGCCTTAGCCTCCCAAGTAGCTGGGACTACAGGTGCCTGCCACAATGCCTGGCTATTTTCTTGTTGCAGTTGTCATTGTTGTTGAGCTGGTCCGGCCAGTCTTGGACCCACCAGCCTTGGTCCATGTGGCTGGTGCTGTAATCACTGTGCTATGGGCGCCAAGCCCATATACTTCTTTTGTTTGAGACAAGAGTCTCTCTTTGTCTCCCTTGGTAGAGTGCTGTGGCATCATAGCTAACAGCAGCCTCAAACTCTTGGGCTCAAGCAATTCTCTTGCCTCAGCCTCCCAAGTAGCTTAGGACTACAGGTGCCTGCCACAACGCCCAACTATTTTTAGAGATGGGGTCTTGCACTGACTCAGGTTGGTCTCTAACCTGTGAGCTCAGGGCAATCTACTGGCCTTGGACACCAGTGGTAGTGGTAGGATTACAAGTGTGAGCCACTGCACCTGGCCAATGAGTGGATATTTTCTTTTTTTTTTTTTTTTTTGAGACAGAGCCTCAAGCTGTCCCCCTGGCTAGAGTGTCGTGGCATCACAGCTCAGAACAACCTCCAACTCTTAGGCTCAAGCGAATCTCCTGCCTCTGCTTCCCAAGTAGCTGGGACCACAGGCATCCACCACAACGCCCAGCTACTTTTTTTTGGTTGCAGCCATCATTGTTGTTTGGCGGGCCCAGGCTGGATTTGAACCCACCAACTTAGGTGTATGTGGCTGGCGCCTTAGCCACTTGAGCCACAGGCACCAAGCCAAGGCAATGTTGTTCAACCTTCGTTTGAGCCACAGGTGCCGAGCCTGAGTGGATATTTTCTTAAGAATTATAAATTATTATTATTATTTTGTTGTTGAGACAGAGTCTCGCTATGTCGCCCTTGGTTGAGTGCTGTGGCTTTACAGCTCACAGCAACCTCAAACTCTTGGGCTTAAGCCTCCCAAGTAGCTGGGACTACAGGCACCTGCCACAACATCCAGCTGTTTTTTGTTGCAGTTGTCATTGTGGTTTAGCTGGGCCTGCGCCAGGTTTGAACCTGCCACCCTCAGTGTATGTAGCTGGCACCATAACCATTGTTCTATGGGCAGAGCTGAATTATAAATTATTTTTTAAAACCCCACAAAAGTATTAAGAAACCTAAATACAAAGATCTTTGGTGGGCCACCACACCCGGCCTTTATTGTACTTTTTCTTAAGGATGTTTTATTTCTCCATTTGAAAACTATTCTGTGAGGAGAAGCCGTGCCTTTAAAACACGTTCAGTGGAGCTGTTGGAACAACTTTCCACCTTTGCTTTCCCTGTCATCATCGCTTCCTTTTTCTATATTAATTTTAATTAAAATCATAACTGTGTACACTTGTGGGATACAATGTGATTTTTTTTGAGACAGACCCTCAAGCTGTCCCCCTGGGTAGAGTGCTGTGGCATCACAGCTCACGGCAACCTCCAACTCCTGGGCTCAAGCGAGTCTCCTGCCTCAGCCTCCCAAGTAGCTGGGATTGCAGGTGCCCACCACAACACTTGGCTATTTTTTGGTTGCAGCCATCATTATTGTTTGGCCGGCCCAGGCTGGATTTGAACCTGCCACCTTAGGTGTATGTGGCTGGTGCCATAGCCACTGAGCCACAGGTGCCAAGCCTACAGTGTGATTTGATATACAATCTAGAATGCTTGGGCAGCACCTGTGGCTCAGTGAGTAGGGTGCCGACCCCATATATACAGGGTGGCAGGTTCAAACCCTGTCCCTGACCGAACTGCAACAAAAAAATAGCTGGGCGTTGTGGCAGGCACCTGTAGTCCCAGCTACTTGGGAGGCTGAGGCAAGAGAATCGCCTAAGCCCAGGAGTTGGAGGTTGCTGTGAGTTGTGTGATGTCACAGCACTCTACCCAGGGCGATAAAGTGAGACTGTCTCTACAAAAAAAAAAAAGAAAAAGAGTGCTTAAATCAAACCGATTAACATTGCCATCACCTCACTTATTTTTTGTGGTAAGACATAATTTAGTTATTTTGAAATATACCCTTGCATTGTGTACATTAGGTGAGATCTCATCAAATGCCCTCCCTGTCCTCCCCTCCCCCTTGCTAAACTATATTTGTGTTTTAAGTGTTTATATATTGGTTTCATAATAGTACTTGAGCATTTTGGTTACTTTTTCTCCATTCCTGAGATACTTTACTGTGTTCCAACTCCATCTAGGCAAACAGAAAACATATAAAGGCTCCATCTTTTTTTTGGCTGAATAGTATTCCATGGTATAAACATACCACAGTCATGGATCGATGGGCATTTGGGTTGCTGCCATGACTTGGTAATTATTTATTACACGTCTTTAACGGATACCTACTACAGTGTCCGTGGGAAAGAACAGAAATGAGGCAGCTGAGGAGGAGATAAAGAGCTTGACTTTTTTAAAGGGTGAGGTTTACTTTTTTTTTTGAGAAAGGCTCATACAACACCCAGCTAGTTTTTCCACTTTTAGTAGAGAGGAGGTGCTCAGGCCGGTCTGGAACTCCTGAGCTCAGGCCACCCACCCACCTCAGCCTCCCAGAGGGCTAGGGTTCCAGGTGTGAGCCACTGTGCCCTGTCGAGGTTCACTTTTTGAATTGCCCACTTTGTATTTAAATTGTTAAAGGACATATTTATTTTTATTAAAAATGACCTTCAAAGTTTTACAATCTATCAAGACAGACAGACTTTGTGGATTAGGGTTTACTAGCTTCTTCACTTCTGGTTTATTCCAAGCAGTGCCACCAGCTTCATTTTTTTAACCATTTTCTCCATATCTGGCTTCTTTGTGCGATTTTATTTGGACAAGAGTTGCACATACACCCTAGAACACACCATCAATCCCTCTGAGTACTGACAATCTGTGGAAAAGTCTATAGATTATTCATCCCTGCGTGACTACTGGGCGCGAAGGTTTCAGTCTTGGTTGGGCTTCATTCCTATTCTACTCAGATTAAAGTCCTGCATGTCCGGGAAGACAAACGTTTCAATATTAATAATAAACAAGAACATGTACTGTGCAAAATATATGCATGAAAAGGTAAGTAACAAAAAAACTAACCATTACTTGGATTTGGAAATCTGCTTTCACCCTACCTGCCAATTTTGAGTCAAGTGGACAGAACTGTTTATCACTAATGCTGGCCGGATTCTGAATGCAGTGACATGTTTAGAACATATATGCTAATGATATATATAGAAAAATTCTAAAAACCAGGAATACTTGGATTTTGATGCTGCAAATGCAGAGTAACCTCACCCCTGACGACCAGCTCAGTTGCAGAGCACTTGTGCATAAACTGCAGGCTCAAGAGACTAAAGCAAGCATACTCTAAGTAAGTTGTTTCTAATAGTTTCCTTTGCTGGTCTAATATTCCAGTACTTCTTGGAAAGTCACTCACATGTATTTCAATTTCCTTAGCCCTATCCCAGCCTGAGTTGTGTTTGGCTAATGTTTTAACATGCTCACATTATTAAAAGATAAAGGCCTCAAACCCAACCCTCAATGGTCAGAGTTGTATGTCACTGTCTTTTTTTCTACTTGTAAAAATGACCAAACAAGCTTTCTAGATGAGTAATTAAGCAACACATACTCTTCTTCCTTTCACTGCCATTTTAATAGAAAAAGAATATCAATATTACAAAATATATTTCACATAGATTTGGCAATGGAAAATTTCAAAACACTATCTTTATAAAAGGATGTCAAAAAGCACATTCCAGATGAAGCAAAGACATGCCAGCTGGATAGTTCTAGAAGAAAGTCTAAATAAATAAATTTTTATTCTGGGAGAGGAAAAGATACCTCCAAAGGACATAAAACCAGAAGCAACAACAACAAAGGACTAATAAATCTGCATACAGATTAAAACTGACACCCGGCAAAGCCAAACACATCCTGGTAAGTCTAGAGGCGAACAGCAAACCGGAGAAACAGACAACATTACTTAGTAAAACCTACCAGAGAGAAAGGCTCTTCAGTTTACAGAAATCATACATATCAGTAGGAAAAAGGTAATTCAGAAGGAAAAACTGAAAAAAGGAGAAAACTATTAAAAAGGAGAAAATATAGCTGGAGACACGGCTGCCTGAGATGCGTTTCAGGTCCTGGGGAGTCCGTGGGGCTGGCAGCTGAGCCTGCTCACCTTTAAAGTTTCCCAGCACCGAGAAAGGGTCACCCTGCAAATCCAATGAAGATTAACGACCCTCCACTCTACTTGGTTCCCGAGGGTCAATCCACATGTGAGGAGCAGCCACGGACCCAACTTTAAGGAAGCATCTCACAGCTGTGACCCAGATACAAGGTGGTGTCAGGAAACACAGTCCCAGACTAAGCCCAAGAGGCAAAGTTTGGTACAATGGAGGTTAGACAGCTACAAGTATCTCTAACATCCCTCCTGGGTTTTTCCCAAGACTTGGTGTTATTGGTTTTGCTGGCCTTGTTGGACTCCTTTGGCTAGAGGTTCAAAAGTAAAGAAGCTGGTGTATCCGCCTGGTTTGATACAATTAGCTGCCTCTATCTATTACCCACAAGCCATCACATTCGTCCAGGTCAGTGGGGAGAAATTATATGACTGGGGTTCCTGAGGATACATAGTTGTAGAAGATTTGTGGAAGGGGAACTTTCAAAAGCCAGGAAATGTAAAGAATTCACCTGGAAATAAGTAGAAAATTACATTCTCTGCCCATTTTAATCAGATATACGTAAATATTGGAAACTCCGTACAGTAAATCAACATTTCCACAGACAAATGCCATAGAAGTCAGTATTTGAATGTACTAAACTGGCATTCTTCACCAGGAAACATTAGACTAGGCCTCTGTTATCTTGGGTGATATCATCCTACAAGCAAACTAATTTGAAATCCTGTCATCTAGAGACAATGTATAAGCCTTAGGATTCTTCATTCTCATGTACATAATTGCTATTTATGTACATAATTAAAATCTAAGTTTATAAAAAAAGAAAATATACCAAATATCACTCATAATTAAGGAAATGTGTATTGACAACAAGGTACCATTTCCTCGTCCAGGACATAGCAATAGTCACAATGCAGAGAAGGCCCCTGCTGGGGAGGTATCACTAATCTCTGAGGGTCCAACTTTACTGAGATTATATGACCAATCTATAAAAACTAAAATGTTCATCCTGGCTAGGCACAGTGGCTCACGCCTATAATCCTAGCACTCTGAGAGGCCAAGGCGGGTGGATCACTTGATCTCATGAGTTTGAGACCAAACTGAGCAAGAGTGAGACCCCATCTCTACTAAAAATGAAAAACTGAGGCCAGAGGATCGCTTGAGTCTAAGAGTTTGAGGTTGCTGTCACCTATAACAGCATGGCACTCTACCATGGGTGACAAAATGAGATACTATCTCAAAACAAATAGAAGTTCAAACTCTAGCAATCTGACAGCTAGAAACTTACACTATGGGTAGACTTGTTCAACAACATCTACTTATGGACAGTAAAAAATTATAAACAGTCTAAGTGTCCATCAACAGGGAACTGGGTCATTATGGCATATCTAGAAAATGAAATGCAAGACGGCTGTTTAAAAAAGCGAGGTAGACCTACACGTATGCACTGACACCGAGAGGGCTTTAATACATAGCAGTAAAAAAAGTATAGACAGCACTTTTGTAAAATGACTCAAAGTTAACAAAAAGAAATGTATCTAGTAGTGCATGAGTGAGAATAAAAAAGTGCATGAGGGTAGACTGCAGTTCTTCTCTCCAGAAAATTATAAAACACTGTTACCTGTGATTACCTTTAGATAAATGAATAAAGGGTAGGGCAGTGGGTAGGAGACTTTTACTTTTCATTCTGTACTGTTTCTAGCCTTAAATGTATGACATTATTAAAAAAATACTGTAATTGTTTTTATATATACATATACACACGAAGATAGTAAACCAAAATATACAAAATTAAAAATGCAGATATACATAAACACGCACACACTGGGATCAAGCCTACCCTTTCCATATCAGACAGTGCCTGTCCTACTGTACAACATACAGGGCATAGTTAGTAACTACCCAAAGACCTCAAAGCCCTTCATTATTGTTCATTCCACTCCTGTGGGTTCCAGTTGAGATGGTGATACGAGAAGATGGGCACAAGTATGGGCGAGTCAGGAGGACATTCCCAGTGCCTTATCTGAACAATGTTCTGACCACCGCACGCCCCGTTTGTCCTTGTACTGCCCAGTCAGGTTTCAGAGGCTGGTCTTCGAATCAGGTCACCAAAATATGCAGTGATTGTTTTCAATTTGTTGTTAAGAAAGTTCTGTTCTATTTCCACTTGTCCTCCAGGCCCAGCTAAAGATGCCACCTAAAAAGATGGGACAGAAGAAAAAGTCACCCATACATAAGGATGATTTCAAAACCATGCTTTCATTCAACCATGTTATCAAATAATAGGGTTTTGGCTTTTTACTAAATCCTTTGAAGAAAGGGGCATCTCCAATATTTGCTGTTACTTCCCGGGTAGGTATCAAGACAGTATTTGGGGGCAAGAATACTTGCTATTTCAAACTCTTCGGATATCATGGGTGAGACTATGGGGCCATGCTGTTGTATAGGACCTGTCATTCCAATGCCAGAAGCCACAGAAAGAACTCAGGAAGAGAAAATGAGCCAATCTTCCCCAAATGCCAGGTTTATTTTAGTGACGCCTCTGTCCTTTCTGCTTCACTGTCTGCATCTCACCCTCCTGCTCAGTCAGCCTTACCTGTGGAGTCCCCACTGTGTGGCACTAGGACACCTCATCTCTGAGCAGACAGCTCCAATCCAGGCTGTGACCCTCATTCTCCTGAGGAGTCTGTCCTACCAACAACTTTCTCTATTTGGTCTTTTCTGCTGTTCTCCTAACTTGGGGCACCTCTCTCCATTATTGTGTATTTAAATCCTTTTTACAAAAATCGTGGTGAAATACATTGCTCTTTTTGAGGTCTACTATAACAGGCTACAGTAACTAACTAACCCCTTCATTAGGAAACTAAAAGCACCACCTCCGCTCACCACCGCACTTAACACCAAAGGGACGCCAGTCAGATGCATGGCAATGGGCAGTCAGTGGCTCAAGGATTTTGCTCATGACAGTGACTACACTCACCTCTGTCGTACTTCAAATAACCATGTTTTACCCTAATGTCTTACACAGGTAAGGTTTTGTTTTAGTTAAACATTGCCTCCCATCCGATCTCTCAGAAATCCATTACCTAGCAAATATATTACCTTCTAACACACAATCACTTCACCAGAACTCAGTTGATCAGGGTAAGAGTAAGAAAGATTAAGAGAAAGGGGAATGGTGTGGGGACTCCAGAAGACGATGAGTGACAGAGAAAGGGATACCCAGAGTATCGGGTACAAATAACAGGAGACATGTATTTTCTGTAACTGTGACCAGCAAAATTGCAGTTGTGTACTTTATAAAGGGAATTGCCCAGTCTGGTTTGGTTTCAACAGCTGAGACAATCTCATCTCAGTGGTGTTCTACACCAGCACCCGGTGTTACCTAGTGGAAGGGAAGATTTACTGTGCCTTACCAGTGAGTATGTACTTTAAAGTATTTCAACTTCCTTTTAGAAAAAAAGTCAGATACGGAAATGGAGAAGGAACAACAGGTCACTCTATGGCATATTCTTAAAAAAATAAAAATGAAAAGAGTGTTTTACCAAGACAGTAAGAGCATCATTAACCCTTGCCCAGAGTACTAAGGAGACATAAAGACGTGAGTGTGTTTTTATCAACAGTAATAGATAAAACACACACATCCTACCATTTATTCATTAGGATTACTTAAAGTGAAACTAGAAAAAGTTTTTTGTTTTTTGAGATAGTCTCACTCTGTCACCCTTATGTCATGGCATCATCATAGCTCAAGGCAACCTTACAATTCCCGGGCTCAAGTAATCTTCCCAAGTAACTGGGAATATGGGCATGTGCCATCAGGCCTGGCTAGTTTTGTCTGCTTTCTTTTTTTTTTTTTTAGAGACAGTGGCTTACTTTGTTGCCCTCAGTAGACTGCCGTGTTTCACAGCTCACAGCAACCCCAAACACTTGGGCTTAAGTGATTCTCTGGCCTTAGCCTCCCAAGTACTTGTGACTACAGGCACGGCCACAACACCCAGCTATTTTTAGAGACAGGGTCTCACTCTAGCTCAGGCTGGTCTTGAACTAGTGAGTTCTGGCAATCCACCCACCTAGGCCTCCCAGAGTGCTAGAGTCTGCTCTTTTTTTTCTTATAAGGAAAGGCACAATGGGGAAATTGGTCTTTAGCCAATACAAGGATTTTTTTTTTTTTTTTGAGATAGAGTCCTACTTTGTTGCCCTCTGTAGAGTGCTGTGAAGTCATAGCTTACAGCAACCTCAACTCTTGGGCTCAAGAGATTCTCTTGCCTCAGCCTCCTGAGTAGCTAGGACTATAGGCGCCCACTACAACCACCAGCTAGTTTTTCTATTTTTAGCAGAGACAAGGTCTCGCTCTTACTTAGGCTGGTCTCAAACTCCTGAACTCAAGCAATCCACCTGCTGGCCTCTCAGCATGCTGGGATTACAGGTATAAGCCACTGTGTCTAGCCATCAACAAAAGGAAATTTGAGCAGCGTATCTAAAATATCACTTTTCCACAATTATTTTCCTGAGCTAAGATATACCTGAGGAAAGGCATTTCTCTTGGTCTTTTTAACAAGCAATTTAATTGAAGAACATAATATTAGCAAGCTGAAGTTTTTTTTTTTGAGAAGTGGGTTTGTGAAGTAGAGCGGAGAAAAGAACAGAGGCAAACACAGGCTGGGTGAAAAGAACCAAAGCAGAGCTGAAGTATCAAAGCATGTGCTCGGATATGGCTAGTAGGAAAAAAAGCAAAGTCGGAGGCAAATTTTAATCTTATTTCTACCAATAATTTGTTGTCTCAATTTAGAAAGTCACTGAAATAGGCTTTGGCTTACTGATCTGTGAAGTTGGAATACTCTCTCAGATCCTAAAAAGGATATTTTGAGAAAAAGGAAAAACAATTTCTGAAATTTACTTAAAAAAATTAAAAGTACTATAAAAACAGATGAGCCATAAATAGAATTACATAAAAACTAATTTCTAAGAAGGTAGGGTAGTTTCTTTTCCTTATTTCTACCTTTTAGAGAGTTGTCCAGATGTGGCTGCTTTGAGTAAGAAAAAGGAGCAAAGATGTGAATTCTCTGTGAAAGAGTTCACAAATTACATAAAAACTCTTTACTGAAAGCGTATAGGCTTCTGTTCTAGGCAGTGGAGAGTAGCAAAAACCAACAAAAATGTCTCCGTCTTCATGAAATGTATATGCTAAGATAGGAGAGGCAGATGGTGGACAAAACCAGTGTGAGTTCTTTTTTTTTTTAATTTTTTTGAGACGGAGCCTCAAGCTGTCCCCCTGGGTAGCGTGCCGTGGCATCACAGCTCACAGCAACCTCCAACTCCTGGGCTCAAGCGAGTCTCCTGCCTCCGCCTCC
>NW_003852466.1:4266403-4269597 GCF_000181295.1 Otolemur garnettii
TGCAGCTTTTGGCTGGGGCTGGGTTTGAACCTGCCACCTCCAGTATATGGGGTCACCACCCTAACTCCTTTGAGCCACAGGCATCACCCCACTAGTTCTTTTTGATCCCATTTTCCTTTGTTACATCCAACCGATAATTACATAAAAATAAAAGTTGAATGAAAACTTTTTTTCCTCTTCAGATGTTCTTACTTTGTCGCCCTTGGTAGAGTGCCATGGGGTCACAGCTCACAGCAACCTCCAACTCCTGGGGCTTAAGCGATTCTCTTGCCTCAGCCTCCCAAATAGCTGGGACTATTTTTTTGTTGTAGTTGTCATTGTTGGAATCTGCCAGTCCTGGTGTATGTGGCTGGCACCCTGGCTGCTGAGCTATGGGCGCCAAGCCTCCAGTGCACTTTTCAACCCAGTTCTGAGGGATGTTGCTCTGCTCTCTGTACTGGTTTGGACATGTTACAAAGACAAATGATTTTAATTAAGGTGACCTGAAAAGTACCAAGGCTATCATTTTCTAAGGCTATACATTTTATGTCTAGTTATGAAATAGATATAAAGGATAAGGCTAGGAGCCACACTGCTTATTATTTTTGCTCCGTTGCTCCGGGCTAAAAGACCAGACTCCCCACACCCACAGAGATTTCACAACAGACGTGTTACTAATAATGGTGGTGGGCAGCTTCCTTAGGGAGACGAACCACCCTAGCCTGCTCAGAGACATCTATCCATGTTGAACAAGCTTACTACTTAAAATAGAAGCTTTTCACATCTGCAAAACACAGTAAGTTGAAAGCTAGTTTTGGCTAGAATTCTATGGTTATTAAAAGGGAAAAAATGAAGAAAAACATAGCAAGATACAGTAATCAAGTTTTATCTTGGGCTCTCTGAACAAAATTTAAGGTTAGTCCTTGGGTTTCAATCACCATTGGAAGGAGAAGGAGAGAGTAAAAAAGAGAGAAAGAAAGGAAGAGGAGGAGAAAGAGACAGAGGAAGAAGGGAGGGAGGCGGGAGGGAGAGAGAAAGAAATATATTACGTCCAAAAAAATCTCTCACAAAAAGGATTTTCTGAATTATTAAGTTTTGGGGTTTGTTAAAGTTTGGACAGCAAGGAATACATGTCCTGGGATAAACTCCAAACAGAAGAAGGGAATAAGAGATCAAGATAATAGGGGACCTAGAAATGTATTTCACTGGCTACAGAATATAATTAGCGTCATCCCCCACAGAAAGATTTTCACTTAAGTTATATGTATATTAAGTCCACATTGTTTATGATAACATAAGT
Source organism: Otolemur garnettii (assembly GCF_000181295.1). NCBI lineage: Eukaryota > Metazoa > Chordata > Mammalia > Primates > Galagidae > Otolemur > Otolemur garnettii. Next base: position 4,267,683 of record NW_003852466.1, read on the forward strand.
ATTATCCAGAATACAATCTCCCTGGATGGGAAATTAATTGTCCTTTACAGACATTTCGATGGTAACATGTAGCCTAAGTGTCAAAGGGAAGACTTTTTACACTTTGGGAAGCCAACTTATTTGCTGGATTGGGGTTTTTGTGATATTCTAAATGTTTCTTTTTTTTTTTTTGAGACAGAGCCTTAAACTGTCACTCTTGATAGAGTGCTGTGGTGTCACAGCTCACAGCAACCTCAAACTCTTGGGCTCAAGTGATTCTCTTGCCTCAGCCCCCCAAGTAGCTGGGCCTATACACACCCACCACAACGCCCGGGTATTTTTTTGTTGCAATTGTCATTATTGTTTTTAGCTGGCCCAGGCTGGGTTGGAACCTGCCACCTTTGGTGTATGTGGCCTGCACCCTACCCACTGAGCTACAGGCACGACCAAAATTCTAAATGTTCCTTAACAAAAAGTCAACTTACTGTAACTGTGATTTCTCTGTCTTGTACCACTATCTCCTAAAAAAAAAAAAAAAAAAAAAAAAAATCCTACATACGGATAAATTTTCTCTACTTAAAAAATAAAAAGTTGAGGGTGGTACCTGTGGCTCAGTGAGTAGGGCGCTGGCTCCGCGTACCGAGGGTGGTGGGTTCAAACCTGGCCCCGGCCAAACTGCAACAAAAAAATAGCTGGGCATTGTGGTGGGCACCTGTAGTCCCAGCTACTCAGGAGGCTGAGGCAAGAGAATCTCCTAACCCCAGGAGTTGGGAGGTTGCTGTGAGCTGTGACGCCACATTACTCTACTGAGGGGGATAACGTGAGACTCTGTCTAAAAAAAACCCAAACAAACAAACAAAATTCCACCCACTTCAAAAAATAAAAAAAATTAAAAGTTGATTTCCCTTGCAATTTGATCTCACCAACTTCCTTTCAGACTTTCATTGGTCTCTAGTGTTACTACCCCCTCTAGAGGCAGAAAATATAAATGACCAACCAACTGTCACACTGACAAGTTTCAAAGTAAACTGAAAATAAAGTTAACTTTTTCTCTGGGAAAGTGTTAATTTAACTAAAAATAGTTAATCAGTGTAACTTTTTTTTTTTTGAGACAAAAGTGTCACTTGGTCACCCTTGGTAGAGTGCTGTGGCACTTTAGCTCACAGCAACCTCAAACTCTTGGGCTTAGGCGATTCTCTTGCCTCAGCTTCCTAGGTTTAACTGATTCTCTTGCCTCAACCTTCCAGGTAGCTGGGACTACAGGCACCTGCCACAACGCCCGGCTACTTTCAGAGACGGGGTCTCACTCTGGCTCAGGTCAGTCTTGAACTCGTGACCTCAGGCAATCCACCTACCGTGGCTTCCCAAAGTGCTGGGATATAGGCGTGAACCACCCCTCCCAGACTGTAACTTTTTTTTTTTAAACCAGTGTAACTTTTATGCTATATGGTAAAGCTCCTCTTGTTTGTTATTCAAGCACCCAAATAAGTCTTACCTGTATTTAATAAAGACCCTGATATAAGCCCAATAAAGATCATATAGCCTCTCACAGGATTAATATAACATATGTATTTATATCTGAGAAAAATACTAATGAAATCAATAGGCTCTACCTTATCTGGAAATCTAGAAAGCAGCTGAGTCATACAAGCCGTAGATTACAGGCTGAATACCATACTCTGAAAAGCAGAAAGACAGCGACTTTTTGTTCTAACTTATGGTACAGTACACTGTTTTGGGAGGCCTAATGTTCAGACACAATGGATTGATTATAAGGAGATTCCATCGCCTTCTAAGAGTTCAGGCTTCTTTTTTTTTTTTTTTTTTTTTTGAGACAGTGCCTCAAGCTGTCCCCCTGGGCAGAGTGCCGTGGCATTACAGCTCACAGCAACCTCCAGCTCCTGGGCTCAAGCGAGTCTCCTGCCTCCGCCTCCCA
>NW_003852466.1:4269642-4285468 GCF_000181295.1 Otolemur garnettii
GTCATTGTTGTTTGGCGGGTCCGGGCTGGGGATTCGAACCCACCACCTTAGGTGTATGTGGCTGGTGCCTTAGCCGGTTGAGCCATAGGCGCTGAGCCAGAGTTCAGGCTTCTTAATATATGCATTTGCTCTTTTAACTCAGAGAACCTCAACTCTGGAGCACATTACAATCACTTGGGGAGCTTTCAAAATTAACTTATGCTCAGCTTGGTGCTTGTAACTCAATGGTTAGGGCACTAGCCACAAACACTGAGGCAGGTGGGTGTGAACCGGGCTTGGGCCTGCTAAACAATGACAACTGCAACAAAAAAAATAGCTGGGCACTGTGGCAGGCGCCTGTGGTCATAAGGCTGCTTGAGAAGCTGAGACAAGAGAATCGCTTAAGCCCAAGAGTTTGAGGGTACTGTGAGCTGTGATGTCACAGCACTCTACTGAGGGCAACATAACGAGATTTTGTCTCAAAAAAAAGAAAAAAAAATTAACTTATGCTTGGGACTCACCCTGGAAAATAAACCCCACAGAATCATTCCCAGTGGACCAGCATATGAGTAATTTTAAATAACTGCTCAGCTGAAACTATAAAACCCTTATACATGACACTGAAAACACAGGCACTAACCAAGAAAAAACAGGTAAGTTGGACTTTGTAATAGACTCTCAGTTGGAAAAACAGATCAAGGTAATCCGGAAGGGAAAAGGACAGACACCAGAAAGTATGAACATGACCAACTGCCATTCTCATAAAAGACATCCCAGAATAACAACAAGAACAAAGAGGAGGAAAACACAGGGAAGATAAATTCTCCTAAAAAAAAAAAAAGATGAAAAACCTCCTAAGTAATAGAAGTGGTTCTGAGAGAATCAAAGCAGAAAGGAAGGAAAAACCCACAAGTAACAACATTATAGTGGAATTCAGAATGTGAGAGACAAAAGATTTTTACTGGAGTATTTGGCACAAAGCAGCTATACAGTAAGTTTTTATAGAAAAATCAACCAAAACATAAAGACATCATCAAAACTTTATCAGGTAGTTATTATATCAGATCCAATTATACTAGGGAAAAAAAATTACACTGATTAAAGATTCACGGTAAGAACAGAAGGAGAACATCTGAGCATTAGTCAATGCTCTGTCCTCTCAGAGCACAGCTGACATTAGTCCCCGGCCAACTGAGGCACTACCGGGCTCTTCATCTGAGTTTAGGCTATTATTTTTAGGAAAACCTAAAACCTCTACCTGATCTTGGCTAGTTTCCCTGCAGTATTTGAAGTACAACATGTTCAACTGTCCTTTCAATACATCTTGGTTTGTTGAAGCCTGAAGAGCTGTGGAGATGAAGAGGACTGTCAGACAGTCTCAGTTTTCTAAATATTAACACGCAAAGGGGGTTCTCATAAACATGTTCTCTGGCAAGGAAATGTTCTGTATTTTTCTGTTCATTCTTTGCAGCAGGTAGGCCAGGGGCTCATAGAAGTTACTCAGTAATGGCTTACCTGGTCAACATCTGCATTTCTTGGAAGAAAATAAATAATATTATTAGTGATCTTCTGGGAAAGTCTGAAAATTTCAAAGGTGGAGAACAGTTAAAGAAAAGTAACAAAACAAAAACAGTGGCTAATTTCTGATCAAAAAGAGATGTTCTTTCCTTATCATAACCCAAATGTATCTCGATATATAACAAAAAGGCACAAATTTAAATCCTCTATTGCAGTGGTTCTCAACCTTCCTAATGCTGCGACCCTTGAATACAGTTCCTCATGTTGTGGTGGAACCATAAAATTATTTTCGTTGTTACTTCATAACTGTAATTTTGGTACTGTTATGAATCATCATGTAAATATCTGATATGCAGGATATATTTAGGCGACCCTGTGAAAGGGTCATTTGACCCTCAAAGGGAACACGACCCACAGGTTGAGAATGTCTGCTCTAATGAAACCTAACCATAAATTAAGTAAAGAGATTTGGTCATTCAGCAATAACTGTTCCTGATACATCAAAAATTAAGAGGTTAGACATATTTATTCAATTACCCTAGAGGTAGGCAGCCAAGAGTCAAACATACACACTCTTTCTTTTTGCCATTTCTAAATTACTGAAAACATAGAGTAGGAAACACGAAGGGACAATACCGTTTCTTTCCAGTCAAGAATAAAAACAGGTAACTCTGGCCACCTGTAGCCTATATTCTAAATTGTAATTAGCAATTTAGAAACATGTTTCCTGAAACATGGGAAGTGATTCTTCTGGGAAGTGTCAGGTGAAGAAAGGAATAAATAATACATGTTATTCTTTAAGAAATAGGATTTGCTTCAGTATCTTAGAGGAGTAACAGAAAAAATTTGAAGGCTCACCTCCTGTAGCTCAAGTGGCTAAGGCATCAGACACATACACCAGAGCTAGGGGTTCGAATCCAGCCCAGGCCTGCCGAACAATGACAACTACAACCAAAAAAGCGCTGGGTGTTGTGTCAGGTGCCTGTAGTCCCAGCTACTTGGGAGGCTGAGGCAAGAGAATTGCTTAAGCCCAGGAGTTGGAGTGACATCACGGCACTCTACCTGGGGTGATAGCTTCAGGCTCTGTCTCAAAAAAAGAAAAAATTTCAAGATAATACAGCAAATTAACATGAGTCAGTATAAGTCAAAGTAATGTTATGGGATGGTCACTCACAGACTCTAAGGACAGAATTTGAGAAAATTCTCAATTTTCAGACAATAATTTCAAGCAATTTATGCATTTTAATTGTTTCACATGGGTAAAACTGGATAGTAATCAGGGGAAATACAACCTCACACTGGCCATTACTTCTGGAGATCAACCAACAAATTAATTTTTACAAAACCTGCTTTTTATATGTCAAATAAACTAGAAACAAATGATATTAGCTAATCTATCTCTCCTCTTCATTAATTTCTCTCTCTCACATACACCTCCCATTCCCTTCCTCACAACACCATTGTTTAAGTAAACTTAGAACTTCCAAAGGATATCCATCAGGAGACATCATCGTCCTAATGTCAAAGGTCTTTGCGGTGGCGTAGTCTGGCCCTCCCCAGGGTGGGCTGAGGAAAACAACATCAGCCTTTAAACAAGAAGCCAGGAGCAGGAAATCTCCACAGATGAACTCGATCTTATCTGCCACACCATACACTTCTGCATTATTACGAGCAAGATCAATCTTAACAGGGTCGATATCAATGGCAATCACTAAAAATGGGAATAGAAAAATGAGTCAACTGATATTTATTTATACAAGACTGTTATACCAATATTCTGTTATCTTCTGTATAAGGATCACTTTCAAAGACCAAGAGGTACTTAGTCATATATACCAGAGATGAAAACTTCAGCTAAATTTTTTAATTTAAATTAGAAAGATGCACTTGTATCAAACCAAGAAAATGTGACTTAAAGACCTGGCTTTCTAAGTTGTCTCACTTAGATAGCTTTATCTAAGCAAGTGGTGAAAGCTGTCAAAAATTATGTACTGAGGGCCAAATACAGGGTACAGCCTGAGTGGCAAACCTTGAAGAGGTCACTGACTACATGTAAAGCCTATAATGCTAGGTTTAAGAAAAAACATATTTCCTCAAAATGGGGCAATGCCCGAATAAAGACACATTTCACATTTTCCACAGAAAACTAAAACAAAACACATTTTGAAAAACCTAGATAGTCAGCCAAAAGAGTTGGCTCACGCCTGGAATCCTAGCACTTTAAGAGACTGAGAAGGATGGACTGCTTGAGCTCCCGTTTGAGACCAGCCTGAGCCAGAGTGAGACCACGCCTCTAAAAATAGCTAGGTGCTGTGGCAGACACCTGTAATCCCAGCTACTTGGGAGGCTGAGGCAAGAGAATCGCTTAAGCCCAGGAGTTTCAGGCTGCTATGAGCTGTGACACTGTGGCACTCTACAAAGTGAGACTCTGTCTCAAAAAAACAAAAACAATAGGTTGGCACCTATAGCTCGAGCAGCTAAGGAGCCAGCCACATATACCAGAGATGATGGGTTTGAATCTAGCCCAGGCCTGCCAAATGACGACAACTACAACCAAAAAATAGCTGGGTGTTGTGGCAGGTGCCTGTAGTGCCAGCTACTTGGGAGGCTGAGGCAAGAGAATCACTTGATCCCAGGAGTTGGAGGTTGCTGTGAGCTGTGATGCCATGACACTCCACCCAGGGCAACAACTTGAGGCTATCTCAAAAAAACAAAAACAAAAACAACCCCCCCCCCAAAAAAAAACCTAGATAGCCAAATTATGAAGAAATGTAAAAACAGCTGCTGCTGATATTTAATGAGACAGTTTAGGCAGAGGGAAAAGACAATATTACGTTTTATTACCAAATAGACTTTGGTTTAATTCATTGCAGTTTCATAATTAGCAATGCAAACATAAGTTAACTTCAGCTCACTGCTGCCTTGGAGTAAATTACTCAAGTGCACTTGTTTGTGTGCCAGTGTGTTCATGGCAATGTGCTGTATCTGAAAGGGCTAAGTGGAACTTGACGCATTAGCATGGCTGTCATGAAAAGGTAGTTTTTCAGAAAATCCTACTCTCCAAATTTGTTAACACTTTTGAGAAATAATCCATTCAATCATTTTTACAATGAATACAAGCACCAATTTCAAATGCAAAATCATGCATCTACGATGCTGTTTTTCCTGTTCTAAATAAACTAACATTCACATTTATGAGAAAAGATTCCTTTTTAGCTACTTAATCTGCTACATTTATAGTTCACAGATGGAAAGTTACGCTGACAACATCAAAAATTCAAAAGAAAATGACCTCCGGCAAAGGTCAAACCTACTCGGCTGGTCTCGCTTTCATCTGTGTTTCTTGTGAAGGCAGGTTTTGCTTTCAGGCTGAACAGAATGGAAGCACTAAGTCTATCCCATGAGTGAAATGCTGACAAACGGCTGATGATAAGCATCTAGAACTGTGCTGCCCAAGAACCGCAGCCAGTAGCTACGCGTGGCTATTACCTTTAAACTGACTAAAATTAAATAATATTAAAAATTTATATCCTCACAACCACATCATCACCACATTTCAACTTTTTTTTGAGACAGAGTCCCACTTTGTTGCTCCCAGTAGAGTGCCATGATAAGATATACCTCACAAGATTGTTGACTAAATTAATTAGAACATACAGCTGACCCCCGATCTCTTGTGCAGTCAAATCCATATAAAACTTGTAGGCTCCCCCAAATTTAACTACTGATAGCTTACTGTTGACCTGAGGCCCTTCTGCTAACATTAGCAGTTATTAACACGTAATTTCATAGGTTATATGTATTATATACTGTATATAGGATATAACTGGGAAATACATTTGTATTATATATACATAATACAGATTATATACATAATACAAGTGTATTATTATATATAATACAGAGAGTGCAGAGACTTTTTTCCTTTCCCATCCTAGTGCATATATACTGTACTGTACTCTTAAATCATAAGAGAAAACATGTTTATAATACTGTACTGTATTTGCTGACACTGTGAGTTTACATCATCTGCCTGGAACGGCAGTGGCAGGCCTCATCTACAGTGTGTATGAAGCAATCCAACTTTTCTTGTAATGTCGTGACTTTTCTCTGCTTCTTGGGAGAGCTTCCAGCATCACTAGTGGCACTTCGCCTGGGCCCCACAGTGTTATTTAAGGTTTATGGCATTGCACTAAACATAATCCAAATACTCAAGAGCCTCTGGACATCACTTTTTACTGCTATACTCAGTTTCCTGGAGAGATGACTGCTCACATGGAGATGATCAGCACCACATGGTGTTTTAAGCAGATGCTTACAACATCTGAGCTCACCTCAGCAGCAAAAAGAGGTGACTAAGAGATTATTACAGTATTAGCTAATTTTGATTATTTGCAGTTCTGACTTCATACTGCATCATTATGTCTGTTTAGACTTCGCTTTACTGTGAATAGTGACAGGTATAGCCTGTATTAAGGTATGTAGGTTTTGATAAACTTAAATTTTTAAAAAAAAATTTATATATGTTTTATGGTATCTACATATATTTTATAAATCTCTGACATAAGTTTTTCTTAATTTTTTTGATATTTCTAGGCTACATGGTTCATCTGCAAGTTTTTCCAAATTGTCAAAAATCTCTTGAAAACTTTCCAATATATTTACTGAAAAAAATCTGGGTATAAGTGGAGCCATGTAGTTGTTCAAGAGTTGATTGTTTTAAACATTTACACCAATATGTGATAAAGTGTATGTCTAATATATGTTAGTATTCTTCTAAATATTTGGTATTCAATTATAAATTAAATCTCAGCAAAGATGAGCTGTAGTAAAATGAAGACATATCTAGTGCAGAAAGATATAATTTAGTAAAGTAAACTAAACTCATTTGCTGAATGAACTGAAAATAAGACGGTTCTCTTCCATTGATGGTTAATTACCTCTTTTTCCTGTTAAGGCAAATTGAATGGTATTTCCTCCAACTCCACAGAAAGCATCTACAATAACGTCACATTTGAAGGACTGACTGATGCGGCCAGCAATGTGTTCAGCGATCTTCTCAGGTGTCACTGAAAACCAACCCTCTGCAAAGGAAGCATATTTCTGATATGTTCAATTTTAAGAAGCCAAGCCAAGCATAAACACGATATGCTGCTATATATTATGTATTTTTAAAAAGCTTAGGGCAGCGCCCATAGCTCAGTGGGTAGGGTGCTGGTCACATACACCAAGGTGAGAGAATCACTTAACCTAAGAGTTTGAGGATGCTGTGAGCTGTGATGCCACAGCACTTTACCCAGGGCAACAGCTAGAGACTTTGTCTCAAAAAGAAAAAAAGCTTAGTTCACCTTTACAAAAAATTATAAATTACTTAGTTCTAAAAAACATTCTAGGGCGGTGCCTATGGCCCAAAGGAGTAGGGTGCCGGCCCCATCCCATAGACCAGAGGTGGTGGGTTCAAACCCGGCCCTGGCCTAAAACTGTAAAAAAAAAAAAATTCTAGAAAGTTTGTTATAAAAAGCAGCAGTACCGTTCCTTTCCACAGAAGTAATTATCTCAATTCTTAACCTGATTCTTTTGTAATACTACACCCCAGTCTTCCCTATATCTGAATTATAACTTCAATTTTTCTGCTTGAGGCAGAAAAATCTACTACCTATAGATTATCTGCTATGTAAAATGGAAAGTCAGCTGCTCTAATTAGTTGTCACCCCACATTCTACTGAGTTTCCAAATTATTTCATTCCTAATGGAGAAGCAATGACCCAGATTTGTACTGGACATTTTGGAATTGCGTGTTTTTAAAGGATCAGAAAAAGCAAGCTGATAGCGAATGGCCACAGAGCTGCAAAATTACAGTGGGAACAGCAGAACCCTCATCATTTTCGTAAATGAGGCCCTGTGCACACTCCAGGGAAAAACATAGTACCTTCCCTCTTTCCTGGTAGAAGAAATTTATATTTTTCAGAAAGATAATTCCCAAACAAAATAATGCACTAATTTTCCTGTTCCCCCCTCTTACCAAAACTTTAAACGGCTTCTCTTTATTGGAAGAAGACGATTAACTTTTATAGAATTGCAAGTTTTTTTCCAGTTGTATTTATCTGTATAAACTCCTATGCTGTTTTTTCAATACTCATTTTGCAAATTATTAGAAGAAGTTCACAGAACTCCTGAAATTCCATCACATATGAAGACTTTCTGATTTTGATAGTTAATAAAGACCAATATTTATTTAGGTAGCCCCAATATGAAACTGAATGTTAGTCTGCAAGACTGAGTTACACAAATAAACTGTTGAAGATCACGGCAGGAAAGTGTGAGAAAGAATTCAAAGTTTCTAGTGCTATTTCATTAAATTATATCATTCTGTGCTAGATATTTCTTCCTCAGATATTCTGTTTAATAATCTATCAATTACTTTTGGTATATCTATCTAAGACGAAACTTGAATCTGAAGTTTTTTAATCTTTTTTTTTTTTTTTTTTTTTAGAGACGGAGTCTCACTTTATCGCCCTTGGTATAGTGCTGTGGCATCATAGCTCACAGCAACCTTCAACTACTGGGCTTAGGCAATTCTCCTGCCTTAGCCTCCTGAGGAGTTGGGACTATAGGTGCCCGACATAATGCCTGGCTATTTTTTGTTGCGGTTTGGCTGGTGCAGGGTTTAAACCCACCAACCCACTGGTATATGGGGCCGGCACCCTAACCACTGAGGCCTCAGGCGCCGTCCTGAATGTGAAGTTTCTAAAATACACACATCCTCAAACTGAGGGACATTCAATAATGTAACTGGCCACTGTCCCTTTGAAAACGTCAGTCATGAAAGATGAAAAAGGCTGGGAAATGATTCCAGATTAAAAGAAACTAAAGAAAAATAAAAATTAAATGTAATGCATAACCCTATGCTGGAAAAAAATATTGATAAAGGGCAAGATAATTGATTAGAGCATGGACTGTAGATTATAATACTATGTAACAATGTTAAACTGGTAAATTTATCATTATTATGCAAAAATATCCTTGTCCTTATGCTAACGTATTAAGGGATGGGGGCATGATGTATACAACTAGATCAGAAAAAAATACACATACATATGGAGACAGACACTGATGAATGGGAGAATGTTATAAATAGCTGAATCTGGCTAGGGAGGATAATAAACATTCTCTCTAACACTCTTGCACATTTTTGCAAGTTTAAAATAAAGTTAAAGAATACATACATACTTTACCTCTGTCCAATTTAATCCCATCATCAAAACGGGAAAAGAGCCTGTATCTCTGGGCCCAGTATTTTACTAGTTCAGGAACGGAAGCTATCTCAGGAGGCAGACCATTTACCCTTCTGTTCTTCTTTTCCTTCTTCTTTTTTCTTCCAGCTAAAATAAAATACAAAGAATATAGATGCTCACTATGAAAGAACGAAAATCAGGTAGGTGCATTTATTTAAATGTGCAGCTACACTAAATAATTACAACTAGAACACGTATGTGATGACAGAGAGAAACAGTAAGGCTTCGTGGAAACACAACTGGCTTTAATCACATTCTGCTGACTCACTGGCTTTGTAAGCTTGGAAAAATAAACTCCAAATACTGAGGATGAATGAATGAGCCATCTAATGAGTAGTATATTTCACTAACTGTTCACAGCGTTGATGATATGTAGAAGCATTATTATGGACATCAAATTATTACTTTTGTTAGCATAGACACTTCTCTAGTTGAATTACAGAAATCAAACATTTCCCTTCACTTCTTTTTTTTTTAGAGACAGAGTTTCGCTTTGTCACCCTCAGTAGAGTGCCATAGCATCACAGCTCACAGCAACCTCCAGCTCTTGGGCTTAGGCGATTCTCTTGCTTCAGCCTCCCGAGTAGCTGGGACTACAGGTGCCTGCCACAATACCTGGCTATTTTTTTGTTGCAGTTTCGCAGGAGCCAGGTTTGAACCCACCACCCTTGGTATATGGGGCCAGCGCCTTACCCACTGAGCCACAGGCGCCGCCCTCCCTTCACTTCTTTAAAACAAAATATCCTAAGGACAATCCTAGAAGTCAGAAGGAATCTGAGAAATTCAAACAGGGGCCACTAGCTCGGATCCAGAGAAAAGGATCTCATCCCTTTTTCTTAGATAAATGATTTGTATTAGTTTGGTTGTTTTCAGTCCCCAGCAAATTAGAGGCAGCAACATAGAAAGATGAGAGTTCTGTCACTGTTAAGTATAAAAACAGGTGATGGCAGACAAAGAATTAAACTCTGTCATGTTTAACATGGTCCTTAGGGACAGGACTATGTCTTAATATTATCTGATCATTGCAAATGGTGAACAGTGTCATCATGATTCAGTAAGATGAGATTCCTCCCCTCCACTCTCCCAAAAGTGTCATCAATAGCAAAATATTTTGATGGTGTTTATCAACAGTGGGGATGATGACATTTTGATGGGACAATTACTTGTTGTGTAAGACCATCTTGTATATGACCAAACATTAAGTAACTTGAGTACTAAATGCCAGAATTTTTAGCCAGGTGTTGTGTGTGCCTGTAGTCCCAGCTACTTGGGAGGCTGAAGCAAGAGGATAGCTTAAGCCCAAGAGTTTGAGGTTGCTGTGAGCTGTGATGCCATGGCACCTACCAAGTGTGACATAGTGAGACTCTGTTTCAAAAAAAAAAAAAAAATAAGGTAAGCTGTTCAGAAAAGCAAAGAAATAGGTGATACAAAGATCACAGGCACGTACTCACACACCTGTACAAAGAAAAAAAAATCAAGACCCAAGCAAGATATTTTCCTGAATACTAAATTAAGAAAGAAATGATTTATCAAAAAATTGAATATTATATCAAAGGAAAATTTCTACCTTGGGGCTGGGTGTGGTGGCTTACGCCTGTAATCCCAGTACTCTGAGAAGGCAAGGCAGGTGGATTGCTAGAGCTCAGGAGTTCAAGACCAGCCTGAGCAAGAGCAAGACCCCATCTCTACTAAAAACAGAAAAACTAGCCATTATATCAGGCATCTGTAGTTCCAGCTACTTGTGAAGCTGATGTAAGAGGCTTTATTAACCCAGGGGTTTGAGATTGCTGTGAGCTATAACACCAAGAGACTCTTACCAGGGTAACAGAGAGAGATTCTGTCTCAGAGAAAAAAAAAAAAAAAAAAAAAAAAGAAAAGAAAACTTCTAGGCTGGGCATGGTGGCTCACGCCTGTAATTTTAGGAGTTGGAGACCAGCCTGAGCCAAAGCAATACCTTGTTTCTAAAAATAACTAGGCACTGGGGTGGGTGCTATAGTCCTAGCTACTTGGGAGGCTGAGGCAAGAGAACTGCTTGAGCCCAAGAGTTGTTTTTTTTTTTTTTTTTGAGACAGAGTCACAAGCTGTTGCCTTGGGTAGAGTGCTGTGGCATAACTCTTGGGCTTAAGTGATTCTCTTGCCTCAGCCTCCCAGGTAGCTGGGACTACAGGCACCTGCTACAATGCCCAGCTATTTTCTGGTTGCAGTTGTCATTGTTGCTTAGCAGGCCTGGGCTGGGTTCAAACCTGCCACCCTAGGTGTATGTGGCTGGCACCCTGCTGACTAAGCTACAGGCACTGCCTTGAGCCCAAGAGTTTGAGGTTGCTGTGAGCTGTGACGCCAGGGTACTCTACCAAGGGCGAGAAAGTAAGACTGTCTCCAAAAAAAAAGAAAAAAAGAAAATTTCTACCTTATAAAAGCCTTAATATTCTATTGAACATATTATTATTTTTTTTTTTGGAGACAGAGCCTCAAGCTGTCCCCCTGGGTAGAGTGGCGTGGCGTCACAGCTCACAGCAACCTCCAACTTCTGGGCTCAAGTGAGTCTCCTGCCTCAGCTTCCCAAGTAGCTGGGACCACAGGTGCCCACCATAACGCCCGGCTATTTTTTGGTTGCAGCCATCATTGTTGTTGGATCTGAACCCACCACTTTAGGTGTATATGGCTGGTGCCTTAGCCACTTGAGCCACAGGTGCCGAGCCTGAACACATTATTTTTAATCATAAAATAACTTTTGCTATAAGAAATTCAAATAATACAAAAGTACATAAAGTGTAAAGTGTCATTCAGTTCTCTATTAATTAGACAAACTACTATGAATGCTTTCTTACATTAGTGTACCATAAAAAACAAAACAAAACAAAAAACAAACTACCATCAACCACCACAAACAAACACTATCAAAAAGAAAACCAGAGATGGCTGGGTACAGTGGCTCATGCTTATAATCCTAGCTCTCTAGGAGGCCCAGGTGGGTGGAATGCCTGAGCTCAGGAGTTCAAGACCAGCCTGAGCAAGAGTGTGACACCCCATCTTTACTAAAGATAGAAACACTAGCCAGTGCCTGTAGTCCCAATACTTGGGAGGCTAAGGCAAGAGGACTGCTTAAGCCCAGGAGTTTGAGGTTGGACTCTGACACCAGGGCACTCTACCCAGGGTGACAAAGTGAGCGTCTGTCACTCAAAAAAAAGATGGTGGTCCTCAGACACAGTGTTTTCACAGGTCTTCCCTGGTGCTAAATCACAGCCACTTAAAATAGAACAGTATACTTACTATGCCTTCTCTCCACTTAAAATAAGTAGCAGTGATCTGGTAGGTACAGAGGATGCACATGTGAAAACCAAGATGTTAAAAACTGTCTTTATCTAAATCCATCAGTGAGTGAAAGCCTGTTAGTCTTACCTTCAGCTGTCTGAAGAGAGGCTGCTGGGTCTCGAGTGACACAATCCTTCTCCTCTGGGACAGCGGCCCCCAAGCTAGCGCCTTCATTTATTTCTGTTTCAAGTTCACCAGCTGAAGAGGTAGCCTGACACCTCTCTGGTTCTGGATTACTAGTCTCCAGTGGGTCACCACCCTTTTTAACAGACACGTCTTGTTCCTCTGAATTACCGCTTGTGCAAGTATCTTCCACATTGTCGTGAGAAAATGATTCCTGCGATGCCTCTTCATCCACTGGTTCATTAACCCACATTAGAAATTTTTCTACCTTGAATTTTAAGGAGACATCGTGAGCAGGAATTAATTATAAACTGCACAGAATCATCCCATCTTTCACCACTGGGGACTGGACAGACAAGCTGTGTCGTAATTATTAGCTCTGTATTACATGAGCTAAAATAAGAAATTTTGACTAGAATTTATTATCTGGGCATGCCATGGACTTATTAAAGATTTCTTAAAAGGGAAAAAATATCAGGTAAACTTTTCTGTTATTAATTAACAGGAAGAGGACAAAGCCAAACTGCCCCAGTAGCTTTCCATAAGTGCTCGTAATAATGTAACTGCTATGTGATACTATCACAAATGCACCTATTGATTGCTGAATCATTCATTTTAGTTTTTCAATTTTTTTTTTAGAGATAGAATCTCACTTTGTCACCCTCGGTTGTCATCCTTGGTAGAGTGCTGAGGCATCACAGCTCACAGCAACCTCCAGTTCTTGGGCTTAGGTGATTCTCTTGCCTCAGCCTCCTGAGTAGCTGGGACTACAGGTGCCCACCACAAAGCCCAACTATTTTTTTTTGCTGCAGTTTGGCCAGGGCCAGGTTTGAACCCACCACCCTCAGTATATGGGGCCAGTGCCAACTCACTGAGCCATAGGCACTGCCCTTAGTTTTTCAAATTATACAGAGCTTTCTACAACAGCCAGGCTACAATCTATATTAAATGTTACTAAGCATCAAAGATGAACTCTGAAAAGATTAGTGGCTATTTTAATCTATATGAATAAAACAGTGCTACCTTTGAAAGAATGAGAGCTGCCTTTAATTGAAGAGTGGAGCCAGTAGGGTAAGTTCTAACAAACTAGGTATATTCTTAGAAAAGCTAACAAGGGTCATGGTGAGATGATACACTTCTTTGCATCTTTCACAATGGGACTATGCTTTATGACCTCCCTAAGAGTGAGTGATTAGAACAAAAGTGGCAGACATACGGTAGCCGACAACCTAGACTCTTCCTGAGGGAAATGAGCCTATGCACTAGGGGACACCTAAGGACACGGCAGCCCCAGTTCTGTTTTCCTCAGCGATGCTTAGCAGCTGTCCTTCTGCTCCAGCTGTAGATGAATGTATGGGGCTACCACACACAACACATTATGGAAAGTCCTACAGGAATGATTGGACTGGTACTAGGCAGTCTATTTCAAAATTAACCAGGACCACAGTTATTAAAGTATCACTGGCGGCCAACCTGGAATATAATTAAAAACAATCCCTTTTGGCTCGGCACCTGTGGCTCAAGTGGCTAAGGCACCAGCCACCTGCTACCTAAGGTGGCAGGTTCGAATCCAGCCCGGGCCGGCCAAACAATGACAGCTGCAACCAAAAAATAGCCAGGCATTGTGGCAGGCGCCTCTGGTCCCAGCTACTTGGGAGGCTGAGGCAGGAGACTCGCTTGAGCCCAGGAGTTGGAGGTTGCTGTGAGCTGTGATGCCACAGCACTCTACCCAGGGGGACAGCTAGAGGCTCTGTCTCAACCCCCCTCAAAACAAAAAAAACCAATCCCTTTGCCTCAGACTATAACGTCCAGCTATTTCTTTTTCTTTAGAGGCAGAGTCTCATTCTTGCTCAGGCTGGTCTTGAACTCGATTGCTCAGGAGATCCACCTGCCTCAGCCTCCCAGAGTGCGGGGATTACAGGCATGAGCCACTGCGTTTGGTCCAATCTTCTAATTACTTTTACTTCCAAGGTACTTGGGACAGAAGGTACAGCTAAGTCCAAGAGAGGGGATATGAATATTCCAGTTAACAGTATCAATCAACAAATTGCCCTGTGCTTCATGCTATTAGGGCAAACCTATCATCTCATGATGGAGCATCTCTGGATGAGCACAGAAGTAAGGGTTATAACATTAAGACTTAATCCTACTTAGCCTGAAATAAAAGGGAAATTCCTCCTTCTTGTCTGTTACAAAACAGGCAGGATAATTTACTTATTTATCTTCCTGACACCAAACACTCCCTTTTCACATTACCTCAACTTGTTTTTTTCATATTTAGATTATACAAGACAAGCCTTCAGGATGCACCCTTACATTCGGTAGAAACTGGCTTCCCAATTAAGTACAACTGTAAAGAGTCAAGCTTATAAGGTATGATCTGAGTAGGAAATGGAGTCGTACATACCTTACTCAGAGCTTTGCTTTTCTTGAAAAATGGTTTTTCTGACTCTTCAGTAAAGAAGATGTGTTTGTTTTTCATCTTTATTTGCTTGCGCATGTCCAGGTACTTGGACTTACGCTTCACGTTCTTCTCCAGATACCTGACCTGCCGATGACTGAAATTTGGAATTCCACCATATCTGTGACCAAACCAAAACACGCCTTAAGTTCTAAGAATATGTTTCCTTATAGGAAAAGAAACTAACAATTTTCACTACCAGTTTTTGCAAATAGAACTCACCATTTAAATTTATTTTTTTGTAATGAGATGGGGTTTTGCTGTATTGCCCAGGCTGGTTTCTAACTCCTAGCCTCAAGTGATCCTCCCACCCTGGCCCTCTGAAGTGTTAGAATTACAGGTGTGAGCCACTGTGCCCAGCCTTCTTCTTTTCTTAAATTATGAGAACAAAATCAAGTTCAAATAGCTTTTATGTTAATTCTAAAGCAAATGTGAAACACTGAAGTTGGGAATAGCAACATATCTAATATTGAGCAGCAAGGAGAAATTATATAATAGACTGCAATAAAGATACAGCTAAAAACCTATCCCCTAGTAAAGGAAAGATAAATTTTCTTAACAGTCACGTGTCAATGTGGGGGAGGCATCAGTGACAGTTTGTTTTTACACGTCACTAACCCCCCTCATTGGCTTGTGACTGTGTCAAGGCGGGGTGCTGCCAAAGCTCTTTAACACATATCTGCATGTGTTCAAATTATCCTAAGAGTAGTAAATAAATTCTTAACCTAAATCAATTTAAGCTTACAAAAGAAACAAACCCTAATCATTAAAATGATTACAGAATGTCTGGTCTAACCACCTGAATTTTTCTAATCTTAAAAAAAATAAGTATCTGCTTTGAAGTCTCCTTTAATTGTATTAAGCCTAACTCCCTCTCCTACAAACTGTTAGGAACTTCAGAGTGTAACATACACTTTAACATTTATAAAATCCAGGACAGTTTGGTTTTTGTATGTTATTCTTTTATAAGTAGAAATGGGTGCTCTAAATAGAGAAATAGCTACGTTAAATCCCAGGCCAAAAAAGGTAGTAGTCTCTATGAGTGCACACTAACAAAAGCTACCTAATATTTTCAATAAAATTATATGTGTGTAGTAGTAAACTCTTCCAGGAATTTATTTTGTGTTTTTTTTTTTTT
>NW_003852466.1:4285488-4300023 GCF_000181295.1 Otolemur garnettii
CTGGTCAGCCCTGAAGAGGCTGAGGACACAATTCCTCTAGGCCAGTGATTTAAACCAGTGTGCCATCAGATGATCTTAGGTGTGCACAAAAATTTTTAAAGAAAAGAACTTAGAAGTTCAAAGCACAGTAAATATATTCTTTTCTTTTACTTTTTTTTTTTGCAACAGTGTCTCACTCTGTCACCCTTGGTAGAGTGCCATGGCATCAGCTCACAGCAACCTCAAACTCTTGGGCTTAAGCGATTCTCTTACTCAGCATCCCAAGTAGCTGGGACTACAAGTGCCCCCCACAATGCCCAACTATTTTTTTAGAAATGAGGTCTCACTCTGGCTCAGGCTGGTCTTGAACTCCTGAGCTCAGGCAATCCACCTGCCTCGGCCTCCCAAGTGCTAGGATTATAGGCGTGAGCCACCGCACCTGGCTTCTGCCAGGAATTTAAAAACCTCCTACATTGTTAAATTTACAATCTTTAGTCTTAAATGATTATATAAACTACAACTGCCTTATAAAGGAGAGATAAGGATAATTTTTAGAAACTACAACATATATAATTATTAGCATATACATCTGAACTAATTTGAATTCAATTTATCAGTCAATCTTGACACACTCCCCATACCCTTTTTCTTTGCTGACTTTATAAATGTGTAGGTGTCTAAACAGATTTCTCAACTTACAAAATAGGCAAGTAAGATCTCAGCTCTCAACCCTTAGACATTAGTCTGAGTTTAGAGTCTTGGTACAAGATTCTGTTAGTGTGCCTTACCTACTTAGTTCAGTCTTCATGTCATACAACCTCCAGTTGTTCTTATACAATTACCTACTGGGAAAACTTGGGTTTCCTATACACATGTTCACAACAGCTTTATTTATGATGATAAAATACGATGAATCATCCAAATGCTCTTTGGTAGATGAAAGGTTGAACAGGTTTGGGAAGAAAGATTGGCATATGCCAATAAACGGGAGGCACCTCCAGGGTGTTATGCTCAGAGCTTCGGTAGGTAACACCTTAGATGCTGTTAGTCAGGATGATTAAATAAACACAATGTCCCCGTTGAAAGGATTAGGTCAATGTATGTGCTGACAAGGAGGATGATCCATGATACGGCTGAGGGAAGACATGCAAGCTGTACAGTAGGTACAGTCTGATTCGGTTTTGTGTTTTATGAAAAGTAACGTGTGTACATGTACATAGTTACAAAAACACATAAGTAAAATTCAGAATGACATGCCAAACTCATCAAATGACGCCTGCGTATGGGAATGATGTGAAAGAAAGATTTTCACTTTTAACTTATTGTTTTGTTTATTGCTGATTTGACCTTTTCATGGTATGTTTGCTATGGTCTCCAGATGCGCACAGGGATGGATATGTGAGACACTATGTGAGAACCATGCTTGGAAGTCACAGGAGGCTGGCATAAACCTCTCCAGTAAACGATGGGATTGATCTTGACCAAGTCAAAACCTCTGAACTGTAGCTGTTTTATCTCTGAAATGGAATCACACTGGATTGCTATGAAGTGCAACTGAATTAATATATGTCAATAAATCAAATGTACAGTGATAACTCTACTAATAATTCTAACTAATAACTCTAATAATTCTACTAACAAGAGAAGTAACTATAATATCTCAAATGCTATCAAATACATTATCATTTATTACTATCTAAATACTAGAGAGCTTTAAGACAGCTGAAGTAGTTAGGATTTCTGGGACACAATAGTTTTTATGAATAATTACTTCTGTCCTGAGCCATGCTTGAATCCTAGAAGGGAACCACTGTCATCAAAGTCTGGATCTGGGATTTCATCAATGTCCAGTTCATGGCTAAACAAATAAACAAAAGGCAAATAGTCATTATCTTCATTACCCATCAGTTCAGGCAAATATCAAAAGGTAATAATGTAGCATAATCAATCTATACAAACTTTCCCATCACAGTTATCAACCGTACTTCACAAATCCAGGAAGTCAAGAGGTGTACTTTTATCATGATTTTCTAAAGCAGACAAAGTACCCAACATAGTAATAAGCACTCAAGCCTTGAAACATATGATTTATTTCTACTCCTGGAACATGGTTCAAATGGGAATTGCTACAATATCCTTTTGAAAGATACCAGTAAAAGCTTCAGCCTTAAAATTAATCTCTCAGAGTGATCTCTCCACAGGTTTCTCTTAAAAACAAACAAGGAAGCATTTGATAATTATCAATCCAATCAAAATAATTTAAAAAGTACTAATAAGGTTGGGCCAGGTACATGGTGGTTCATGCCTGTAATCTTAACACTCTGAGAGACCGAGGAGGGTGGATTGCTTGAGCTCACCTCAGGAGTTCAAAACCAGTCTGAGCAACTATCTCTACTAAAAATAGAAAAAATAGCCAGGCTGGGGCGCAGGCCACATACACCGGGGCTGGCGGGTTTAAACCCAACCTAAGCCTGCTAAACAACAACTACAACGAAAAAATAGATGGGCATTGTGGCAGGCACCTGTAGTCCCAGCTGTTTGGGAGGCTGAGGCAAGAGAATCGCTTAAGCCCAAGAATTTTAGGTTGCTATGAGTTGTGATGCCACAGCACTCTACCCAGGGTAACATAGTAAGACCCTATCTTAAAAAAAAAAAAAAAAGAGGTGGCACGTATAGCTCAAGCGGCTAAGCCTGCCAAACAATGACAACTACAACCAAAAAATAGCCAGGTGTTGTGAAGGGCACCTGTAGTTCCAGCTACTCGGGAGGCTGAGGCAAGAGAATTGCTCAAGCCCAGGAGTTTGAGGTTGCTGTGAGCTGTGATGCCACAGCACTCTATCCAGGGTGATGGCTTAACCTTCTGTCTCAAAGAAAAAAAAAGAAAAGAAAAAGGAAAAACTAGCCAGGTGTTGTGGCAAGCACCTGTAATGGGAGGCTAAGGCAAGATGGCGGCTTGAACCTAGTAGTATGAGGTTGCTGTGAGCTGGGCTGCACCTGAGCAATAGTGAGACTTCCTCAAAAAAGAAAAAAAAAAGGTGGCACCCATAGCTCAGTGGGTAGGGTACTGGTCAACTGCCCTGAGATAGGAGGGTTCAAACCCAGCCTGGGCTAGCTAAACAACAATGACAACTACAACCAAAAAATAGCTGGGTGTTGGGGCTGGCGCCTATAGTCCCAGCTACTTGGGAGGCTGAGGCAAGAGAATCGCTTAAGCCCGAGAGTTTGAGGTTGCTGTGAGCTGTGACACCACAGCACTCTACCAAGGGTAACACAGTGAGACCCTGTCTCAAAAAAAAAAAAAAAAAGAAAAAGAAAAGAAAAAGAAGAAGGAGGTTGTGATACAAACGAAATGAAGTAACCCAGAAGATTTAATCTATCAGCGATAACTTAGTAAATCTGACGACCTGGGCCATAATTCCAAGTAAAATAATAATGAGAAACAATTCTTATAAGGTTTGTCCTTCCAATTAGGTTATGTTCACTGAACATTTATGGAGTACCTATACGGACATACTCTTTGCCTCCAGGAACTGCTAGGAACTAGCAGAACTGGGGAGTTAACAATGTCTACCACACAGAGGGGCACAGTCGAGGCTTGCCTTTAGGTGCTAAGTTACTGAGCCTCCAGAGCTCACTAACTGTTTTTCTAGAAGTGTATAGATCACCTCATGTACTGTTACAGAAATGTTTACAACTAACATCCAAATTCTGTACTTTCCTTGTTCTCTGCAGCATTAGCATTTGACCACATCCTCCCTTATGCTACCCGTCCTTGTTTAATTACATGTATAGGTAGTGTCAACTTCCAAGGGAAAAAACCATAGAGACAAATCTAAAAAGAAACCAACAACAACCTCCCCCCAACCAAAAAGGTTTTATTTGGAAATAAGAGTGAAAACGGAATGAAATTTGGGACATATGTACAAAATGAGGTGGCCTTGTGAATGTCTCAAGAACAAAGCAAAAGTTTAGGGTTTTACTAAGGAAATAGGTCGTTATGCAATTTGTTTAGAAAGAATAGTCACTGGCACTGGCAGGGTCTTGCAAGAGCTGGTGAGCTCTGATTGGGGAGTGCCAGTGGCTGTCAGGTAGAATTTATAACCTGGGAATTATCTGGGTTCTGCCAGTAAGGAAGCATGTCAGGCGAGTATTTGTGCAAAGCGGTCCTTCTGAGATTCATGCAGTAAAAACTATGGCTGAGAAAAATTTCTTGTGCTAGTTCCTGTCACCATGCAAACTGAGTGTGAGAGCCTTCCGTTCTTAGCTTCCCAGCTCCATTCTGCCATGGTTTGATAAGTAACGATTCTGAACCTTACAGCGTTCACAGTGGTAAAGACAAAGACCACTGGCTTGAGCAGGGTTAGTGTACTAACTCCCCAGCTTAGGCTCCAACATTAGTGCTGCTGCTGCTGTACAGTAACCCTGAGCTCATCAAAGCCACTTATCACAGTGTGCAGCACTATTACTATCGATTCAATGAGAACAACAAATTCAGGTAGAGTTCAGTAATAAGAATCTGTGATAACGTATACCCAGACTATTTAGAGAAAAAATTAGAACTCGAGAGATACAGAATATCTAATCATTAATTTAAAGTTACAATCCACTGACAGCTACTAAGTGTACAACACAATACATGCTAGCTCTAGTCTACCCAAAGATCTCACAAAAAAAGGCATCAGTCCCATGGTATGGGTAAGAAATTAAGAACTGTATTTAGTTCGTGAATGGCAGAATTAGGACCAGCCTATGGGTCTAAAAGTTCAGGATCTCACAGGTAGAACCTCTCTTCTCATAGAATTAGCAGTATTATGCATAAAGCAAGCATTTATTTATTTATTTATTTTTGAGACAGAGTCTCACTTTGTCCTCCTTGGGAGAGTGCTGCGGCATCATAGCTCACAGCAACCTCAAACTTTTGAATTCAAGTGATTCTTGTCTCAGCCTCCCTAGTAGCTGGGACTTTAGGTGCCCGCCACAATGCCCGACTATTTTTAGGGATGAGGTCTCTCTCTGGCTCAGGCTGATCTTGCACCTGTGAGCTCAGGTGATTTCTCCCCACTCCCCAGGCTCCCAGAGTGCTAGGATTATAGGCATGAGCCACCACGCCCAGCCTAAGCCTAACAAGCATTAATTACCACTCACTCAGGGACACAAATGGCTTAAGCTAACACATTCTAGAGAGACAAGTACTGTGGGACTGACCTCCTCTTGAGTTTGGCTGGCTTGTGCTCAGGGGGATCATCGTCACTCTCCTCTCCATCAACACAGGTGGTGTGTGGTCTGTCTCTGCTTGTGTTTGCTCCTGAAGACTCCTGTGACTCTAAAGAGGCAGAAATACCGCAGTGGATTTTTCCCTTGGTTTAAGAACTTCTCTACCATTTGATTGCTAATCTAAATGTTCCTTTGCCTTTTCTGCAATGAACTGTACATGCACATCAGGAAAAAGTGTTATGCCACTCTACCCATCTGTGCCTATGTGCAGACACTTAGAAAATTGAGCCTATCTAGTTTGTTAAATTAAACTTAAAGGGAACTTTTTATGTCTGACCTAAAGGTTTCTCTCTCGAGAGTGATCTGTAACCTAACCGGACATGTAAAAGACTCTAATCTATTCTTGCACCTCGTACCAATCACACAGTTCTGGTCAATCTGCCAAGTGTTCAAGCCACATCCACAGAATAACCAATCCAGCTGTCTCTGTGCCTCACTTTCACCTTATGTACACACTTTTCTTTTCCTGTTCCTAAATACTACCTGTCCACACGGCGGCCATGAACCTGCTGTGCTCTGGAGGCTGGCTGATCTGCGAATCACACTTTGTACAGTTAAACTCTGCTAAATTTAATTTGTCTGAAGTTTTTCTTTTATGGGTTTAAACGTTTCCATAAACTATTTCAAAAAGCAAAC
Organism: Otolemur garnettii; assembly: GCF_000181295.1. Lineage (NCBI taxonomy): Eukaryota > Metazoa > Chordata > Mammalia > Primates > Galagidae > Otolemur > Otolemur garnettii. The sequence continues at coordinate 4,291,378 of NW_003852466.1, forward strand.
TAAAACCACTCCTTCAGAGTTGCCCCAATCTACCTACATTAACCCCTGAAGCTCTCTTTGTAGCACGTGCTAGTAGCCACAGTCTTTTTTTCTTTTTGAGACAGAGTTGCCCTGGGTTGAGTGCTTTGGCATCATTGTGGCTCACAGCAACCTCCAACTCCTGGGCTCAAGCGGGGATCCTCTTGCCTCAGATTTTTCTCTTTTTTAGTAGTGATGGGATCTTGCTTTTTGCTCAGGCTGGTCTTGAACTCGTGAGCTCAGGCAATCCACCCACTTGGACCTCCCAGAGTGCTAGGATTACAGGCGGGAGCCACAGTGTCTGGCCAAGTGGTCATATTCTTATAGAAGTTAATCTAGGCCGGGCACGGGAGCTCATGCCTGTAATCCTAGCACTCTGGGAGGCTGAGGTGGGTGGATTGCCTGAGCTCAGGAACTGGAGACCAGCCTGAATAGGAGTGAGACTTTGCCTCTAAAAATAGCCAGCACTGTGGTGGGTGCCTATAGTCCCAGCTACTAGGGAGGCTGAAGCAAGAGGATTACTTGAACCTACGAGTTTGAGGTTGCACTGAGCTGTGATGCCACGGCACTCTACCGAGGGTGACAGAGTAAGACTGACTTAAAAAAAAACAAAAGGAATTTTAATCTAAATAACTTTGAAGATGGCAGGATTATGTTGTTTAAAAGAATTTCTATTCATTACAAAGCAGATACATTGTACTTAATGTTAAGTGTTAAATTAATAATGGAAGTAAAGAAAGAAAAGTACTACCTTGAAAAAGAGTATTTTAACTTCTGATGGCCCCAAGTGAGGCACATCTGTCTGTTCCTTATTTCATCAGACTAGAAGAAAGCAAGCAGTTGAGACTACGAGAAGAAAGGTGTCTGCAGGGTAGATAGTGGGATGCTCTGTATGGGGACACCCTTCACGAAGAGCACCTACCACAAAGTCAGAAAACCCACTTACACAGAAGGTAACGCGGGGCTGCAAAGGGCGTTGGTGCCTCGGAACAGACACAGAAGGGCACCAGCTCAAGAGGCACTCTGAGAGGTGTTGAGAGACAGCGTCATGTGGAAAGGACAATATGTAGTGTTCTCTGTAGGCAGACCTCAGTCAGATACCAAGTTTTAAGTTAGTGGTAATAGGACCAAACTGAAATATAAATTTAGTTGCATGTTTCATATGCAACTTCCAGAAACTTCCTCCAAGAGATGTTGACACTGGCTGTAGGCTTCCTTTGGCTACAGGCCGAAAGGGAGGGAATTTATGCTCCTAGGAGTAATGAAAATGATGTAAAGGAGTGGATGGATGAACCTGTTCTCTCACTGCAGGATTAAGACAACTTTGAAGCCACATAATACGTCATCTCTCCAGCAAAACTAAGCCTCAGCCTCCCAGAAAGTGGGTTCCAAAGAGGTCTCCTAGGAGGCTCAGATGGGAAAGAGGAGCAGAATCTCAGCAGACAGCAACCTCAGAGCAGCCTGGAGTCTAGTAAGCAGGGTAGACGGAGTGGTTTATTCTCCCGCCCCTACATCTCTGGCAGCTGGTGGGCTCCTCAGCTGCTGGAGACAGCCTCTATCCTCACAAGCCCAAAAGCTGCCGCTGCCAGTGAATGGAGAACTTCTTGAGTATGAAGCAGCAGGCTGCTAGTGCCTTTGAAGTCACTTCCCAACACTGCAGACCTGAGCCAAGAAGGCAAGTAGCACATGTTTGTTCTCTACCCACTGCGCTCTGTCGCCCTCCTGAGACAGGTTTAGCCTCCCAGTGTTCATCTCACTTGTTCCAAACATCTCCCCAGATTTGACCCACACTACGGGAGCCACAGGGGTCTGATAGCTTCCAGGGAATCTGTCTGACCCCAGAGCCTGGACATTCTGAGTGGGCTGCCTTCTGAGAGAGAGACAGAGACTGCCAGAATGCTAGCTCTCCCCTCATTCCCCTCCCTGCCAGGGCTCACAGTAACTGTCTCTCCCCTCTACTGGGGCATCCATCGCACCAGACCTTTCCTTCAGGGGTCCTGCAGTACACTAAGAAGTGCCCACAAGCTCTCCCTGGTGCTGCATGCCTGTACTCTACCAGAACGCAGTATGTCCCAAGGAGAAGGGATGCTGAACCTGCTTAGGCACCTCTTGGGCAATTTGGAACCAGTGTGCATCTCCCTGGCACAGTCAGGGATTGATCTCTGGGGACCCAGGGACAGGGAAGATCTACCCTCAAGTCAACTGCATTTCACGGGACAAGGAGGGGAAATTTATAAATTGGTCTCAAGAGGTGAGGGTGCCTATGTGGGCAGATATGGAGGAGAGTGCAGTGTGGATTTTAGCTGTCGTGTGATTGTGGGGCACCGCTCTCCCCAAAAGGAGGACCACAGACTGCTTTAGACTTCTAGATTATGTATTGCAAATGGCCACACCTCCATAAGCAGGCTTTCTCGTTGGGCAAGGCCACTATAGCCCCTCCCTTGGTGGATCTGCAGAAGCTGGGAGCAGATCTTTGACCCCTGTTGAAACAGATACATCATCAGCTTTTATAGAGCCTGAGGGCAAATTTACACCACCCACCCACCCCTGCCCAGGTGCACCCTCACACCCACCTCTGCTGTAGAAGAGAATAAGGTTTCACCTCAAGTTCCAGGGTCCCACCCACCACCTGGGGCAATCAAGTGCTTCCCCCAGCAACTAGGGCTAGTCACAGAACCCTAAAACAACACTGTAGCTTGTTCCATCCAGAAAGCACCACCTACTGACAGGTCAATTTACCTGCCCTTTACAGCATTTACTAACTCAATTATACAGGTTGCTCTTACCCACAAACACCATCCACTGATCTCAGGGATTAAACTGGGTGTGCCATTAACCAAACAAAAATCAAAAAACAAGAAATCAGCAAAAGATCTCCAAATACATGAAAAGTGAAAGGACACACACAAAAGAAAACAATAACTCCATACCAACAAAAACCAACTAAAATGAGAATACTGAAATAATTGACAAAGCTTTGCAAATAAGGATTACAAGGAAGCTCAATGAAATAAAAGAGAAAATAGATACCCAATACAAGAAAGCCACAAAAAGAATGCAGAAAATGAATGAAAAATTCACTAAAGAAAACAAAATATTAAAAAAAAAATCAAGAAGAGCTTCTGGAAATGAAAAATTCATTCAAGGAAATATAAAACATGTTGGGAAAGCCTTAAGAATAGGCTTTATCAGGGAGAAGAAAGAATCTCAGAGCTAGAAGATTAACACTTTTGAATTAAACACATCAAAGAGAAAGAACAGAGAAATAAGAGGAATGAGAAATCTGAGATTAGGTAAAGAGGCCTAGCATTAAGAACATAGGAATCCCTGAGGGTGAAGAAGAAAATATACAAGAACTGGGAAACCTATTTGAAGGAATACTTGACAATCTCCCATCTCTTACTAGAAATCTGACATCCACATACAAGAAGTGCAATGGATAGCTAGGTGCTGTGGCAGGCGCCTGTAGTCCCAAGCACCTAGGAGGTGGAGGCAAGAGACTCACTTGAGCCCAAGAGTCTGAGGCTGCTGTGAGCTGTGATGCCACAGCACTCTACCAAGGGCAACAAAGTGAGACTCCGTCTCAAAAAAAAAAAAAAGTGCAATGAACTCTTGGAAGATTCATTGTCAAGAGGCAATCTCCAGAACATAGAGGCATCAGACTGGCCAAAGTTTAACAACAAAGAACTTCTCTGAAACGTCAGGTAAAATCATCAGATAACCTACAAAAGAAAACCCATTAGACTAAGTGCAGACATCTCAAATGAGACCTTATGAGCCAAAAGGGAGCAGGGAACCATTCTCAGTCTTCTCAAACAGAATAATGGCCAGCCTAGAATTTATGAGGTCTGACAATGAAGTTCACAAACTTGCCACTGTGCTTACATTGGCAGCACTGTCAAACACTTGGTAAGGTTTTATAACCTTGGTATATCAGTGTTTCACAGCTGTGTTTGTGTTAATGTGTGGTGGTATTTTGCTGAATGGTGTTCATTATTGTTCTTGTGTATATATATATGCCACTGCAAGAATGTTGAAGCTTGAAACAGAACAATGAACAAACATTAAATTTCTTGTTAAACCTGGCAAGAAAGGAAGTGAAATAAGGGAGCTATTAGTCTAAGTTTATGAGGACAATGCCATGAAGAAAACAGCCGTGTACAAATGGATTAAATACTTCTCTGAGGGGAAAGTGTCCCTGATAAAGAGAGGTCAGGATGTCAGTAACAAATAAAACTGACAAAAATATTACAAATCATCAAATTGTTCATCAACAGAGAAACAGAAAAGTCTTAACTGAAAATCTTGTATGAGAAAGATGTCTGTAAAAACGGTCCTGAAGGACCTCACTAATGAACAAAAGCAAAGGAAAGTCACCATTTGTCAGACCTTTTAGAGAGACAAGATGATGTTTCCAGCCACCGTTACCACTGGCACTGAAACACGGGTGTACCAATATGACCATGAAACAAAGCAGCAAAATGCACAATGGAATCAGCCAATTCTTTAGAAGCAAAACCGTGTGGTCAGTCCAAATGAAGAGTCATAACAACATTGCTAACCTTTTTTGATATGTATTAGAGGGACTGTTCATTATTTGGAAGTGCTGAAACGTCTGCATAAAAAAGATGAACAGGACCTGAACTTTTTATGAACAGCTCATAGCTCCTGCATCACAACAATGCACCAGCTCATATGGCATCATCTGTGAGACAGTTTTTACCCACAAAAAATTACTGGAACACAGTTCTTACAGCCATTCTAGAAAAAGAATTCCAAAACTGCTTAGCAGGGTAGAGTAAGGCGCTGGCATCAGTGCACAGCTTTCCTAAGGAAGTGCTCCAAAGGTGACTATAGTGATATTCAGCAATGAGTATGTGAGCACATTTTTAAGGTTTAGTTTGTGAACTAATTGTCAGCCCTTGTATATCCTGCAAAACTTTCTTACATGAAGGAAAAATGAAGACTTTCCCAGACAAGCAGACATTGAGGGAACTGTCAACACTAGAACTTCCCTGAAGGAAGTACTTAGAACTGCATTATAAACGGACCAGCATAATACATACCCACAAACATAAAACCACCCAAAAGGGAAAGGTCAGAGCCCAGATAGCACAATGCTCAAAAGGTAAAGCAATAAAGTTCTGCTCCACAGGATGAACAGAAATCCACCCTACTTATCAATTCTCTTAGTAAAAGTGAATGGCTTGAATTCCTCACTCAAGAGACGTAGACTAGATGAATGGATTAAAAAAAGTATAAGCCAAGTATCTGCTATCACCAGATACATCTAACCCACAAGAACTCATCCAGATTCAAGGTGAAGGGATGGAAAACAATATTCCATACAAAGGAAAGCCGGTATAGGGATGGGCGCAGTGGCTCACACCTGTAATCCTTGCGCTCTGGGAGGCCAAGGCAGGTGTACTGCTTGAGCTCACAAGTTTGAGATCAGCCTGAGCAAAAAGCAAGACCCTGTCTCTAAAAAATAGCTGGGCTTTGTGCTGGGCATCTGTAGTTCCAGGTACTCAGCAGGCTGAGGCAAAAGGATTGCTTGAGCCCAAGAGTTTGAGGTTGCTGTGAGGTATGATGCCATAGCACTCTACCCAGGGTGACAAAATGAGACTCCGTCTCCAGAAAAAAAAAAAAAAAGAAAGAAAAAGAGAAGAAAGTTGGTGTACCATTTTCCTATCATGAAATGTAGACCTCAAATCAACAAAAGTAACGAAAGACAAAGGTGATCATTATACAATGGTGGAAGGAACAATTTAACAAGACATAACAATGCTAAATATTCATGTGATTCATAAAGCAAATCTGACTTGATCACACAAAATGATGAACACAGTTGGGGACTTCAATACCCACTGACAGAGGACAGACCCTCCAAGCAGAAGATAAAGAAATACGGGACTTAAATGGAACAAATGGGCCTGACAGACACTTACAGAACATTCTACCCCCAAACCAGTGACTATCAACTCATGGAACATTCTCTAAGATCAATCACATCTTAGGCCATAAAAACGTCTCAATGAATTCAAAAACAGAAATTATACCATATGTCCTCTCAAACCACAGTGGGATAAAACTACAAGTCAATTCCATAGAAATGCTGATCTCTACAGTCACAGAAACTAAAGAACCTAACTGCTGATTGATAGTTGGGTCAAAGAGGAAATTAAGATGGGAAGCAAAACATTCTTCAAACTAAATGACAAAGGGGATACAAGTTATTGAAACCTGTGGGACTAAGCAAAAGCAGTTTTAAGAGGAAAGTTTATTGCCATATATGTCCACACCCAAAAGACAGAAAGATCACAAGTCAACAATGTTATAAATTATTCAAGGAATTGGAAAAGGAAGAACACACCAATCTCAAAACCAGAAGAAAAGAAATAATGACGGTCAAAGCAGAACTAAATGAAATCAATAACAAAATAATTATAAACAGATTAATGAAACAAAAAGTTGGTTCTTTAAAAAGGTGAACAAAAGCAACAGGCCTTTCTCTACAAATGGGTAAAAAAAGACTCTAACAAACTCTGATGCCACAGAAATATAAAATATCATCTCTGAATAGTACAAAAATCTCTATGCACATAAACTTGAAAACGTTGAGGCAATGAACAAATTCTTGGAAATATACAACCTCAGGTCAGTCAAGAAGAAATAAAACTCTTGAATAGAATTATATCAAGTAATGAAAATGAAAGAAAAAACCTCCCAACAAAAAAAAAAGTCCTGGACCCGATAGTTTCTTATCCACATTTTATCAGACCCACAAAGAACTGGTACCTACACTGCAGAAATTCTTTCATAACATGAAGAAGGACGGAATCCACTCCCCCCATTCATTCTATGAAACCATATCACCCTGATACCCAAACTGGGAAAGGAAAACAACAGAAAGAAAACTATGCTAAGTCACGGAAGAAGCTCAAGTGCCCGTCGACCCACGAATGGATCAATAAATTGAAGATGGCGGAGGAGATGCATCCCTGAGTCAACTCTCCTGGTGGTTTCAGGTGAGAGTGGGCCTGTGGGATCTCTTCTGCGTGGATTTCTTGCGCGGATAAGCAGCGCAGGGCAAGCAGCAAAGAGCTGAATTGCTGGATTGGAAGTGTAGCTCAGAACTACGGTGTCAGCCAGAAAAAACTCAGGGCAGCAGCTGAAACGGCGCCATCTGCCACCTGCGGTGCCAGGTCCGTGGCTTAGGTCGCGGGGCTTGCTTTCTGAGAGACAGAAACCAATCCCTCCCCCAAGAAAGGCTCCTGTGCCCAACTCGTGGGGAGTCTGCATGTCTCGCGGAGAGTGTGGTGAGGTGTGGATTCCCGGGCAGAATTTGGTGGCCAGAAACGGGAGACATTTGGACCCAGTTTGGGGTGTTAGGGATCCAGGCATTTGGACAGAAACTCAAGGGGAAGGGACTCTGCTTGGGAACCAATCCATCCCGTAATTTTGGAAGTCTGTCTGGAGCTGGACTGAGGCGGTGACCGGCAGGGTGAATTGGTTCCCATCTTGCAAACACTGAAAAGTCTTTTGAACATTCTGCTCCAGTGGCAGCAGTTATAACCCCTCCCCCATCAGAAACAAACTAAATTCCAAGGGCAAAAGAAGCACTCTAGCTCTTTTCCCTTGGATCACATAAATTTGTTTGAGGGGAAACCAGGAGTTGAGTGCATGGAATCGGTTCCCTTCCTACAAACACCGGCCACGACGGGCGGAGACAGCGGCAGCACCGGCTGTGGCTGTAGCCCCTCCCACTTTGGAAATAAACTGAACACGGACCGCAAAAGGGGCGGCCCCAGCTTTTTTCCTTCGGACTACAACGGTTTTCTGTTCGAGGAGAAATTAGGAGTTGAGTGAAAGTCTGGTGAAGTGCGAACTTGTGTCCCAAGTTTGGAAGACAGACAGAAGTGGGCTCCAGCCAGGAACCAGACGTACTGTAAAACCTCCAAAATGGCGTCTCCATAACACCTCCCCCAGAAGCGCGGAGAGCTCAATATGATCTGCAGGGAGCCTTCCGGCATCTGAAGTTGATCCAAGACGCCCAACACTCTGCGGGAACTGTTGCAGGGAGAATCTGGCATCCTGCCAGCAAAGATTCTCCATATATACTTTTTTCTTTCTTTCTCTTTTCCCCTATTTTTGGTATAAGTGTAGGGACCATTCACAGCACCACCTGTTGTCTAGAAAATATACTGCAGCACAATTATATATATATTTTTAAACCGGAAACCCACTGCATTGAAAAAGAGACTTGTTTGCATATACTCAAAAAAAAAAAAAAAGGTAATTTTCCTAGTGGTGCCCTCCCTTTTTTTTTCCTTTTTTTTAAAATTTTTAATTTTTTACTTTTTATTATATATATATTTTGATACTTTCTCTTCTTGGATTGCTTGCTTTCCTATTTGTTTGCTCTATCATTTTACGACCAACATTTCTGTAGTTATCCTTTATTATCACTATTTTTTTTTCTTTTTCTCTCTCCCTTCTTTCATTTTTGATCTGTTAGTTGACTGGTTTGTCTGTTGCTCTGTTTACTTCTTTGTCTGTTTGTTTACATGTGGCTGAGTGTCTGGGCATTGGAGTGCTAGTATGTCTGGTAGCATTTTAGTCTGTTTA
>NW_003852466.1:4311968-4318896 GCF_000181295.1 Otolemur garnettii
CCTTTATGTTTACATGGATGGAGCTGGAACATATTCTTCTTAGCAAAGTATCTCAAGAATGGAAGAAAAAGTATCCAATGTACTCAGCCCTACTATGAAATCAATTTATAGCTTTCTTGTGAAAGCTATATCCCAATTACAGCCTATGAAGGGGAAAGGGGAAAGAGGAAAGGGAGGGGGGAGGTTGGGTGGAGAGAGGGTAACTGGTGGGACCACACCTGTGGTGCATTTTACAAGGGTACATGTGAAATTTACTAGGTGTAGAATATAAATGTCTAAACACAACAACTAAGAAAATGCTGTGAAGGCTATGTTAACCAGTTTGATGAAAATATTTCAAATTGTATATAAAACCTGCACATTGTACTTACTCCATGATTGCATTAATGTACACAGCTATGATATAATTAAAAAAAAAAAAACTGCAGACTCGTATCTCTTACGAAAATACATACCAAAAATTTCAACAAAATCTTAGCAAATCAGATTGAGCTATGATTCAAAAAGAACAATCCATCATGATCAGCCAGGTTTCATGCCAGAGATGCAAGGATGGTTCATCATACACAAATCTATGAATGTAATCCATCACATACAGAAGTAAAAACATGGTGGCACCCATAGCTCAGTGGGTAGGGTGCTGGCCACATACACCGAGGCGGGTGGGTTTGAACCTGGGCTAGCTAAAACAACAACAACTGCAACAGAAAAATAGCTGGGCATGGTGGCAGGTACCTGTAGTCCCAGCTACTTGAGAGGTTGAGGCTAGAGAATCGCTTAAGCCCGAAGAGTTTGAGGTTGCTGTGAGCTATAACACCATGGCATTATAGTCAGGGCGACATAATTAGACTCTGTCTCAAAAAAAAAAAAAAAAAAAGGAATGGCATTTTGAAAATCCTATGCAAATATTCTCACTAATACAAAAGGGTAATATATAACTTGTGATATAAAAGATAGATTAAATAATTTCATTATCATACTATTTTTTTTTGTTTTTTTGAGACAGAGTCTCATTATGTCACCCTCAGTAGAGTGCTGTGGCATCATAGTTCACAGCAACCTTGAACTCTTGGGCTTAAGCGGTTCTCTTGCCCCACTTAGCCTCCCAAGTAGCTGGGACTACAGGTGTCCCCCATAACGCTCGGCTACTTTGTTGTTGTTGCTGCTGTCACTGTTTAGCTGGCCCAGGCCAGGCTCGAAGCCCCCACGCTGGGTGTATGTGGCCGGTGCCCTACCCACTGAGCTACAGGTGCCGCCTCCTTATTATCAAATGTAGTTGGTATTATTTAACTCTACTATTAAGTATTAGTAGTAGTTATTTTGTTAAATAAATTTATTTAGTTAACCACTACTCAGCAGAATAAATCTTGGTTAATCTTACCCTGAGCTGGATGGTCTGTGCTGCTATTCCCAGGTAAGTGGTTATCCTTAGTTCTGCTGTTACTCGGTTCACTCTGGCCAGATGCGGGGCACTCTATCCTGCTGCTAACCACGTCACTGTGCTGCTGGGAACCAGCACAACTTACAGAGGAATCTAAATGGCCCTGTTCTATTTCCTCTGCATTCAGAGTTATGCTACTAATTCCATCAAGTATTTCATTATGATCCTTATCACTTGCATCAGAGCTGTCATTTTCTACCATAACAGGTGAAGATGGAAAAGACACTAAGTCAACTTTCGTGCAGTTTTCATCTTTCTTGCTTTCAACTTCTGTTTTAGATGCACAAATATCTGTATCACAGCCTTGTGAGCCATCGAAAGTCCAACCCTGTGCCTCCCAATACTGAAACTGTTCCAAATAATACCAATAAAGTTGACTATAATGTTGCTCCCATTCTTCTTTTGTATCAGGAAAGTTCCAAGGTTCAGCAGACAGTGTTTGATCTGGATGTTTCTCTTGCCAGCTTTGCCACAATAGTCCTCCTCCATACTCATTCCAATACTTTTCCCATTTCTCTGTTATTTCTAGCTTTGGTAACAATGTATTTTCAACAGGAAGATTTTCTGTTTCAATGTCTTTTTTACTTTGAAGTTTACACGCTCTGGTGTTCTCATATTGTTCAACTGAAGATGGATCATCTGAATCCAGAATGTCATCTTCTTCATATTTTCTCCAAGATTCTTGCATAATTTCATTTAAATACTTTGTTTGAAGCTTTTTCTTTTTCTTCTTTCTTTTAACTTTATTTCTAGTATTCATAGACACCTACATCAGATAAACAACTTGAATATAAAATGGACTTTAATAAAACTATAAAAGTATAATCCAAACCTATTTTGGCATTAAACAAAATACTACCAAAGCCACACTTTCCATGCTTTTAATTACAGAAATAAGTGGCTTAACTAGTTTCAGCTCTCAAGAGGAAAAAAATTCACACATGGGAGATATCACAACCAGAGGTTTTGGTTAATTTGTAAATATGTATGTTTAAAAAGAGCTAGATGCTCAATCACAAAGTATTTGAACTTGAATAAGAAATAAATTCTTGTGATATTCTGTAAAGAAAACTAAGAAGTGAGAATAGTAAAAGTAGTTTAATACTTACCTCAAAATTCTTATGTGCAGCAATCCCTCCAAACTGAAGTGGCAACCCCATACTTCTCATGAGTTCAGCCTCAGAATCCAGTTCACTCTCATCCAGGCCTTTGCTGTCGCATGACTCTGCAGCACCCTGGGATTGACCCCCTTCCTCCTCTTCTGCAGCACTGTCTCCTAAATGCAGCATTTGTTAGCTTAGTGTTAAAGAAAACTTAGAGGCAGGTTTTCTTATCCTCATTTTAATGCAGTGTGATCCAGAGTGGTTATTTGACTTAACCAATGTAAAGGTACACAAATGCTACAAGTTTTATAAGGGGAAAAACTGATGGTAATAAAGATGGGTAACAAAAATAGCCAATGAAGAATTAACAGCCACTTCTCAGCTGTCTCTGCCTGCCACTATCCATCCAGAGGATGGAAATAACAGGGAACAGGAGGTGCAACTCTGCTCTGTAGAGAAAATGCACATTCACACCCTTCTCTGCAAAACTACTGAACAAGATCAGTGGGTTTAACATAATTATTTGTGGAGTTATGTAGGAGCTGTTAACAAAAGAAGTGAGAGGTTATGTCTTCAGGCACCTCACAGACACTTCAGTACAACCAGGATTTAGGTCCTGGGCTTCTGTGGAAAGCTGATTTAATGAAAGGATTCTGCTATTAAAAGCTCGAAATCTACCAAACTGGCAGATTATTTCAAGCTCCTGGACTCTAGATTCTATAGAAAAATTGTTTATTACAATAAAACAAGTTTTACTGTACCCTAACATAGTTATCTAAGAGATTTTAACTAATTGAACAAATGCCATTCAAGTGCCTTATGAACTGTTTAAAATGGGAGATAACCGAAATCATTTTATAGGGCTAAATGCGGCAGCTCATGTCTGTAATCCTAGCACTTGAGAGGCCAAGGCGGGTGGACTGCCTAAGCTCACAGGTTTGAGAACAGCCTCAGCCAGAGTGAGACCCCATCTCTAAAAATTGCCAGCGTTGTGGTGGGTACCTATAGTCTAGCTACTTGGAAGGCTGAGGCAAGAGAATTGCTTGAGCCCAAGAGTTTGAGGTTGCTGTGAGCTATGATGCCAGAGCACTCTACTGAGGGTGACAAAGTGAGCCTGTCGCCATTAAAAAAAAAAAATCATTTTACATATTAGCATATTCAATTAGTCATGAGCTGCACTCTAGCCTGATGATCTCAAGCAACAGAACAGTGACTCTTAATGTAGCAAAAATGAAATCTTTTCTCTTTAAAAGAAAAATCGCTTAGGTAAATTCTACTGAATAGGCCAGGGGTCTTCAAACTTTTTAAACAGGGGGCCAGTTCACTGTCCCTCAGACCACTGGAGGGCCGGACTGCAGCCCTAGGACGAGTGGGCTGATAAGCAGGCCAGGCAGTAGCGGCAAAAACACCTGGCGGGCCAGATAAATGTCCTAGGCGGGCTGCACGTGGCCTATGGCTATAGTTTGAGGACGCCTGGAATAGGCTTTTAAAAGAGGGAGTAGATACCTCTCCATATAACCCCATATCTAAAATACTCAGCATTCCATTTAATGAAGTAACGAGAAAACTCAGCAGAGAGCAAAATGAGAAAACAAATAAGCTCAGGTCTATGCTCCTCCTCTTGAGGTGTGCGGACTTCCTCCTGTTCAGTGGGAGCCTGGTATTTATAGACCAGTTCAAAGGATCTTCCAAGGTAATATGACACACTGTACTGGGCTGCCCGGTTTCTAACTCCATGCTGTAGTTTTCTCTGTGTCTAGAAACATAAAAGGTCAGTGTGGAAGGACACTGTGTGGAAGGACACAGTGTGGAAGGACAAATGGAGTAGGGAATTATGAGACCAAACCAAGGTTCAATGCAGAGCCCAATTCTATTCCCTGCCTAGGGAAGTTCACCCAGACGACTGCCTCTTTACTTCAGGCAAAAGGGTGTATGAAAGCTCACATAGAACCTATCTTGTATCATTTACCTACGTAATAAAATCCTCACCAAAAAACTTGGTGTTCTCTCCTTTTCAAAGCTTCAAACTTCAGGGCACTGCTATGTTATGGCAATATCTCAGGAAGGAATGCTACACGGGGCAAAGGAGGCTGTATCAAGTCTCTACAGAAGCTACAAAACAGTGAAAGGTCTGCTTAGATATAGATCCTAGAGCCATGTTATAAAAAACTTATGATTATGGAATCACTGGGCATTTATCATATTTTATGCTAACAAATTAATACATCATCATAACAAATTTTACACAAATTAGTAAGGTATTATGGTTAATTTTAGTAAAAAAGGGCTAGTTTTATACTACATTACCTGTATTGTTGCCACTGCATTTGACATAGTAGCCTTTTAATCCCAAATTGCACAATTTTCGATCCCTGTGAAGCAAATTAAACAATCCATATTAAAATAAAAAAGCGATAAATTTAGAGAGGGAATTAGCTGAAGGCAGAAGAGATTAATTAAAAAGGTTACCAAACAGAAAAGCAATCTAGTAATACATTTTCTCACCTATGATATAGAGATAAATATTTCTCAAGGGGTTGTTGTAAGGATTGACATACATAGAATACTTAAAATAGTACCTAACACATAACTACTAATTATTAAAATTAAGTGGCATTTCTTCTACATTTTGGGCAAAGAATCTGATCTTCCTTATGAAACATAAATAATGAGGCATTCTGCCGGGGTGTGGCTCATGCCTGCAATCCCAGCACGGTGGGAGGCTGAAGCGGGAGGACTGCTGGAGCTCAGGAGTTCGAGGCTTGTCTCAGTGAGATCCCAACTTATGAAAAAAATGGAGAAACCTAGCCAGGCCCCGTGGCAAGTGCCTGTAATCCCAGGGGCTTTGGAAACTGAGGCAGAAAGATGCCCACAGCCTGAGGTTGCAGTGAGCTATGATGCCATTGTACTCTGCTCAGGGCATACAACAGAACTCTGACTCGACCAAAAAATAAATAAATAAATTAATTAATTAATTAATAATAATAAGGTGTTCTCTTAATGTTGCTATAAGTAACAGTGGAAAAATTTAGCTCTCACATACATAAACCCATACATAGATCCTAATCCATTTGCATGCAACTCAAACTATCCAACATCAATAGCAGATAAGATATTCACTGTTTGAGCAAAGGCTGCTTTGAGGAATAAAATGAAGTTCTTATTTAAATATCTTACCAATGTGAAAAATGAGGAAAAACAATTCAGTGTCACTGATTGCCAAAACCAGTGAATAAACTTTTTTTAAGTTCTCACTTTTAAGATTTTTCTTTATGTATTATGTACTGGAAATTGTCAAAATTAAACTAACAGAATATTTAAAAAACATGAAAGGTTTTACTATTTGTATCTTCCTACCCATAAATTCAGCTGTTACTGCCACAGTAAGGTCAATTCCAAGTTATCTAACATTATGATGAATTTAACAAAACAAAATTCCTGTGTACCTCATCTCCGTCATAGTCTCTTGTTTCTTTTGGGGGGATACTTTATAAAATAGAGTAAAACCTCTGTAAGTTGACCACCCAAGGGACTGTAAAAAACTGGTCAACATACAGAGGTGGTTGACACAAGGAACGAGGCCTACTGTACATGTGGTATATATCTGGTTTATGAAAATTAGGTCACGGCTCGGCACCTGTAGCTCAGTGGCTAGGACACCAGCCACATACACCAGAGATGGTGGGTTCAAATCCAACCAGGGCCTGCCAAACAACAATGACAACTATAACAAAAAATAGCCAGGCATTGTGGTGGGTGCTTATAGTCCCAGCTACTTGGGAGGCTGAGGCAAGAGACTTGCTTGAGCCCAAGAGTTTGAGGTTGCTGTGAGCTATGATGCTACAGCACTCTACCCAGGGTGACATAGTGAGACTGTCTCAAAAAAAAAGAAATGAATGGGATTCAGGGTGATGTTTAAATGAGATGTGGCAGCATGTCCAAGTCCCATTGGGGGTTGGGTAGGGAGCAGAAGCTGCAGAGGGCATCAGCGGTGTAACCACCAGCCCCCAAGGATGTGGGGTGGCGATGTCAGGTAGAGAAGGCCAGTATGGTTGCAAGACTGGTAATAATGAACAAATAAGTAAATGTACTGAGGACAATAATACTCAAGATTCTCCTTGTTAAAGAAGTTATTTAAATACAAGGCAGACTCTAGATAAGCCATTTAAAAACAAGGCAGGCCAGAAAGGATCTCGAGGTACTGTTGGGCCAACACTGAAAGTACTGTTATGAACTCACACAGCAGATACGAAAATGGTTTTAAATGTGTCACGTTTGTATACACACACACAAATTTACATATACATGCAGGCACATATATACCCTGCCTAACTATTAACTGAGGTTACAGGCATAATACAACACAAGCAACTTTTTTTTTTTA
>NW_003852466.1:4318916-4382728 GCF_000181295.1 Otolemur garnettii
GCCACCCAATCTCCTAAATCTTATCAGGAGGGCTTTTGGTGAGGAGATGCTCCCAGGGCAATTTCTTGGAATGAAAAGGCTTAAAGGTTCTAATCGTGGTATTACTAACCATGGTAATTCCTGGTATTACTAACCAGGAATTCAGAGGGACTTGAGAATGAGGAGGGAGAGAGACAGGAGTGGTGGGGAATGGGAGGAGGGGAGGTGACAAAGGGGGACGAACACAGGTTCCCCCCTCTCTGCAGCTCCTTAGCCTGGTGGCCCTGCCTGCAGCAGCTTTTGCAAATATCTTCAGACCTTTTCACACCCCTTGAGCACGTAATGCCCTTAACCAGGGAAAGACAGAGCCATTGCTTTTTTGTTTGTTTTTTTTGAGACAGAGTCTGACTATGTCACCCTCAGTAGAGTGCTGTGGCATCACAGCTCACAGCAACCTCAAACTCTTGGGCTTAAGTGATTCTCTTGCCTCAGCCTCCCAAGTAGTTGGGACTACAGGCACCTGCCACAATGCCTGGCTATTTTTTTTTTGTTGTAGTTGTCATTACTGTTTAGCAGGCCCAGGCCAGGTTCAAACCCACCAGCCCCAGTGTATGTGGCCAGTGCCCTAACCACTGAGCTATGGGTGCTAAGCCCAACACAAGCAACTTTGTAACAAAAACCAATTACCAGGCAGGGCCTGCAGCTCAAAGGAGTAGGGCAGTTGACCCCATATGCTGAAGGTGGCGAGTTCAAACCCAGCCCCAGCCAAAAACTGCAAAAAAAAAAAAAAAAAAAAAAAAACAACCCCCAAACCAACTACCTCACTATTTCACATTTTCCTACATTCTAGGCTTTGTGCATGCACACACAATTTTTGAGATCACTGTGTTATTTGTATTCAGATGTCAATTTAACATGAAACATTTTTCTGTAATGATACTTTTAAGAACTCTACAACATTCCAACTATATCTTCTTCACACAGATCATGCACAGAAACTGGAATGTACAGACAAACTACAATGTTACTTTAGAGTGCTAAGAGAGTTTTAATGTAACATCCTTAGAAAACAGAAATTAGCTACAATATTAGGGCATCTTCTCTCTTAAAAGTCAGGGTTACACTTACTAGCCCCTGAACCTCCAGCATATTTTCCAACCACATGTGTGTCAATGACCCTTGGCAACAATTCCAAGATACTATCTTATCTTCAGGTTCTTTTCATTCTAAAGGGTTATAATCCGAGTATTAACTGATTTAAATGAAATAGTCATTCTTTTCTCTTGACCTATTTTGAACCCAGAACATGCTTTTTTTTTTTTTTTTTTTAATTTTTATTTTTGAGACAGAGTCTCACTATGTCACCCTCGGTAGAGTGCTGTGGCATCACAGCTCACAGCAACCTCAAACTCTTGGGCTTAAGTGACTCTCTTGCCTCAGCCTCCCAAGTAGCTGGGACTACAGGTGCCTGCCACAATGCCTGGCTATTTTTTGTTGTTGTTGTTCTTGTAATTGTCATTGTTGTTTGGCAGGCGTGGGCTGGGTTTGAAGTAGGTTTGAACCCGTCAGCCCCAGTGTATGTGACTAAAGCCCTAGCTCCTGAGCTACAGGTTCCAAGCCTAGAACACACTTCTTAAAATGAAATAGAAGTTCTAAGTCTTCCCATGGTCTTTCTTTTTTTTAGAAAGGAGATTTCATGTAAATAGTATCAGAATCCAACCCGGCTAAGAAGCATGCAGGGTTGGCATCAGCTACAGGCTGGCTCTTCTTCCTTGGATTGTACCTCCAACATGTAGCCAAGTACCCTTTTCTGGTGAGCTCTTTGGTCCCACCCACAGCACTTGCCTGTAAGCATTCTGGGGAGGCCCTGAGGAAGGAGCAGAAAGATACTTCTTCATGTGTGAGGTGTGAATCAGATATTGCACAGCATTGTTACTAAAACGGTCCAAGGCTACAGATAACTTAAGGCAGAAACATCAGCAATCAGAGAGAATGCTAGCTCTTAATTTTTATGAAAACACTGTTTCTTTTAACCTTTGAGTATCTCCAAGAGCACGTATCAATAGGAATGGCATATTTCTAATGTCTGGTATTTGATGTATTTCCTATTGTACTTGCTAAGTATTTTCTATAAAACCATCTTTGAGTTCACTCTGATCCAGCATCGTGACTCAGGATGAACTAATTGTTGAACCTGGCACACGTAAAGGCTACAACAATTATCACTATCATGCCTATGTCATCTTTTTATCATAGTACCTGATATTTTGGTGGCCAAAATACATGGTAAACAAGTGATTCTTGGAACTCTTTGAAGTACAAGCAACATGTACTCCACTGAAAGGGTTGATTCCACTGAATCAGTTTTAAGTATAAAAGGGAAAGGAAGTCCTTTCTGAAACTGTTGAAATATGATCATAGAAATTTTACGTGATTTGCATAAGGCCACATGACTGATTTTTGTGAAACTCACAGAGATGTTCTGTGAGGTCACGACTCTTTTAAATTCTAGTTCAGGAACCTGTTGGGAAGAATACACATCAAACGATCTTTCTGTACTGCTTATGAAATATTAGAGACCATTACAAAGCACTGTCACATGAACACGATCAGAGGTATATACAGGCTCAGTTTCCAGAATAGTCCTTTATTTCAACTAATCTATATAATACTTAAGTATTTGAATAGGACATCAGTTGCTGTAGCGAATTCTTAATCACGGATATTCAGTGAAATTAAATGTTCTATATATAGGACAGAAAAAAAGCTTTGGTGTCGCACTGATGTGAGGTAGAATTCCAGAAATGCCATTTACTGACTATGTGAATTTTTAAGGCCACTTCTGAGACTCAATTTTCTACCTGAAAAAAAGGATGACAAGACATATCTCCCGAAGGGGTTACTGGAAGGCTCAAATGAAGGTTGGGTAGAGTGCAGACATCATAGGACATAGCAACCTCACACTCTTGGGTTAAAGAAATCCTCCTGCCTCAACCTCCTGAGTAGCTAGGACTATAGGTATACATTAGTTGTCCCCAGCTAATTTTTTCAATTTTTTAGTAGAGACTGAGTTTTGCTCTTACTCAGGCTCATCCTAAACTCCTGACCTTATGCAATCCTCCCCCATTGGTCTCCCAGCATACTAGGATTATAGGCATAAGCCACCATACATGCTGAACTTAAAAAATTATTCTGGTGCTTGTTAAAATGGTAAGAAAGGCTATCAATTGTGATAGGCATCAAGACTACGGCAATAAGAGACAGATTGTGCTCACCTTTGAAAACAGCTGGAATCAGACAGCTAATGAACAGAATGGGGAAGGTTAGTGAATGGAAGATTCATAAGAAGAGATATTAAGAATAGGGAGAATAGGGAGATTCTTGCTAAACTAACTTAACAGGCAGGCCAAGGTGATCAGAGACCAATGCTGGGAGAATTATCACTAAATTGACTTAGCTGGATTCTTGTTAAAACTGGGTTAGGCACAAACGTAAATAATGTAATTAATTGTTTATATCCTTGTATATAGCTGGGGAAAAAAAACTGTGTTAGGCAGCCTAAAGACAAGACTCAAAGGACCTAATCAATGGCGGCTCACGCCTATAATCCCAGTACTCTGGGAGGCAAGGAGGGCAGACTGCCTGTGCTCAGGAGTTCAAGACCAGCCTCAGCAAAAAGGAGACCCTGCCTCTAAAAATAGCCGGGCGTTGTGGTGGGCGCCTGTAGTCCCAGCTACTTGGGAAGCTGAGGCAAGAGAATTAATTGAGCCCAAGAGTATGAGGCTGCTCTGAGCTACGACACCACAGCAGTCTACCGAGGGTGACAAAGTTAGACTGTCTCAATAAATAAATAAATAAATAATAAACAAAGAGAACTCAGGAGAGTCTGAATAAAGTTTGGACAAGAAGAGAGTCTCTGTCAGTAGAAAATGTAAAATAATTAGTCATTGTACTTAAGAGTCATCAATCAGTCCAGTGGATTTGTCAACTTTAGTGGACACTTGTTAGTCCTCATTTTGCTGATATTTCAGTAGCCTTCCAACATAAACACTTGATGGCAGTGTATTGGTCTTGCCTTCTACCTGTTTCCCAGTTAAAACACTTTGCTTTTTGTATTTCAAAAATGTTGGAATCCCCCACTGGCACAGTGGCTCCCTTACGTAACTCCAGCACTCTTGGAGGCTGGGTCAAGGAGAGCCCAGGAGCTCAAGACCAGGCTGGGTAACACACCAAGACCCTGTCTCTAAAGCCCCTCACTCCCCAAATCATACAACAAATGTTGGGATTCCCAGGATGGATCCTGCTTCCACCTAACCCCCAAATTAATGGCTTCAATTACCATCCAAGGGTGAACAGTTCAAGTTGTATTGACCAGCCAAGACTTCTCCAGAATTCCAATCAATGCATCCAACCACTTATGTCATCTACCCTTGGATGTCTCACAAGTACCCCAAAAATGAAATGTACAAAATCAAACTTATGATTTCTTTCTTTCTTTTTTTTTTTTTTTAAGAGACAGAGTCTGACTTTGTCACTTTTAATAGAGTGCCAGGGTGTTATAGCTCACAGTAACCTCCAGCTCTTGGGCTTAGGCGATTCTCTTGCCTCAGCCTCTCGAGGAGCTGGGACTACAGGTGCCTACCACAACGTCTGGCTATTTTTTAATTGCAGTTTGGCCAGGGCTGGGTTCGAACCCGCCACTCTTGGTATATGGGACTGGTGTCCTACTCACTGAGCCACAGGCACTGCTGATTTCCTCACTACTGCCCCCATTATTCTCCAGTGATTCCTAGCTCATTAAAGGGCAGCAATACAAGCTAGAAACCAGGGAGTTTCCACTGACCTGGTCTTCTCCTTCTTATCCTTTTTTTCTTCTCCATTACCCCACATCCAATCTAACCCAACAATTTTTCTCCTAAATTTAGTCCTTTCTCCATTTCTATTGCCACCCATACTAATCCAAGCCACCATAATCTCTTGCCTGGAGATTACCATCCTCCACACTGGTGCCAGAATAATCTTTTAAAAATGCAAATCTGATCGCAACTGAAGTTTTTCCCATAGTCTATAAAGCCCTACATGCTTTTTGACCCTACCTACCTCCCCAAATCTATCCTTTTTCTTTTGGAGTCATTTTGTTCAGTTTCACAGGCTTTCTTTTACTCCCTTAAGATCTTTAGAGTTGAGCCTGCTAAGAACACTTCCTGCCAGAAATACCTCAGTTTATTTTCTCTTTAAAACTTCTTTCCAGGCTCGGCGCCTATAGCTCAACCGGCTAAGGCGCCAGCCACGTACACCTAAGGTGGCGGGGTCGAATCCCCAGCCCGGACCCGCCAAACAACAATGACGGCTGCAACCAAAAAATAGCCGGGTGTTGTGGCGGGCGCCTGTGGTCCCAGCTACTTGGGAGGCGGAGGCAGGAGACTCGCTTGAGCCCAGGAGTTGGAGGTTGCTGTGAGCTGTAATGCCACGGCACTTTACCCAGGGGGACAGCTTGAGGCTCTGTCTCAAAAAAAAAAAAAAAAACTTCTTTCCAAATGCTACTTGTCAAAAAACTTTTGTGACCCTTGGAGAAAGGGTAGGTTATCTGTCATCGCAACATCCTGGACTTTTGTCTCATAGCACTTAATAACTATAATTAACCAAGCAATTATGTAAACAGTTGTCTTAATTTAATATTGATCTCCTTTGAGAGAAAGTACATTTGATTACATGTAGGTGCAGGCTACAGGCTGTCTCGTGGGCCCTACCAGCACACTTTATACACAGGCACACAAAGCTTTCACTGAATGAGTGATTACATGCATGCTTGACTACAGAGGCAATACTTTTTACATTAAATTTAATATACAGCTTCTTTTTGTTGCAGAATTTTCCGATTATGCAACAAAACACTCAATAAAAAGAATTCCTTTAAGCTTAAATTCTACTACATCAAACCATATTAAAATCTATTAACATAAAACTTCACTTCCACAATGATTTGAATCTAACAATACACATATGACATAAAGGTAACTACTTCTGTTATAGAGATTAAAATTTTTTTTTTTTTTTTTTTTTTAGAGACAGAGTTTCACTCTGTTGCCCCAGGCTAGAGCGCCCTGGAGTCATGGGTAGCTCACAGTAACCTCAAACTCCTGGGCTCAAGCAATCCTCTTGCCTCAGCCTCTCCAGTAGCTGAGACTACAGGCGCCTGCCACCACAACTGGCTAATTATTGTTTTTGGTAGAGACAGAGTCTGGCTCTTGCTCAGGCTGGTCTCACCTCCTGATCTCAAGTAATCCACCTGCTCCTGCCTCCCAGAGTGCAAGTAACATGCAGGCATAAGCTACCATGCTCGACCCGGAAAAAAAAGATTTGAGTGGCTTAATTTATACATTTAATACAAAGAAAACGATCCCCAGAACCCAATTCTTTTGTCAGTTTTTTTCCTACATTTTTTTTTTCATGTAGGGCAATTTTTACCTGAAACAAACATTCCCCCCAAATAAAGCCACCACAAATATGAATAAGTCTTTTTTATCTTTTTTTTTTTTTTTTTTTTTTTTTTTTTTTTTTTTTGAGACAGAGCCTCAAGCTGTCCCCCTGGGTAGAGTGCCATGGCATTACAGCTCACAGCAACCTCCAACTCTTGGGCTCAAGCGAGTCTCCTGCCTCAGCCTCCCAAGTAGCTGGGACCACAGGCACCCGCCACAACACCCGGCTATTTTTTTGGTTGCAGCCGTCATTGTTGTTTGGCGGGTCCGGGCTGGGGATTCGAACCCGGCACCTTAGGTGTACGTGGCTGGCGCCTTAGTCGGTTGAGCTATAGGCGCTGAGCCTTTTATCTTAAATGATTATGAGTTGTAACTATGTGCATTCGAGCCTGAATAGACTGTAAGACTGTTAAAAAGACGGTAAACAAAGCAAGTTACTCAACTTTAAACTTTCACCTTTTGATGTCACACCTATTAAAGGTTTTTACAAGTCACTCTCTTCCAATTTTTTAAATGCCCTCTCAATTTACAAACGTAAGATGACATATATCAGGCATCACACTTTTTCACAACCGCCTACAAAGCAGCTGCAGTCCTTCACTTAATGCCAGGGAACGACCGCCCCGTAAGGTCCGAGGGTTTCTGTTTTTTGTTTTTCCTACACATCACGTTGTTCAAGGGTCAGAGAACTCTGGCTGTTTTCAGGGATCAATTACAACTACGTCCCCAACACCTACATTTCTGAGTAATGACAGTGCTAGAAAACGAAGAGAAACCGTTTCTACTTACTCCACAAACGCCCTGGAGCAGAGGCACAGGATCTTACACTCTTCGCCCCGGTCTTCAATGAAGAGAAGCATTTCGGCCACGCGGCTCCACTTCTCGCAGCACATTTTCCCGCCTCAGAGGCAGCCGTGCCTACCCAGCTCCGGCCGGGCTTCTGCCAGGTTACTGGAGACCGAAAATAGGCCTCGCCGCCAAGTCCCGACTAAAATTCGGGAACTGGCCCGGGACGGCTCGTGCGCGGACCCGCCTGCACCCGGAGAAACCCGAGACGCCGCCGCCGGAAGTGGCTCCGGGAGGCCACCGGAAGGGGCGGGACGACGCGCGGTGTCACCTCGAACGTGGCCCGGGCTGGCTGCATCCTCCGCTCTTGTTTCTTCTTCGTAAGTTGCCTGCGGGAAACCGGACGCGAAATCTTTCCGCCTCGCACCATTTTCCTCAGAGGCACTGAAGAGCTCCCAGCGCTGTCGGTGGCTGAAGGCGAGGTTGCCCGCTGCTGTCCGAGGTGTGTCGGTCCCCGCATTGGTTTCCCCTCGCTCTTCCAGCCAGGCGCGGGGGCTCGCTGGGTTGGGGGCGGCGCGGGCCGCGCTTCAGTTGCCCCCGAATCCCTGGATCCCGTGGTCACGAGCCCCTCTCCCCGCCGGGCTCGGTGTTGGTCTGGGCGCCAGAGTGGCCGAGGTCCTTCCCCCGCTGGGGCGTAGCGAGCCTGTTTTCCTTGCCCCGCATCTCCCCTTGTGCTTTGAAACCTCCAGTTCGGCGCGTTTCGCGGGCAAGGCTTCTCCATTCTCAGGAAAGGCCGCTGGGCTTTGCCCAGTGACTTCCTCACTCAGGGACCCGGTTCGAGCCTCCCGGGTGAAAAAGCTAAAGGGAACTAGGTGATGATCACGGGAGTGTAGTAAGCGGGCCGCGTGGATGGGGGCTGGAGAGTGTTCGTATCCACAAACCTCCAGCTTGGAATCCTGGTTTATGCGCCTTTTCCTCCTATGTGACTTTGGCAGACTGCTTAACTTTTCCGAGCCTCATTTTGATTATTTGTAAAATGGGTTGGTAACAGTAACTACTTCGTCTGCGCTGCGGAAAGGACTCAAGAAACTGTGTATCAAACCTTCCCTTTGAGCTATTAATAGTTTGAGTAAGGTACAGACCTCGTAGGTGCCGGCCACAGTCTCTGTCCCTGCAGTTCGTAACCTGTAAAACAGGTCTCTGCGTTTCAGCTGCTAATTGTATAATAAGAAAAATATGTGCACGTGCACATACATAGGATGGAGGAAACTGGGAGAGCACGGCTAGATTTGAAAAAGGCAGTCGTTATTTTGTGTTTGGTATTCGTGGAAACTGCATCTTCCTTCAAGAAGGAAGCTTCTTCCTTCAGACTTTAAAGTTGTTGGAGGCTTCTTAGGACGTTCTTTGGGCGGTTAAATCTCAAAGTGGTAAAATCCAGATGTTTAGAACGTCACTCGTACTTCGTCCGCTTTTACTACTAGTAGGTGGAAATACAAGATTAATTTTTAAATGTTTATTCCCACATCGTTACAGCTGCCCTACTTTGAGTTTAGAAACATGCTGATTTTAGTGATTCTAGTGTAAGAGTGATGCAGAGTTAACAGATACACCAGTACAGATAGATGCACATCATTATTAGGATGAGTGGCTGGGTTAAGAAAATAAAGGTAGAACAGTAGGTATGAAATAGAGTGGAATGTTAGCTAGAAGTTGAAAGTCATATTGGGATTTAAAAAAAAACCAAATTTTGAAAGGTGTTTTACATCAGAATCTTGAGTTTGAAGCATGATATATAAAAGCTTAATGATAAAAGATTGAGTTTGCCAGATATCTTGACTGAATTATTATTATTATTTATTAATATTATTTTTAGAGACTAAGAGTCTCACTTTATTGCCCTCAGTAGAGTGCTGTGGTGTCACAGCTCACAGCAACTCCTGGGCTTAGGCGATTCTCTTGTCTCAGCCTCCAGAGTAGCTGGGACTATAGGTGCCCGCCAGAACACCCAGCTATTTTTTTGTTATTGTTGCAGTTTGGCTGGGGCGGGGGTTGAACTTGCCACCCTCCGTGTATGGGGCTGGCGCCCTACCCACTGAGCCACAGCACCGCCCAGATTGAATTATTAAATTGAAGGTTTATTCATGGTTTGAGTGCTTATTCTTTAAAATTCACTGCTATGGCTTTGTTAAAGCATTATTAAATACACAAAAGCGAAAAGAAATAATTTGTATTTCAGTGAATATTTCTTTTAATTGCCATTTTCAGAATGTTCTCAATGTGGCTTATACATTAAAAGTAAAAACTGGAAAAGTTCTGGTAATAGGTGTTTAAAAGTAGATATATTTTCTTAAAATTTTGCAGAAAATCCAAACTATCCTGTATTCTACTTTATTAGTTTTAGAAATATTCCAGTTTTAAACATTCATAAGATCAATTATAGTAATACATATGTATAAATACCCATACATAAATGTCAGTGTTATAGCAAACATCAATATCAATATGATATTTTAGCTTGTCAACTTGTTACATAATTTCCAGATTGGAAAATTAATATACTTCATACATGGTATGTGAGTCATGTGACTGTGTTCAGTTGTATCACACCCTCTCCCCCCAAACATCTTTTAACACATACAGTTCTTTTTTTTTTTGAGACAGAATCTCAAGCTGTCACCCTGGGTAGAGTGCTATGGCATCACAGTTCACAGCAACCTCAAACTCTCTTGGGCTTAAATGATTCTCTTGCCTTTGCCTCCCAAGTAGCTGAGACTACAGGCATCCACCACAACACCTGGCTATTTTTTGGTTGCAACTTCCGTGTTGCTTAGCAGATTTGGGTTCAAACCCGCTACCTTATGTGTATATAGCTGTATGTGGCTGACACCCTGCCCACTGAGCTACAGGCCCCGGCCCATATATAGTTCTTACTGGATTAAAATGAAATGTAAGAGGCTGGGTGTGGTGGCTTACACCTGTAATCCCTGCACTCTGGGAGGCCAAGGTGAGTGGATTACCTGAACTCAGAAATTCAACACCAGCCTAAGCAAGAGTGAGATCTCTAGGCAGGTGCTTGTAGTCCCAGCTACTCAGGAGGCTGAGGCAAAAGGATCCCTTGAGCCCAGAAGTTTGAGGTTGCTGTGAGCTATGATGCCGTGGCACTGTACTCAGGGTGACAGAGTGAGGCTCTGTCTCAAAAAACAGTGATCAGGAGTTAGGCACATCCTGTGGTAAATCAGGCAGAAGTAAAGGGAAGACAGGAATTACAATCTTAATATTTTTAGCCTTTCTGTCGAGAGAGAGGAAGAGGTTATACTCATTGAATTTTAAAGAGGCTTTGTTATGTTTGTATGTTATCACCTCAAAAGCACGTTATTCAGACTCTTGTAATAGTTCTATAGTAACAGGTTAGCACATGTTGGGACACTTTCTTCATCCACATTTTTTGTCTTAGAGTATGGTGTTGTGATCATTGCTCACTACAAACTCAAACTTCTGGGCTTGCGTGATCCTCCTGCTTCAGCCTACCAAGTAGCTAAGGCTATAGGCATGCATCAGCATGCACAGATAATTTTCAAAATTTTTTGTAGAGATGGGGCCTGGCTGTATGGCCCAGGATGGTCCCATGACTTCAAGGTAGGAGATTCCTCCCACCTCAGCCTCCCAAAGTGCTGGGATTACAGGTGCCAGCCACCCCACCCAGGTTGATCCATATTTTTGTTAAAGATTTCGGTGAACACAGATCTGTATTTAGCCAGCATTTGTTCGGTGCATGCTGCATATATACCAGGCATTATTCTAAGTGCTTTATCTCTGTTTTCTTGGATAACTATCTCTTTAATTTGCTGATGATTTATCCATTCTAGACAATTTTTTTTTATTGTTGGTGATTCATTGAGGGTACAAAGAACTAGGTTAAACTGATTGCATTTGTTAGGTAAAGTCCCTCTTAATAATTGTGTCCTGTCCTGGAGAGGTGTGTGGACCCCATGACCGCCCAACCCCTGCCCTCATTCCCTCTCCCTGTAACTGCCTTCCTCCACCCACCACCGTGGACTACGTCATCAGTTGTCCTCATATCAGAATTGAGTGCACATTCTAGGTAATATTTGACACAAAGGTGTGAGGGCCCTTCACTTTATTGTACACTGTATCCTATCCCTTTTGGCCTGTCAGTAGTCAAGGCATGGCCCTCTCAACTATCTCCTCTCCTTCATCATCCATTTCTCACGCTCATTGGTGCGTTATCATCAGCATTAAAAACTGCTGTATTTTCTCCTATCTTAAAACAGGAGCAGCAGCAGCAATGAACTACTGACCGATATTTGCAACTACTAGATACCCTGTATCTCTCTGCTTCTTTGTGCAACAGTGTTCCTCAGAATAGTTGTTCATATTTGCAGTTTTTAATTCATTTTCTCCCATTCTTTCTTGATCTGACTTTACTTTTATCCCCACTGTACAAAATAGCTCTTATAAGGACTTGCTAGCATCTTGTAAGTTGTAAAATCCAGTGATCAGTGATCATTTTCTTACTTTACTGTGCCTCATGTTTAAAACAGCTGAACACTCTGTCGGTTCTGAAACGCTTTCTTCCTCTGAGGTCCAGGGTGCTGCCCCCAGAAGGAGGACGCTGCTCGCCACTGTCTCCTACTTCCAAGGTTCAATCCTGGGAACTGTATTTACTCCCTAGCAGATTTACTTTAATTTCATAGCTTTAAAATGCTGTCTAGATGTTAGCAGTGCCCAGTTTTCCCAGTGTATTTCTCAGCCCCTGACCTTCCTGCTATGTGCTGCTTATGTCCAGTTGCTTACTGAACGCCTTCATTTGCATGTCCAGTAGACGTCTTAATGTATCCCACACTGAAGGCCTGATCTCATCCCACCCTCAGCCTATTCTGGCTACAACTCTGTCTTTTCATAAGCAGGTTAATAATGATGACAACAGTACTCGGTTAATACTTACATAGTAAAAAAATCTTAGAAGGATAAGATTTTTCTACGTGTGATTTTCCCTACAGTCTCATTAAGTAGATGCTGTCATTATCTCCATTTTACAGATGACAAAATTGAAGCAGGGAGATAACTAATTTTCTGGGTCACCAAGTTTTTTTTTTTAGACAGAGCTTCAAGCTGTCCTACTTGGTAGAGTGCTGTGGCATCACAGCTCACAGCAACCTCCAACTCCTGGGCTCAAGCGAGTCTCCTGCCTCCGCCTCCCAAGTAGCTGGGACCACAGGCGCCCGCCACATGCCCAGCTATTTTTTGGTTGCAGCCATCGATTCGAACCTGCCACGTTAGGTGTATGTATGTGGCTGGCACCTTAGCCACTTGAGCCACAGGCGCCCAGCCGGTCACCAAGTTATTAAGTGGTAGAGCCTCCTAGGATACAAACCCAGGTTGTCCAAAAACCTGTTGTAATCCCAGACTTCTCTCTCTCACATTCTTCATACATTCATCAGCAAATCCTGTTGGCTGTAACTTCAAAACATCATCCAGAAACTGACCGTCTCCTACACTTTCCCTCTACTGCACCTGTCCAAGCCAGTTTATCACTCATTTCAGTTACTTCAGTAGCTTCCTGTTAGTTCTCTGTGCAGTACATTCTCAACACAGCAGTCATTTAAACTCAAATCAGATTTGGGTTCTGCTCAAAGCCCTCTCATTCCTCTTCATCTCACTTAAAAGCTGGCCCACAAAGCTCTACATTGCTGCCTCTCTGGCCCATTTTTACTCTCTCTGTTACTCACTTCCTTAGCCCAGCTTCCTTGTGGCTCCTTAGGCCATGCCAAGTGCACATCTTTGGTACTTGCTCTTCTTTTAGCCAGGAGTTGTCTGTCCCCAAATATCGCGTGGTTTGCTGTCTTACTTCCTCGGGTAGAGACATCAAAGGTACCTGACAGAGAGGCCTTCCCAGACCACCCTATATAATATAGCTAGCCACTCCCTTCATACCCTCCTGCCTGCCACAGACCTCTACATTCTTCTTACCCTGCTGTTCATCTTTCTCCAGAGCACCTGTCATCATCTGAGCTAGTGTGTATTTACTAGTTCTTTGTTTCTTGTCTCTCTTCTCCCTTTAGGATATCAACTGCTTGAGACTGTTGATTTGATTGACTCCTGGGAAAGTGCTTGGTACATAGTAGGGTCCGTAGTGGCTAAATAGGTCTTTATCAAACGAGTTATCATCTCCATTTTGAGAAGACAAAACTGAGGCACCGATACAATGTGCTGAAGATGTAAAGCCGGTGTCCCAGTACACCCTGTCTGGCTCCTGAGCCCAGCAGGGTCATATACTGCGTTCATAAAACAGACTAAAAGGATAGGCTGTGTCCTAGACCATGAAAGTTAATATGGGTAAGGTGTATAAAATTTGCTGGACTCAAAAAAGTTTTTTTTCAAGCATAGTTTGTAGAGAAGTAGAAAATAGTAGTATATTTTTGTAGGAATATGAGTTAACAGTGTGATAGAGCTAATCAAACAGCTATTGTACTTCAGTTATTATGATGGTGATAGTAAACATGTAGCTCCCATTATATGTTGGCTATTGTTGTAGGCGCTTTACACAGATTACCCCATTTAAACAGAATCCTGTGGCATAGGTGGGATTATTCTAGTTTCACAGATTGTAGCAAACTGCGGCACAAAGGTTATAGTGTCTGGTCCTCTTGATATCAGATAACTGGAGTTGGTCACAGGGAGTGACTTGAATGTGAAAGGTTAAACCAAGGTTTGGAGAGCCGATGAAAGAATTAAGGATTCTGACTTAAAAAGAGGATTTTGCTGCTCATGATAGCTATTCTGAAATCAAGAGGTTGTTTGATGGAAGGGGTTCTGTGCTACAGGATTTGGTCCAGTACGGAAAAGTTAGCAGTGAGTTAAGTATAAGGAAGCCCTTTTTGGTAGTTTGAGGAATGGTTTTGGAATGGTTTTGTATGGCATACCTTTTGAGTGTTCTGTTCTAGAAGGGTTTAAATCAAAATCAAGGTTGAATGGCCATTTGTGAAGGTGGGTCTTGCACACAGCACTGTTCAGGGACTATGACGTCTCGGAGGATTCCGGGTAGCTTGTCTCACTGGGTCTCTGCCTGTGCCCTCACCTGTTTCCCTTACTGTTTTCTTTAAATGGGTATAATAAATCAGAATGTAAATTAAGAGGGTAAGAGGTCTAACTCTATTACCAGTTGGTCTGGGGAGGCACTACATAAAGTTTTAAAATCACAAGATTTTACAGTCCTATTAAAAATTGGAAATAAGAATAGATTATTGTGGGTAATTGTATTAAGCAGTTGGGATCAGATCATCAAAGTGTTGATTGTTTTTTAAGCCTAAGAAAGACTCCTTTTAATATATATGGGAGGTTATCATAAATTTTGTTAACTTATTAACAATATGAGACATAATTCATCGTGACAGTAACCATTTTAAAGTGTGTGGCTCGGTGGTTTTCATTACAAGGTTGTACTGTCTAATTCCAGGACGTTTGCGTGATCACAAAGATATTTCCATTTGTGGTTATGCCTTATTTTCCCCTCCCCTCGCCCCGGCAGCCACTAAGCTTTCTATTTCTGTAGGTAAGCTTATTCTGGGTATTTCATAGACATGAAATTATACAATACATGGCCTTGCGTATCCAGCTTTTTCACTTAGCATGAATGTCTGCAAGACCCATACGTGTTACAGTGCAAACCAGGGCTTCCTGCCTTTCTGTGGCTGGGTGCTGTTCTGTTATATGGATAGGCCACATTTTGTTTATCCATCAGTTTCCATTTTGGCTGTTATGAATAAGGCGATTGTGAACACTTGTGTACAACTTTTTGTGTGAATGTTTTCAGTTGTCTTGGATATATACTAGGAGTGGAATTACTGGGTTACATAGTAACTCTGTTTAGCTTCTTTGAGGAGTTGTCAGACGGATTTCCACAATGGCTGTACCCTTCTACATTCCTAACTGTATGTGAAATTCTAATTTCTCTACATCATTGACATTTTTTTTTCTTTTTGGGAGAGGTTATAGTCATCTAGTGGGAAAAGCTCTCAATTTAAAAAGTATTAAATTTTGAGGCCTGTAATTTCAGCACTTTAGGAGGCCACGGCAGGAGGATCACTTGAGCCCGGGAGTTCAAGACCAGCCTGGACAATATAGTGAGACCCTGACTCTACAAACAAAATTTAAAAAATTAGCCAGGTTTGGTGGCATGTACCAGTAGTTCCAGCTGCATGGAGACTGAGGCAGGAGGATCCCTTGAGCATAAAAAGTGAGCTGGAGGCCAGGCATGGAGCCTTATGCCTATAATCTTAGCACTCTGGGAGGCTGAGGCAGGTTTCTTGAGCTCACAAGTTCAAGACCAGCCTGAGCAAGGGTGAGACCCTGTCTCTAAAAAAATAGCTGGGTGTTGTGGTGGGCACCTGTAGTCCCAGCTACTCAGGAGACTGAGGCAGGAGGATCACTTAAACCCAGGAATTTGAGGTTGATGTGAGCTAGGTAGATGTCATGTCATTCTAGCCTGGGGGAACAGAATGAGACTGTCTCAAAAAAAGGGGGCATGTGTGTTAAATTTTGCTGTGTTGCATTCTAAATGATCATGCACAGGTAAGTTAACTTGTTAAGATGGATTGATTAGAAGAAGATACAAAACAAAGCCCAGGTTGTGTGCTGTGTTCACTTTCCATTGAAATGATTTTCATTGAGTTTGTCTAGTATGGAATAATGATAAAATAGCTCTAATAATAGAATCAGAACCAGAGAAAATATGAGTGGAAGAAAGAAAGCAAGGAAATTTTACATAGAAAATATCATAGAGCTGATATCATTGTATTGTTGAATATCGTGTGATTGTCAGCTTATCTGGCAAAGTTACTAAAAAGAAACATAGTCAGTTTCATGCTCTTCCTCCCAAGAAGCACAGCTTTTTTATAGCATTGTTAAGAATTTTTTTAGGTGAGGCTTCATATAGGGGCACTAAATAGTGTAGAGTTACCCTCACTAAAACAGTGGTAGCATGAGTATAATTTTAAATTATAATATACTAGTGTGGGAGCTATTATTTATTTCTTACATTTGTTTACTGTGTTTTTCAGAATATATACATTGAAGTTTGGGACAAGATATTTATCCAACTTCTGGTAAGTGAATGACTATTTAAGAGAGTGAATTTATGAAATAATTGTGTGGCAGTATTTCCAATCATTTAAGATTTTAAGAGAAATTTTCATGACTAAGATACAATACTGATACTTTTTTATTGCGTAATGTTAGAAGAACATGTAGCTTTCTCTGTAAACCTTTTCTCCATAAAAGACTATATCCTAAATGTATGTTATCATTTTCTAGAGAATTGGGTTACTTTTATTGAGTCAGATATTGATGTTTTGTGTAAAACAGTTATTCAGCATGACCTAGTTTTAAGATTCAGCTGTTCAACATGATCCATTTAAGATAAGAGTCAAATTAATAAGATCAATCAGAAGTTTCATTCCTTATCAGCTATATTTTCCTCTCTGAACATAGCTTCATTTTCCTTTCTCAATTACAGTGGGTTATTTCAAAGGCTAAACAACATGAGCAGACAGATGAAACCTTTGATTTTCCCTTTAAAATATGGAGTAAAGTTAACCATTAACAATCTTTTCATTTTTGGTATTAAGAAATGACTATATAGTATTTATGTAAACTAAGACATTTAATTTTATAGCTATGAAGAAATAATACTGGATTATTTTTTCCTTCTAGTGTGAAAGTTAAAGACCTGCTATGACCATGAAGAAAGAAACTGAATTTGTCATTTTCATCTAAAGAAAAATGATAGACAAAAATCAAACCTGTGGTGCAGGACAGGATTCTGTGCCTTATGTGACTTGTCTGATCCACATATTTGAAGAATGGTTCGGTGTGGAGCAGTTGGAGGACTATTTGAATTTTGCAAACTATCTCTTGTGGGTTTTTACACCACTCATACTTTTAATACTTCCTTACTTTACCATCTTTCTTCTCTACCTTACTATTATTTTCTTACACATTTATAAGAGAAAGAATGTATTAAAAGAAGCCTACTCTCATAATTTATGGGACGGTGCGAGGAAAACAGTGGCGACTCTGTGGGATGGACACGCAGCAGTCTGGCACGGTAAGCAAGGACACTTCAATCTCTCTGGTGTTGTCCCTGTGTCTGGCACCAAAACTATATTGTTAGTCTATTTTGTTTGAGAAGATAACTGAAACACGTAATAGAAATGGTACTTACTGTTCCCTGTTATCTACTTGTATCCATCTTGCATATGTATGTCTTTCTTAAAATGATGTTTTCCAAATATATTAGTTCCATTAGACAAAGAACAACATAGCACGACTACGACTATAAGTTGAAGTATGAAAATGTACATTTAAAATACCTAAAAGAGTAAGAGGTTAATTAAAAGCTGCTTAGAAAACAGTTTTAAAATGCTTTATTTTAGCATTTTACTCTTGTCCTGTTCAGAATAAGTTTGACTTTTACCCAAGATTTTTTCTATGAAATATTAAATAATAATGCTATAACATTAAATGCAATTTGAATACCAAATTTACCCATTTTGTGTTTAATTTATCCCAGAGTCATTGTGTCTTTCTGAATAAACGAGACGGCAATAAATTTATCTCCAAGATATTCATTCTTTTCTTTCTCACTTGAGAAATTGTGATTTTATTTATTTAGTGAGAGGTAGTTGTTCATTTTCCATCGTGAAAATTGCCCTTCAGTCCCCTATTTCCAAGGGCTTAATGTTTTTCTGTACCAAGTTTTACTTCATTATTTCACCAGTACCTTCCTTGTTGGTCTCTTTTGTTTCTGGACTATCCCAACATACCAAAGATTCAATAAGCATGTAACAAAGATCGCTTTTCTGTATTATGTTGTTGAGCATTAAAGTGGTTTCACGGATGGGCAGGGAGGAAGCACAGACTTTGAAATAGACACTTGAAGATGTATACATCACTGAGGTCTAAGGCTGCTCTTGGCAAAGATCCCCGGTGACATACTTATTATTAGGCGAATGTGGTGGTGTTTTAATACTACCCACATTTACATACCTACAAATCTTTTTTGAACACTTACTGTGCCAGACATTGTCAAATTATCAACTTAACTCCTTCAACAATCATAACAGTAGATAAATTCTATGTGCTATTCCATTTTACTCACAAGGAAACTGAGGCACAGAGAGGTTGTTATTTGCCCAAGGTATTCTTGGAAGCAGGGCCAGGATACAACTCAAGCCATCTGGAACTTAAGTACTGTGTTTTGTGCTGTAAGTCTGTTGCAGTTTGGAGATTTGAGGCCAAAGTCATAGTAGTCAGCAGATAAACAAACAGGACCCATATGCCTTTGACGTATTGAATTCTTAATGTTCACTCATTACTGCTAAAGCCTGTGCCAGTTAATACCACTCTTAGAATCTCTTGTTAGACATGAGACAGTATGACATTTCAATGCTGCACACATACATGTCTGCAGAGACCATATCCGTGTAGACTGCTATGGTACATTGTCTTTAAAACAGTTATATAAAAATTAACTGGTGTGGGACGGGTGTGGTTTCTCACACATGTAACCCTAGCACTCTGGGAGGCCGAGGTGGGTGGATTACCTGAGCTTATGGGTTCGAGACCAGCCTGAGCAAGAGTGAGACCTCGTCTCTAAAAATAGCTGGGCATTATGGTGGGTGCCTATAGTCCCAGCTACTCAAGAGGCTGAGGCAAGAGAATTGCTTGAGCCCAAGAGTTTGAGGTTGCTGGGATCTGTGATGCCATGGCATCATAGCATCCTCAAAGTCTTGGGCTCAAGCAGTCCTCTTGCCTCAGCCTGCCAAGTTGTTGGGACGACAGGCACCTACCACAACACCAGGCTATTTTTTTACAGACAAGGTCTCTCTCTTGCTCAGGCTGCTCTTAAACTCCTGAGCTCAAGCGTCTGCCTGCCTCGGCCTCCCAGAGTGCTGGTATTAGAGGTGTGAGCCACCACACCTGGCTCTTCAAAGACATATTTGTCATTCATATTTCCATTATTTCTGGAAAATATGAATGGCATTTTTAAAATCTGGACTCATGTATTTAAAAGTTTCCCCTGAAAATTAATAATATGAGGAAGATTTCTCAATAAGATGTCTAGAAGTTTTTGAGAGAATCAAAAATTGTGCATTTTAGGTCAGGTGCGGTGGCTCATGTCTGTAATCCTAACCCATCTGCTGCGATGGGTGGATTGCCTGAGCTCACAGGTTAAAGACCACCCTGAGCCACAGCGAGACCCCATCTCTTAAAAATAGCTGGGTGTTGTGGCAGGCGCCTGTACACCTGGGAAGCTGAGGGGAGTGAATCACTTGAGCCCAAGAGTTTGAGGGTGCTGTGAGATATAACACCACGGCGCTCTGTTGAGGACGACAGAGTGAGCTCTGTCTCCAGAATAAAAAAAAACCTGTGCATTTCAGCATAACTGTTAAAATAATCAAGACTGTAACTTTCACTTCAAGGAAATAAGGCGTATTTTATCTTGGGGACATTTATTTGCCTGTTTTTTCTTGTTTCATTTCGTGTGAGTGTATTGTGGTTTTGTTTTTGTTTTACAAGGAAATTTACTTCATTATATGAAAATAATACTTACTATACCTACTTATCACCAACATTTTAACATCATCTTATTGGCAACATAAAATTTGGGGAAATACAATGCTTTGATAAATTAGATAGTCTGATCATATGGTTTATTATTTATATGAGTTACTGATTTTAAAAAAATAGACCACAACAGCACAAACTCTAAACTTGATTTTACTTAATATTTGAATACGTTTTTTAAAGAAATGGACACTTTGCTTTTTAGTGAATGTGGTTTAATATGTGTTAAACCGTGTGTAGCAAAGTTATTTTTGGAAAGTTAAATTGAGACATCAGGAAATGTCCTTCTTTCCTTCAGCTGGGTGAGTGCCATCTTTCCCCGTCTCTGTCCTTCATGCAGTGAAGGACTCAGTCAGACTGACTGGGATCAGAAAACCCCTTGGGCAAGTTACTTAGCTTTTATTTCATCTTCCTTCCCTCTCCCTCCTCTTAAGCAACAATTATGATTTTTTTAAAAATTCACTTTGAAAAAAGTCTAGATTTACAGAAAACTTGCAAGAATCTCCATAGTTCATTCAACTTCCCCTTAACATCTTAAAAGACCCTTGTAAAATTACCAGATTCATAATTATGTAAGGTAATTATGACACCACAACACTGTTGGTGTCAACACTACTGAAAGGAAGGAAAGAGAACAGGATCGGGTAGAGGAAGACACTCAGCTCTGAAGTGAAGGAATAAATTAGTACAATACTATTAACCAAAAATTTGTCTCAAATTTTAGTTTCCACCAGTGTCTTTTTTTTTTTTTTGCATTTGCTTGTCGTATTTCCTACAGTCTATGACAGTTTCGTATTTATTTATTTATTGACCCTTCTGAAGAACACTGGTCAGTTATTTTATAGATTGTCTTTCAATTCAGATTTGATGTTTTCCATGATTAGATCGAGGTTATGCATTTTTTACAAGAATGCCACAAAAAATGTTCACGTGTCCTCTGCATTACATGTATAGCAGAGGGTTCATACACTAATAATATCTTCTACATTTTTTTTTTTTTTGAGACAGAGTCTTACTTTGTTGCCCTCAGTAGAGTGCTATGGCATCATAGCTCACAGCAATTTCCAACTCTTGGGCTTAAGCGATTCTCTTGCCTCAGCCTCCCCAGCAACTGGGACTACAGGCGCCCACCACAATGCCTGGCTATTTTTAGTGGTGGGTATCTCGCTCTGGCTCAGGGTGGTCTTGAACCTGTGAGGTCAGGCAATCTACCCACCTTGGCCTCCCAGAGTGCTAGGATTACAGGCATGAGCTGCAGCTCCCAACCCGGTATCTTCTACAACTTGAATACTACTGGGTTCAACTTAACAGCTTATGCTCAAGATCCCTAGTATTCAAAATATAGTTTTAGGTTATCTAAGTTTTGACCATTATTCCTATTAAGAAATGCATTCTGGGCTTGGCGCCTGTAGCTCAGTGGCTAGGGCGCCAGCCACATACAATGGAGTTGGCAGGTCTGAACCCAGCCTCTGCCTGCCAAACAACGATGACAACTACAACCAAAAAATAGCTGGGCATTGTGGCAGGTGCCTTTAGTCCCAGCTACCTGGGAGGCTGAGGCAAGAGAACGCTTAAGCCTGAGAGTTTGAGGTTGCTGTGAGCTGTGACATCACAGCACTCTACCAAGGGTAACATAGACTCTGTCTCAAAAAAGAAGAAATGCATTCTGCCTTCCAGTACACATGTACTGTATATACTGTGTCATGAAAAGTATCCACTTGACCCTTGAACAATGTAGTGTCAGGGCCCCTCTGTAGTAAAATCTGTGTATAACTTTTAACTCTCCCCAGACTTGATTAACATATATTTTGTGTGTTTATATATTATATGCTGTATTCTTAAAATAAGCTAGAGAAGAGAAAATGTTATTAAAATTGTAAGGAAGAAAAGCTATATTTACTATTCATTAAGTGGAAGTGGGTCAGGTAAAGGTCTTCACATTCAGTAAGCTGAGGAAGTGGAGACCTTCTTGCTACCTTGGGTTTCAGAAACAAAAGAAGATCCATGTAGAAGTAGACTTGTACAGTCTGAAACTGTGTTGTTTAAGGGTCAACTTGAGAGTTTGAAAATCACTTTTTTGGATGTAGGTTGGTGTGGACAGTTGACCCTGGTATCTTCAGAAATTGGTTCTAGGTTCTACCTCCAATTTTTGTATCTGTGGATGTTCACATCCCTTATATAAAAACGGCATAGCGTACGTACCTCCTCCAGTATACTTGAAATCATATTTAGAGTACTTAGTAATACTTAATAAAATGTAAATGTATGTCAGAGGTGCCAAAAAAAGTATACACATTTTTTAAGAAGGAAAAATCTGTATTAAATTTGTAATACTCAAGTCATATTTGACTTCTGCAGTTACAAAGGATGCTCAGGGTGGCTTCTGTTCATCTTTTGTTATCAGTATATGTTGAGAATTACAATTTTAGTATAGTTTTTTCCTTTCTTAAAATGAATATGTACTTTTTTTGGCACCTCCTGTAGTTGTTATAGGGAATAATAACAAGAAAAAAGTCTGTACGTGTTCAGTGCAGTCATAATTTCTTTTCCGACCAATTTGAGCTGTACCGGTTGGATCCACAGATGTGGACTGTGGATTCTCAGGGCTGACTGCACAGACCTGCAGCAGGGTGGGTGGGATGCAGCAAGAAGGCAGATTTTGAAGTTAGGCAAGTGCAGGTTTGCATCCTGGCCCCACGGTGTGGACTCGTGTGGAGCACGTGGGTTTTCACACTCAAGTTTCCTCACCTGTGGAAGGTTCGTGAGGGTTTGGTGATAACTGTTGAGGGTCTAATGCTTGTGCATCTTGGGCATTTATGTTTCCTGATCACTCATACCTACATACCATTTTTAGTTGGATTTATTTTTCCTACTAATTTATGGTTTTTGGTCCTAGAAGATGAATCATTTGTGGGTGAGAGGCACTGTTACCAGCCCAGGCCTTGTAATAGAAATTAACAAGACACCCACATAGGAGTCACAGGCAAGGCTTTATTGGGGCGTATGCTGGAGCACCAGGGAGACAGCAGAGGAAAAGGCCCCCCAAAGTTGGCTCCTAAAGGGTGTTCAGGGAGAGTTTCTTTAAAGAGGCTTTAGATGGGGTAGCACCCATCCACCTACTCGGAGGCTGGCAAGTTCAAACCCCGGCTGGGCCAGGTAGACAACAATGACAACTGCAACCCAAAAATATCTGGGTGTTGTAGCAGGCGTCTGTAGTCCCAGCTACTTGGGAGGCTGAGGCAAGAAAATCGCTTGAGCCCAAGAGTTTGAGATTGCTGTGAGCTGTGATGCCACAGTACTCTACCCAGAGTGACAGTGAGAGGCTTAGATGGGGAAGGGGGCCACGCAGCGTATAGAGGTGGGGGTTTCTTGGCATCTGTGCAGTTCTGCTACATTCTTTATGCATTGTCCGTCTCATTCATGTCTTAAATCTCCACTCCAGGCATGATTTTTAGCATTAAAATGAAATAATGAGGAAAAGGTCAGGGTAGAGTCAGTATGGGGGCCTCTTCTAACTTGAGGTGGGTAGGTTCAGTTTCTGTGTAGCCAGGTGGTTTATCAGCTTTCCTCAGCAATCTTGTTCCTGAATAACGTAAAACAAAGTGGTTTAGCCCTTTCCTTATATAGATATGGGCTGAATTCTGTCAATTAGGAAAGTGCTTTAGTTTTACTGTAGCTAATAAGGTCACAACATTATGGCAGGAGAGGGCCCAAGTCCTGTCCCTGTGCTGTCTCAGTATTATGAGCTATGAACCTGGCAACGTAAACAGAAGCCAGGTTAAAAAGAATCTTGAACGTTATGATTAGGAGTGGGGACATTATTTGGTAGACTTTTTTTTTTAAGTTCTATTTGCTGTCCTGAAGAAGATGCATGAGGGGAGGGTGGCATCCTCATTAATTTACCATAAGGCGTAGGAGGTATATAGGCTCAAAAATAGTTTTTTGATGACAAATTTAGAAGGAATCCATCTCAGAGATTATCATCTGCGTTCATGGTACTGATGAAAGCCAGAAAGTAGTTAACTCATTTCCATGATAAATCTTTGCCATGAAGAGAATTGCCTGTGCCCTGCCTGACCTTTACATCTCTTGCTTGTAGTCTAAGCTCCATGAGAAGCCAAAAGATCAGGAAGTGCTTAGTGAGGGGAGATAGGTTAGTGAGTGTGTGAGAGCAGGGTGATGAGTAAATTTGTACTTAATGGTATCAAATAAGGGAAATCATACTCATTACAGAATAGGGCTGCTCTTGTTAGGGGGGCCAAACCAAATCTGCAGGTGGAAGCTCCCCTCCCTGCACAGTGGTCAGTCACACAGGGGCAGCACGCGTCTTATGTCTGCGTCCTCGGAGCCTCCACGCTCATCAGGCCCCTTAGGATCCATGTCCAGGGCTGCACTTGGAAACTGACATTGAAAAGGGGAAGGGAGTGATAGACTTGAGAGAGCTTGGAGATAAAATGCACAGAACTTGGTGACAAAGCGATTCTAGCGTCGGAGGGAGGAGGATTTAAAATGTAGTAAGGTTTCTGCTGCTAGACAGAGAACCTGGGAAAGGATGTCATCTAAGTAAAGGCAGCTATGCGGGCAGAAGCATGAAGGTGGGAAAGTATATCTGGGAACCACAGTTAGTTCATATGATACGTGAATCTAATGTCACGTGATAGGCAGTTGGGGATTCGGGGCCTTCAGTGTTGGCCTAGAGTGGTAATGCTTTCTCCACAGGGAGGCATGGGGTCACAGTGCTTTAAGAGTAATGTGTTTAAATAATACTTGGGTTTAATATTTGCTAGCACTATGGTAAACTCATGTTTTTTTTCAGTAATTGCATTTTTTTCCTGCTTTCAACCAGGTGATTTGGTATCATGCAGTTTAATTATTAATTTTTTTTTTTTTTGTGACAGAGCCTCAAGCTGTCCCCCTGGGTAGAGTGCTGTGGCATCACAGCTCATAGCAACCTCCAACTCCTGGGCTCAAGCGAGTCTCCTGCCTCAGCCTCCCAAGTAGCTGGGACTACAGGCGCCCGCCACAACGCCCAGCTATTTTTTGGTTGCAGCCATTATTGTTGTTTGGCGGGCCCAGGCTGAATTTGAACCTGTCACCTTGGGTGTATGTGGCTGGTACCATAGCCACTTGAGCCACAAGCACCGAGCCTAATTATTAATTTTTAAAAAATAC
Organism: Otolemur garnettii; assembly: GCF_000181295.1. Taxonomy (NCBI): domain Eukaryota; kingdom Metazoa; phylum Chordata; class Mammalia; order Primates; family Galagidae; genus Otolemur; species Otolemur garnettii. The sequence goes on from NW_003852466.1 coordinate 4,343,981, forward strand.
TCTATAATAAAGACAGAGACAACTTCATTAATATTCTGGATAGAATCCCTCAAAGGGCTATTCTGTCATTCTGAGAAATTCTAATTATTTCTCAGAAAATTTATCTCATGGGACAATTTATCCTTTTGTAACCTCAGGCAACCTCAGTGATTGTTCTGAAGAGGTAAAAGTAAACTTAATTACTTGACTAGAATTAGACAATTGGAAAAACTGTTACAGTGTGGATATAAAATCTTGAAATATGGTTAAGTTTTCAAAACATTCTCTTGAGACCATTTGAGAAACTACCAAGTAGTTCATTCCTTCACTACTAGAATCACAGTTACCATACTTAAATTTTTAAACTACTTTAAAATGAATTTCCTGCTCTAAAATGAATGAATGAATGAATTTATTTTAGTATTTATTTATTCTGTCACCCTGGGTAAAGTGCTGTGGCTTCATAGCTCACAACAACTTAAAACTCCTAGGCTCAAGCAATCTTCTTGCCTCAGCCTCCAGAGTAGCTGGGGCTACAGTCATGTGCCACCATGCCTGGCAAATTTTTCTATTTTTAGTAGAGACAGAGTCTCTCTTTTGCTCAGGCTTGACGGGAACTCCTGAACTCAAGCAATCTACTCACTTCAGAGTGCTAGGATTATAGGTGTGAGCCACCTGGCTAATGAATTTATTTACTTGCTTATCATTTATTTATTTATTTTTTAAAAAATGAGTCCTCACTCTCTTGCCTGGGCTAGAGCAAAGTGGTGTTGTCATAGCTCACTGTGGCCTCAAACTGTCAGAGCTCAAGCAGTCCTCCTTCCTCAGCCTCCTGTGTGGTTGGGACTATAGGTGTACTCCACCAGGCCCAGTTAATTATTTTCTTTTCTTTTATTTTTTTGTAGAGACAGAGTCTCACTATTACTTAGGCTAATCTTGAACTCCTGGGCTCAAGTGATCCTCCTACCTTGGTCTCCTAAAAATGCTACATCCAGCCCGCATGCTCTAAAACTTAGGCTGAAGCCTTTATTATTTGAGTGTTTATCTCTCAAATATAGGGGAAAATAAAGAAAGAAACAGACGAATGGTTTTAGATCTGATTCTAGACTTTTGTCTTCCATGTGAGTGGCAGGTGAATATGACCCTAGGAACTTCCTTTCCTTTTCCACCACAACCACTCAAGATTTTCTTTCTTTCTGCCCTGTCTTTTTTCTTCGAGCTTGATTCTGCCCTTGGTGTGTGGGTGCTTGTTTTTTTCTTTTGGCTGAGACCAGCAGAGGCCATGGTCTGTGCTGGTGTGCCTGCCAGTGGGAAGTGGGAAGGACTAGTGCCATGCTCACCATTTTGTCTACTCAGAGTTAGCCTCTGAATTCCCAACTCCTGTGATCTAACAAATACCCCGAATATTTTCTTCTGAGGCACAGATGGGTCATACTTACATTAAATCTTAGTTCCCACCATCTTCTAACAGCACCAGGGTTACTGTGAGAAACACTTTGACATCGATAGCCGTGTAAAGGGCAGTGGTTAAGATAGTCTTAGTTGGAGGACGAGAAGAAAGGAACAGTCTGGAGGCCTCCAGAGGTCACTGCCTCCCCACGTCCACCAGGCCTTTTATCCTGTCATTTGCTTCCCTTGCTGAAAGCCCTGCTCCTGCTTATAGAGACTTGGAATAGGGTATGGTAGTACGTGAGGGGAAGGGATGGCACGAGTCTCTAATCTCACTTCTAGTACGAGAGAGGTTTTCTTGACATTCGTTTTAAATCTCTGATCACCATTTTCCCACGTGTAATAAGATTCTACAAAATATTTTTTGTTTTTTAATGACTAGAATGAGGGAATTTCTAATGAATAACTTAAATACATACAAATGAGTCTTAGGTTTGTGAATGAAATAAAGGTTTGCAACATTATTACATTGTCCGTGTATATTGAATAGTTTAAGTATATTTTATTTTGCATTCAGTTACTAGTGAAGTTTTTCTGTTTTTATTAGTGAATTATTTTATGACTCACTTTTAAACTTATCCTAGGCCATTTTATCTCGGGGGAAACTGATGACTCTTGCTACTTTCCTTTCTCTGTTCATTTCCCTGCTCCTTTCACAATCTCTTATAACTAGTAGAATCTGGGATTCCTGTGGAACTTACCCAACATCAAGCTTACAACAAAGGGTCCAGATTGTTCTAAGAAGCTAGCAGTTTCAGAAGTGTGTTTAATGGCTCAGCCCTGTATGATTCTTTAGATAACTTTGATTAACAATAAGAAATAATTTGTTTTTTTAAAGAGACAGGTCGCCTACTATGGACAGCAGTGGCATGATCCTAGCTCACTATATCCTTGAATTGCTGGGCTCAAGGGATCCTCCTGCCTGTCTCCCAAGTACCGTGTTTCCCTGAAAATAAGACACTGTCTTATATTTATTTTTTCTTAAGAAGACACACTAGGGCTTATTATCGGGGAGGGCTTATATTTTAGGGAATGTCTTCCTCTCTGTGCCGAAATGCATGGCCACACCCATCACTAGGTCTTATTATCGGGGAGGGCTTATATTTAACAAATACATAGAAATTCTGCTGTGGCTTATTTTTTGGGTAGGTCTTATTTTTGGGGAAACACAGTAGCTAGGACTACAGCCTATACCACCATATACAACTAATTTTTAAATTTTTTTGTAGAGATGAGTCTTCCTTTGTTATCCAGGCTGGCTTCAAGTGATCTTCCTGCCTTGGCCTTCCAAAATGCTGGGATTACCGATGTGAACCACTGCACCTAGCCCCATAATAGTCTTAAATGCTAATATTGTCTGTTAAGTTATGTCTTTTTTTTTTTTTTTAACTTAAATGTTATCTGATTCTTTGATCTCATGTGATTTTTTCCACAGAAGGCAATATGATTATTGTTTTTGTTCATAAACTTTTTAAAAACTAATTTTCCAACTATTGTATAAAGATGTTATTTTCTCAAATCATTTGGCTGTAAATGTCTATATTACCCTGTCTCTAACACTTTTAAGGATGTTCTCATGCTTAACCTTCGCAAATCCATTAAAATCAGGAAATTAACATTGATAAATTACTAACATCAAATCTTTTTTTTTTTTTTTGCAGTTTTTGGCCAGAGCTGGGCTTGAATCCACCACCTCCAGCATATAGGGTCAGCACCCTACTCCTTTGAGCCACAAGTGTTGCCCCTGACGTTCTGTTTGCCTCTTTTTTTTTTTTTTTAGAGACAGTCTCACTTTATTGTCCTCAGTAGAGTGCTGTGGCTCTTGGACTTAGGCGACTATCTTGGCCTCAGCCTCCCGAGTAGCTGGGACTACAGGTGCCCGCCACAAAGCCTGGCTATTTTTTGGTTGCAGTTTGGCCGGGGTCAGGTTTGAACCTGCCACCCTCGGTATATGGAGCTGGCGCCCTACCCACTGAGCCACAGGCGCTGCCCTGTTTGGCTCTTTTTTTTTTTTTTTTAGATTATTTCTATCTATCTGTTGAAATTCCTAATCTAATCTTGCACATGGGCACCTTTCCCACTAGATCCTTTAACTTATTCAGCATAGTTATTTTGTGGTTTCACATCTGATAGTTTACCAAATGTGCCTGGTTCTGGTGATTGCTTTATCTCTTGAGAATGGATTTTTATTTCCATTTCAGATTAATACGGGGGTCTGTATGATTAGGTTTCATAGTTTGCTTTTGTGTGGTTGAAGTTTGGGTTGTAGTTGTGCTCTTCACCCAGGAGGTGGACAGTATACCCCGCAGTGTACCCCTGTGGTGGGAATTTACCCAACTCCCTCATCCCCTCCTCCTTACTTGGATTTAATTGACTTTCTCTCTCACACGAGCTCATAGTTGTTAATCTACTTGTTTTAATTCAGTACTGAGTACATGTGATGCTTGTTTTTCCATGCTTGTGATGTGATGCTTGATTGCATTATCTCTTGACAGTAGGATTTTTTTTTGTTTGTTTGCTGTTTTGTATGTCTCATAATTTTTTTTTTTTTTTTTTTTGCCGTTTTTGGCTGGGGCTGGGTTTGAACCCGCCACCTCCGTCATATGGGGCCAGTGCCCTACTCTGTTGAGCCACAGGCACTGCCCTGTCTCATAATTTTTTATTGAATTCTCGGCATTGCTTGTTAAAAAAAAAAGTAGTGATTAAGGTAAATAATATTTATAACTGAAAATTGGTATTCCTCTCTGTCAGGGCATTAGCGGTCAGCTGGGGGTTGATTCAATGTATTGAGTAGTTGAAGTGGGTTTGGGTTTTATTGTTGCCATAGTTACCTTTAGTTCAGAACAGACTTCAAGCTCCTCCTGTTAGCTTGAGCACAGTATGGGGCCTGGAGTCCCAGAGCGGGTTTTTCTTGGTGTTTCTGCTCCACCCTCAGTCCTGCATGCCTTTGCCAGAGGAGGGATGTCTTTTCATGCCCCTATCCCTACCCCTACCCCAACCCCAACCCCAGGAAAGTTCTAAGTCATCTTTACTTAGAATTGCACAGGAAGATGCAGTGGGGACCAGGGACCCAGGGAGCACTTTGCAGTGTTCCTGGTTTAGCTAAGGTCTTAGCAGACTCTGTGTTCCTGGCCCAGGGGTGAGGCTTTTCAGCATTACTTTTCCTCTTTGTGGCAGGCAAACTTTGCCTTGTGTAGGTGGGAGTCTTGGGCCAGGCCCTACCCTGCACGGTGCTCTCCCCACCTGCTCAGACTGTACTACCCTAACCGGGACCCACCTCACACAGCTGCCTGTTGTGCTCTGGCTCACCTTAATGAACGTAGGACTGATTTGTTCAAGAAAGAGAAGGGGGAAGAGGGAAGAAAGGGAAAGGGAACCAGTAAGACTGTATATTTTTGTAAGAAAAGACTGAGCTTCTGAGTTACTGGCCCTCTTTTACTATAAACTAATAAACATATTTAACATGTCTGCATTTTGTTTTTCCAACAGGCTATGAAGTTCATGGAATGGAAAAAATACCGGAAGAAGGACCAGCACTTATAATTTTTTATCATGGAGCTATTCCCATTGATTTTTACTACTTCATGGCTAAAATTTTTATCCACAAAGGCAGAACTTGCCGAGTAGTAGCTGATCACTTTGTCTTTAAAATTCCAGGTAAGCTATTACTGGTGATAGTGATATAAAGATGTTTAATTAACACAACCAGATCATATAGGCGTCTGCCTTGAGCTCTTTAGTGCTGTTTTTGCCTTTTTAGGGTGTAGTAAGTGCATACTTGGAACTCTAATTGGGAATATTTAATTATCCCGTTTAATAAGAATAGAAACATGGCCAAAAATGTTATCTAATTTATTTCCTTATTAGTGAGTATTTAGTCATTTTTGTAAGTTACACTCTTAAATGTAAATAATGTTTTAAAAATAAATTACAATTTTTGCCAAATAATTTATATCTTGGTATAGAAAGTAGTTGAGTTTTCATATGATGAATTTTTCTAAGAGATACTGATTTTTGGAGTTTAATATTGTTGTAATTAGAGTTTGATAACTGTCACTTTGATAGCAAATCCGAATTAGTAAAAAGAAATTAGGATATATTTTGTCTTCATATGATGACATAATATTGTTACTACCCTGAAGAGTACATGCGTAATTATGTCTGTTATGAGACTTGCCCAGCAGACTTAATACCTCTCAGATTTAAGACTATATTCTTTTTAATCTTTTCGTAAAGTTTTATTATCTTTTTAAAAGAAGTAATTAACTGAATGATTCAAACATGGTAGAGTTTTACAAAAATCATTCTTTTGGGGGGGGGGACAGAGTCTCAAGCTGTCACCTGGGGTAGAGTGCCGTGGCATTATAGCTCACATCAGCCTCAAGCTCTCGGGCTCAAGTGATCCTCTTGCTGCTTCACTTTTTCTGCTTTTAGTAGAGATGGGGGTCTCACTTTTTGCTCAGGCTGGTCTCGAACTCATGATCTCAAGCAATCTACCCACTTCTGCCTCCCAGAGTGCTAGGATTACAGGCATGAGTCCACCTGGCCTACAAAAATCATTCTTAAATGAACCCATTGAGATTAAATTTTATTTTCTTTTGTCACTCAATCACCAGAAAGAAGCCAAGAAAGTTGATAGTGGGAAAGTTGAAAGCCAAGCATAAACCAAGTAAATTACATAATGATCTACTTTGGTGCCTTCTATAAACATAATTAATGCTTTGGTTATCCTGTGTTACTAAAAAGCCATTTGTACTTTATGTATAAACTAAATTGACTCTAAGGTCTCCCTTTGAAAATTAACACTGTCACTGTATAGAAGATTTGGAAACTAGAGAATTGAAGTACATCATTATAACCTTACCATTCTAATGTAATTATTTTAATTTATTGACTTTTAAAATTTTCATATTTCTACATATTATTCAAAGCATTTGTGTTCTCTGTTTTAAGATTGAATATTAATATTAACATTTTACATCAGTTTGCATGGCTTATAAGGAAATGTTTAGGGTATGACTAAAATATTTACTTTGCCAGGTGTGGTGGCTCATGCTGATAATCTTAGCACTCTGGGAGGCTGAGGCATGTGGATTGCCTGAGGTCAGGTGTTCCAGACCAGCTTGAGCAAGGGTGAGACCTTGTCTCTAATAAAATAGAAAAACTAACTGGGCATTGTGCTGGGCACCTGTAGTTCCAGATACCTGGGAGGCTGAGGCAAGAGTATGACTTGAGCCCAAGAGTTGGAGATTGCTGTGAGCTATGATGCTGTGGCACTCTACCCAGGGTGACAAAGTGAGACTCTGTCTCAAAATAAACAAACAAACAGACAAATAAATAACATATTTACTTAACTGTAATAATTTTCTCTATGGGCCATTACGTTGTTTCCTTTTCTTCCTTTATATAAATAATAAAATGTGATTATTTTTAGCATTTGACGTTTTCCAAAATTTCCCCCTTTATAATCTTTTTAATATTTTTATATTGATTACCTTAAGTCTTTTGTTGCTTTCTCAAGGTATAAAATCATTGCTATTCTTAGTTCAAGAGGTTTTATATTTAGTCTTATAATTCATGAAACTTCTGTTCATTCATTCATTATGAGAATCCATCTAGTTTAATCAGTGTGCTTTTAATATAATATAGGCTAAAAATTATTTTATTTTTTTTTAATATGTTTTTTATTTTTTTTTTTTATTGTTTGGGATTCATTGAGGGCACAAAGAATTAGGTTATACTGGTTGCATCTGTTAGATAAAATCCCTCTTATAATTGTATCCTGCCCCCAAGTGGTGTTCCATACACCATGACCCACTTGCTCATTCCCCTACCCACACCTTGTATGAGCTCATCTACTGCCTTCATATTAGAATTGAGAACATTGGATTCTTGCTTCTCCATTCTTGTGATGCTTTACTGAGAAGAATGTGTTCCACCTCCACCCAGGTTAATACAAAAGATGTAAAGTCTCCGTCTTTTTTAGTGGCTGAATAGTATTCAATGGTGTACATATACCATAGCTTGTTAATCCATTCCAGAGTTGGTGGGCATTTAGGCTTTTCCCACATTTGGGGGATTGTAAATTAAGCTGTGATAAACAGTCTGGTGCAAATGTTCTTATGATTAAAGGAATTGTTTTCTTCTGGGTAGATACCTAGTAATGGGATTGCAGGATCAAATGGGAGGTCTAATTTGAGTTCTTTGAGGATTTTCCATACTTCCTTCCAAAAAGCTTGTATTAGTTTGCAATCCCACCAGAAGTGTAAGAGTGTTCCCATCTCTCCACATCCCCTGCAGCATCTGAAGCTTTAAGACTTTGTTATGTGGGCCACTCTCACTGGGGTTAGTTGGTAATCTGAGAGTAGTTTTGATTTGCATTTCTTTGATGATTAGGGATGATGAGCATTTTTTCATGTTTGTTAGCTATTCGTCTATCTTCTTTAAAGAAGGTTCTATTTATTTCTCTTCCTGATGATATATAGCACTGGTTCTCAACCTTCCTAAATGCTGCAAACCTTTAATACAGTTCCTGTGGGTCATGACCCACAGGTTGAGAACCGCTGATATATGGGATTGTTGGTTTGTTTGTTTGTTTTTGTTTTTTGGTTAATTTGTGTTCTCTATAGATCCTAGTTATCAAGTTTTTGTCCAATTCATAATATGAATATCTTTTCCCATTCTGAAGGTTGTCTGTTTGCTTTAGTTGTTGTTCCCTTAGCTGTACAGCAGCTTTTCAGTTTAACTAAGTTCCATTTGCTTATTTTTGTTGTTGTTGCAATTGCCATGGAAGTCCTCATAAAATCTTTCCCCGGGGCCGATATCTTTAAGTGTTTTCCCCACACTTCCTTCGAGGATTTTTATTGTTTCATGCCTTTAATTTAAATCTTTTATCCATCTTGAATCAATTTTTTTAAGTAGTGAAAGGTACTGGTCTGGTTTCAGTCTTTTACATGTGGTTGTCCAGTTATCCCAGCACCATTTATTGAATAGGGATTCTTTTCCCCAGTGTATATTCTTGTTCAGTTTATCAATGATCAGGTGGCTGTAAAGAGGTTAGTTTCATCTCATGGTTTTCTGTTTGGTTCCAACTATCACTGTCTATGTTTTTGTGCCATTACCATACCGTTTTGATCACTATGGCCTTGTAGTATAGCCAAATATCTGGTAGCATGATGCCTCTGACTTTGTTTTTATTACTAAGAATTGCCTTGGCAATACAGAGCTTGTTCTGGTTCCATGCAAAATGAAGAATTAATTTTTCCAATTCTTGAGAGTATGATGATAGTATTTTAATGGGAATTGCTTTGAATCTGTAAATTGCTATGGCTAGTATTGACATTTTTACAGTGTTGATTCTTCCCAGGCATAAGTATTGCATGCTTTTTGATTTGTTAATATCTTCTGCTATTTCTTTTCTTAAGGTTTCATAATTTTTTTTGTAGAGGTCCTTTACCTCTTTTGTTATGTATATTCCTAGGTATTTCTTTCTTTCTTTTTTTTTTTTTTTTTGTAGTTACTGTGAAAGGACTTGGGTCCTTGATTAGCTTCTCATCTTGGCTGTTATTGGAAGATACAAAGGCTACTGATTTGTGGACATTGATTTTCTATCCTGAGATATTATTGTATTTTTTGATCATTTCCAGGAGTCTTGTGGTTGAGTCTTTGAGGTTGTCTAAGTATAAGATGATATCATCAGCAAAGGAAAGTTTGACCTCCTCTCCCCCCCATTTGGATGCCCTTTATTTCCTTCTCTTGCCTGATTGTATTGGCTAGAACTTCCAGCACTATATTGAATAGTAGTGGTGATAGAAGGCAACCTTGTCTGATTCCAGTTCTAAGTGGAAAAGCTTTCACTTTTACTCCATTCAGTATAATATTAGCTGGGGGGTTGGTGTAGATGATCTGATCAGATTAAGAATTGTGCCACCTATCCCTAAATTCTTAAGTGTTCTAATTAGAAAAGGATGCTGAATTTTATCAAATGTTTTTTCTGCATCTATTGAGAGGATCATATGGTCTTTGTTTTTGTTTCTCTTGATATGGTGAATTATGTTTATTGACTTGTGTGTGTTAAACTAGTCTTGCATCCCTGGGATAAAACCTACTTGATTGTGATGAATGATTTTTTTTAATGTATATCTATAATTTCGTGGCTAGGATTTTGTTGAGAATTTTGCATCTATATTCCATTAGTTAAATTGGTCGGAAATTCTCCTTTTTAGTTGAGTCTTTTCCTGGTTTTGATATCAGGGTGATGTTTGCTTCGTAAAACATATTGGGGAAGAGTCTTTCCTTCTCAATTTTTTTGTAATAATTTCTGCAGTATGAGTATAAAGTCTTCTTTGAAAGTTTGATAGAATTCTGGTATGAAGCGGTCTGGAACAGGGCTTTTTTGGAGGGGGAGATTTTTTTCATTGTTCCTTTGATCTCAGTTCTTGAAATTGGTCTGTTCAAGAGATCTATTTCTTCTTGATTAAATCTAGGGAGAGGGTATGATTCCAGGTAATTTTTTTTTTTTTTTTTTTGATTCCAGGTGTTGATCCATTTCCTCCACATTGTCAAATTTCTGGACATAAAGTTTCTTATAGTATTCAGAGATGATCTCTTGTATCTCTCTGGCATCTGTTGTTATTTCCCCTTTATTGTTTCTGATTGAGATTATTAGAGATTTTACTTTTCTGTTTTTAGTTAATCTGGCCAAAGGTTTGTCAATTTTATTTATTTATTCTTTAAAAACCAACTTTTTGTTTTATTAATTTTCTGAATGATTCTTTTGTTTTCAATTTTATTAATCTCTGATTTAATTTCAGTTATTTAATTTCTTCTGCTGGGTTTGGGATTAGATTGTTCTTCTTTTTCCAATTTCATAGATGGTTCATGAGTTTGTTGATGTGCTTTCTTTTTGCTTTTTGAAATTAGTCATCTAATGAGATACATTTCCCTCTTAAGACTGCTGTTGCTGTATCCCACAGATTTTGGTAACTTGTGTCTTCGTTATTGTTATGTTTGGGGAATTTAACAATTTCCTTTTATCTCTTCCTGAACCCATGTATCATTCAGCATAAGACTGTTTAATTTTCAAGTCTTTTTGTGGGGCTGAAAGTTTTTGTTGGATTTGAGTTCCACCTTTATTGCCTAGTGGTATGAGAGGATAAAAGATACAATTTCTATTATTTTAATTTGCTGAAGTTTGATTTATATCCTAGGATGTAGTAGATTCTGGAGTATGTACCATGGTTTGACAAGAAAAATATATGTTCCTTAGCTTTGGGTTGGTATTTCTGTATATGTCTGTTAATGCCATTTGTCCTAGGGCAGTAGTTCTCAACCTGTGGGTTACCACCCCTTTGGGGGTCCAATGACCCTTTCACAGGGGTCACCTAAGACCATCAGAAAACACAGTAACAAAATTACAGTTATGAAGTAATAATGAAAATAATTTTCCACAAGATGAGGAACTGTAGTTTTTTTTGGGGGGGGGGCAGAGTCTCATTTTGACACCCTTGGTAGAATGCTGTGGCATCACAGGTCACAGCAACCTCCAACTCCTGGGTTTAGGCGATTCTCTTGCCTCAGCCTCCTGAGTAGCTGGGACCACAGGTGCCCACCACAACACCCACCTATTTTTTGTTGCAGTTTGGCCGGGGTCAGGTTTGAACCTGCCACCATATGGGGCTGGTGTCCTACTCACTGAGCCACAGGCGCCACCCATGAGGAACTGTATTAAAGGGTCATGGCATTAGGAAGGTTGAGAACCACTGTTCTAGGGTCACATTTAAGTCCTTTGTATCTTTGTTTAGAGGATCTGTTCAGTTCTGTTAGAGGGGTGTTAAGATCTCTGACGATTATGGTGTTGTGGAATATCATATTGCTCAGACCCATCAAGGTCTATTTCATAAGTCTGGGAGCATTTAAGTTGGGTGCAGAAATATTTGAAATTGAAATGTCTTCTTCTTGTTCCTTTGACCAGTGTCAAGTGTCCATCTTTGTCTTTCTTAATTTCAGTTGCTTTAAATTGCTTGTATCTGAAAATAAGATTGTAATCCTTCCTTTCTCCTGATTTCCACTTTCTTGAAATACTGTTTTTCATCCTTGAACCCTGAGTCTTGATGTCTTTCAAGGCTAGGTGTGTCTCCTAGAGACAACATTATGGATGGCTTGTGCTTTTTTTTCCAATCAGCCAGCCTGTGCCTCTTCAGTGGTGAATTCAATCCATTGACATTTACTGAGAGAATTGGTAAGTGTGGTGGAGTTCTAGTCATCTTATTTTGTGAAAGTTTGTTGTGTAGTTTTATCCTTTGTGCCATTGTGGAAGCTAAGTTTTTGCCTTTAGCTTTCTAGATGTTTATTTTGCTGGTGATCTATTGTGGTGGTCAGTGTTGAGAATAGGTCTAAGTATTTCCTGTAAAGCTGGTCTTATTGTGGTGAATTTCCTCAGTGCTTGTATATCCACAAAATATTTGATTTCTCCATCAATTTTGAAGCTCAGTTTAGCAGGATACAAAATTCTGGGCAAAAATTGTTTTGTATAAGAATGTTGAAGGTAGATGAACATGTTCTTATTGTTGGAAGGTTTCAGTTGAAAAGTCTGCTGTCATCCTAGTGGCTGTGCCTCTGTAGGTCAGTTGGTGCTTACTCATGACTGCTTGCAGAATTTTTTCATCTTGACTTTGTATAGGTTCATTACAATGTATTTTAGAGAGGCTTTGTTTGAGCTGAGATGACTTGGGGTTCAGTATCCATCTGAAAGGAATGTGTTAGGGTCGTTAGTAAAACTTGGGAAGTTTTCATTTATGATTGTCTCCAGTAGGGCTTCCATTCCTTTGGGACAATCTTCTTCCCCTTCTAGAATCCCTATTATTTGTATGTTTGAATGCTTCATGTAGTCTCGTAGTTCTCTAAGTGACTGGTCTGCTTTCTCTTGCTTCTTTTCTGCCCCTTTAACTACCTGGGTTAGGTCAAAAAGCTTATCCTCTGGCTCTGAGGTTCTTTCTTCTCCATGGTCTAACCTGTTTTTGATACTTTCTACTGCATCCGTACATTCCCTGATTGTCTCCTTCATTTCCTTAAGCTCTGCCATATCCTTTCTATATTCTATATATCTCTCATTTGACTTTTGGTTCTATCTTTCCATTTTCTCATTCATTCCTTTTATTGTCTTTATCATCCATATTTTAAGTTCCCTTTCTGTCAAATCCATTAATTCTTTATAGGTGGAGTCTTCTGCAGTAGCTGCCTAATGATCCCTTGAGAGAGTTCCTCTGTTTTGGTTTTTCATGTTGCCTTAATTTTTCTGTTGGTTCCTCCTTATATATGCTTTCTTCTTGTTCACCTCCTTGTCCTCCTTTTTACTTCTTACTGCCTCCTTTGTTTCAAACAGAAGTCCTTGTTCTTGATGACAGTATGTTGCAATATGTTGCTGGAACATGAAGCAGCGCTGTGGTTATTTTTTAGGAGATAGCACAGCCAGCAACCTCTATGGTCCTTATTCTAAACTTAGTTGCCTTTGGTGATCACCTTATTGTTTTCTCAGTATTCAGACCCTGCTGGGTTGGGATCTTAAAGCTCATAAGAATCCTTTAGGGGCAGGTCTCACAGTGCCCCTTGACTCTAGTTCCTTTGAGGTGTGGGAGTCCCTCAGCCTGTCCCAAGAGTGTAGTTCTGATCCTGGCAGGCAGAATGAAGACAGCTGTGCTTTAGGCCACTGTTAAGATCTTCTCGAGACCTTCCCACAATGGCAGTTCCCTGGCCACTGAGACCTTCTCAGTATAGCTGCCTTGCCAGCCACCAAACCTGTGGCAAATCCGCTCCAACCAGCATTCATATCTGGTCACTATATACTGTTTGAGTTTGCCCACTCTTCCAAGCTTTCTACTCAGCATACAGCTTCCCCCAACCACTGAAAACTCCAGAAAGGCTTTTTCCCATTCTGGATCTCCATGTGGGGCCAGCTGATCACAGCCAGTTGCAATCACTTGCCCAGTTCTTCAGATTTGCACCTCTCTGGAACATACACTATATCCAGCTGACCACCCCCTTGATGTTTTCCGTGAGCTATGACTCTGGGTAAAGTCCTTGCATCAGTATGGCTAGGTTCTCTCTTTTCCTTCCAGTCATTTCTAGGAGAGCTCAACTGAACAATCTTTCTGGTCCCCCATCTTGCTCTGTCCGTGAATTATTTTAATCTTATATTTATAATCTTGCATTGGATCTTTCGACCAATGAGAAGTTTGGTTGGTCTGTATCATTTCTAGTGTCCATCCCTTTGTTTCCCAGTCTCAAGGAATAACATATACTAACATCGGTCCTATGAAGTTCCAGTGTAGAATTTGATTAAAATATTTAATTACTGAAAGGATTATTTCTTTCATCCTCAAATAGGTGTAAATTGAAAAACTGTATATAATATTAAGATTTGGGATTAGGTGTTCTTGAATCAGACACTCTTGTTTTATTAAAATCTCTTAGTGATGTTTGCTATTATTATTAAGTTTTATAAATTTAATCATAGAATTAAGGTCATCTAAGTTTCAATTTCAATAGATTTCATTATGGCCTTGCCGGTTTTTATAGGGGTAATCATAGTCAGATTCACATTGTCTTGAGTGATTCTCTTTCTTGTAAGGTTAATGGAAGACTAGATTTATGATTACAGATGGGATATCATTTCTGATTGCTCTAATAAATACTTTAGACAGTGTTTGGCCATGACATGTAGTGGAAAGAATTTTGGATTAGACATCTGAACCAGAAAATTTGCCCTGCCACTTCCTAGGAGTGTAACTTGAGCAAGCTATTGACTCTGTGAGCTTAACTTTCTTCCTCTGTAAAATGGGGAGAAGAATCCTTGTTTTCTAAGATTATTATGAGTTTTAATGTAAAGTGGTCAGAGTACTAGGTGATCAGTAGGAGGTGATCAATAGTAGGTGACAAGTAAAATGTAGCTATTAAATATTACTTATTTAGCAATATTAATTTTATGCTAACCTTATGAGTTGTTGTTGATTTAAAAAAATTAAAGAGTTCACTGACTTAAGTATAGATAGTAAATTATATAGGTTCTGAAGGTTTTTATTTTTCAAAAATTCAACAAGTAGTACTTAAGGTATATCTTCATACTCATGTCTTTTACAGGGTTTAGTTTATTACTTGATGTGTTTTGTGCTCTTCATGGACCAAGAGAAAAATGTGTTGAAATTCTGAGGAGTGGTCACTTGTTAGCTATTTCACCAGGTGGAGTTCGGGAAGCCCTACTTAGTGATGAAACCTACAGCATCATATGGGGTAATCGTAAAGGCTTCGCTCAGGTCGCAATTGATGCAAAAGTGGTGAGTTGTATAAAATTAACTCTTACAGTGAAGCATAGTTAAACTTCAAATAAATGCTTAAATAAGTAGCCGAGTATATAAGAACTTAGGTACTTTCACTGTAATACTTTAAGGATAGTATATATAATTATTTACAAGGTACCAATAGAGAAATATTTCTTGTGCATGGGAATTCTTCTTTTAAAAAATCAACCTGGCCAGGGGCGGTGGCTCACACTAGTAATCCTGGCACTCTGGGAGGTCGATTGGGTGGATTGCGAGTTCAAGACCAGCCTAAGCAAAAGCAAGACCCGTCTCCACTAAAAATAGAAAAAACTGAGGCAAGAGGCTCACTCAAGCCCAACTATGTGAACTATGTGAACTATGAAGCCACGCCATCTACGCAGGGCAACAGCTTGAGACTTTGTTTAAAAAATAAATCAACCTGGAAATCTGACAGATATCTAGCAAAGACATTTCAAAATCCAGCTTTTACTCAGGTGAAATCTGACAGATATCTAGCAAAGACATTTCAAAATCCAGCTTTTACTCAGGTGTAGTGGCTCATGCCTATAAATCTCACCACTTTGGGAGCCCAAGGTGGGAAGATTGCTTGCTTGAAGCCAGTTGTTTGGGACCAGCCTGGGCAACATAGTGAGACCCTGTCTCTAAAAAAAATAAAACATTTTTTTAATTAGTTGGGGCTGGTGGTATGTGCTTATAGTCCCAGCTACTCAAAAGACTGTGGCATGAGGATAGATTGAGTCTGAGACTTTGCAGTCACAGTGAGCTATGATTGCACCATTGCGCTCTGTAAACTCCAAGCCTAGGTGATAGAGCAAGACTTTGTCTCTTAAAAAAAAAGAATCAGTTTTCATCAGATCTATAATTTTATACGAATAACTTTGTATTCCTTGAGGTATTCTTTTTATCATAAGTATAATCAGTTCAAGTCTATGTTTTTAAATTTTTTGCTGTGATTGAGTTGGCATATTTCAGTGGTGGTTGTTGGTTTCATTATAGTTATTCTGTGAGCAATTTTTTTAACAATAGGACTCTCATAATATATGACTACTATCATTTTTCATCAACAAATGTAGGCACCTATCTAATAATAATGTGAATAAAGATACAAATTAGATATTAATGTAATTTAGATATTTTTAAAAAAACTTTATAAATTTGTCAGTAAAATTAAGTGTTCCTCTGGGATTTATTGTGATTATTCTACTTTGTAGAATGGAGAATGTGAATACCATTTATTCTTTTCTTTTGCTTTTGAAAAATATTTCTTAGCTTTTTGATCTCCATATCATACTTTATCCTATGAAACCCTTATCAATTACTTATAGATTTTTTTCTCCTTTGTTTTCTGTTTATTTGCATTTGTTAGAAAAATAATCATAGTATGTTTATAGTGTTGTTCTTTTTCCAGACAAATTAGAGACTGCTACCAGTAATTTTCACATTTCAAACTAGTATGTTCCCATTGTCGCTTAAAAAGACCAGTCTGTACCCCTCGTTTTGCCCACTTGCAAGACTGTTAATTGAGAGGAAAAGGTTATGAATGACTCATTCTAACCTGAAAGCAGTATTTGAAGAATAGATGTTTTCCCTTTACTTTTTAATTGCAAAGTTTATAATACATAAGTTTAATGTATCTCTTAGAAGTTATTGCTATGGTACTTTAATAATATGATTTTAGTACAGGTTAATGTACTTGCCTAGTTCATCATTAACATAAACATTTAAATAGTATTGTCCTATGATACATTATAAAGTCTCTGAGGACAAGGCTATCTTTTTATATTTTAAAACTTGACCAGCGTTGAGAAGGAGTTAAGTATATGTTTAATTGAATTTATTTTTTAAGCACAGAATATTAAACACTAGTGGAAAGGAGCCTTTTGATTTTGATTTTATGTTAAAATGTTAATGATATACAAAATTAATTTATAATACATTTTGTTTATTTTCCAAAAAAAAATAGAAAATAAAAACCAAGACTATATGAATAACATAGAATACAAAAATTTTTGCAGTTGTGCAAAAATTAACAATAATCTATGTAACATGTGTTAAAGCAATGATAAAAACTAAAAACCTAACCAAAGATGGTTTACTTTTTAAGTTCATATTTTCAAAGAAATTTTTCTTTAAAAATTTAGGATTAAGAGGCCAGGCATGGTGGTTCACGCCTATAATTCCAGCTATTGGAAGGCCAAGGCAGGTAGATTGCCTGAGCTCACAGATTCAAGACCAGCCTGAGCCAGAGTGAGACCTCATCTCTAAAATAGCCGGGCATTGTGGCAGGTGCCTGTAGTCCCAGTTACTCTGGAAGCTGAGGCAAGAGAATTGCTTAAGTCCAGGAGTTTGAGGTTGCTGTGAGGTATGACACTACAGCACTCTACCAAGGGTAACAAAGTGAGACTCTGTCTCAAAAAAAAAAAAAAAAAAAAAAAAAAATTAGGATTAAAAATGACAAAAATAGATTTGAAATCACATGAATGTGTCATGGGATTCTAATTCCTCATCTGTAAATTTACAGTTTTGAATTGCTTGGAAGAAAGACATATAGAAAAGAACTCTTTCTGATTCTTGACTTTCTAGATAGTTAAAATAATCTAGATAATTTAAAATTGTTTTAATAAAAATTAAAATTTAAGAAATAGCCTTTTATAAGTTTAAAAACCAGCAGAAATCTTTAATGCTACAAATTTACAAAATACCAATATAAATTTGATTAATATTGTTTCACCTCAATATCTTGTAGCACCTTTAAAGCTTTATCTTGGTACTCCTGCAGAGTGAGGAGGTGACATATGTAATTATTCCAATGTTACAGATGAGGAGACTCAGGCACAGAGAGCTGGAGGGCTGGAAGGGATCTGGTCACACAGCAAGGCAGCAGCAGAGCAGAGTTCAGGACTGGAGGCAACTGGTGCTGTTGCCGACCCTGACTGCATTTCACAGTGAGTCTGCTGACGCTTCCCAGATATGTGAGGGAGTCTTTCAGTAATATATGTATATAGATGTAAATGACACAGCCGTCCCATCTGGAAAGTCCTTTAATAAGCCTCATAAAATTATCATAAACTATGAGCACAAATTTGACTGTTGTTAGAGGATTAACTACATTTAAATTGGGCATAGTGATAGAAATTAAAGGGGAAGAAACCAGAGGAGCCAGATTGCCAATGTAAATCCACAAAATAGTGGTAGAAAGTACCAAAGGCTTATTCAAAAATGACAGGCTTTTTGATATAATATAAATCACTCTTATTTTGTAAATTCTGAGAATTATGACTTCGAAAGAAATTTTTAGCTAACTTAATATCTAAGTTGGGAAAAATTAGCCTACTCACTCCAATTGGAAAGTAAATAATAGATGTAAAAGAAAGTAATACTGTGTTTCAATAAAATTGTTTATATGAACAATTAATCCATAAAATCTCACTTAATCCATAAAAGACTTTGAGATAAGGAAAGTTATTTTATACATGAAGGCAGTGAGGCTTAAACATAGTAAGTAACGGTGGCACCTGTAGTTCAGTGAGTAGGGTGCTGCCCACATACACCGAGGCTGGTAGGTTCGAACCCGGCTTGGGCCTGCTAAACATTGTAAGTAACTTGTACAGTGGTTCCTGCATTTTTAGTGGCAGAGTTAAATCTCTAAGATCATGTTAAACTGATTCCATAAGAATAGAGTTGTTAACAGTATTCAGCCTCTCTTTCTCTTATACATATGCGTGCATACACGTACATACAGAGACACATTTATACACAGAGACAGTTGAATTCTAGGTTACTGATGCAGCTGCCTTGTGTGTGCATAGGGAAGGGAATGAATAATTGTGCAAGATCAAGGTGGATTAAAGTAATGGTTGTGCTTGTAAGGAGGCAAGCTTGAGTACATAGAAACCATAAACCAAGACTGTACCCCAGAACACTGGTGCTGCTAGGGTAAGCTTTCTCCTGTTTAGTAAGCTCTAGAAATGTCTAGCTTCCAGAACATTTGCTGGGTAAGGAATAATGTTTAACCCAAATAGTCTATAAAGTACACATTTCAGTACAGACTTCCAGGGTCACGCCAGTCAGCAGACATAAATCCGCTAATGCTGGTCAGAGGAGACAAAAGGTTTCTGTCCTGGGACATTTTAAGTTCTCAACTCTAAGGACATTTTATAACTACTTAAAACATTAAGATTTCAGCCATCATTTTATTTTATAGAACTAGTGGTGATTTCCTACATCATAATCTGACTTTTCTGCTGGAGACTTCAGTGCACTTTATCTTTTTAACGTATTAGTTTTGGAATTAACTCCCTCAAAGTTTAAATTCTTCACCCGACTGCTTTTCTTTACCTGACTTCCCTCTTTTTTTCTAACTGGTTTAAGATTGTTGCTGCCTGTTTATCCACTTTATTTTCAGAGGATACAGATGATTTATTAGAAGCATCCTCTCTCTGCTTGGTTTATTCATTCTTCTGTTCATCCGTCACATTTTCTTGTAGCATCTAGTTTGTTCCAGGCATTGTTCTGGGCGCTAAGGATACAGCAAAGAACAAAACAATGTCTCTGTATCAGGTGCCTTCCTTCTGGTGAGAAGAGACAGACAATGAATAAATGATCAGTTAGTTATATGTCAGATACTAAGTTTTATGAAGAAAGCTATACCTGTAGTCTTTTTCTGTCAGTCTATATTTTCTTGTTTTCCAAAGCTGAATAGAAATGACTTTAACTATCAGCTTACTTAAATATCTCAAACCCTGCTCATTGAGCAAGTAATAGGCGTATACTGATGGTTGACTGTGAATAATATGATACCCTCCACTTTTAGCTATTATAAAAGATCATTTAATGCAGTATTTTTTGTGTATATTTTAAAGTGTTTCTTTCAATTTTTTATCTACTTAATTGTTCACACAACATAACCAACCTTCTTACATGATACTTTGATACTTCATTAATTTTGATTTTATTTGAAGTCTTCATTATTAAAAATTATATTTAATCATTTATATTCATGGAAAAATAGAAATCATGAACTTGTAAACAAAAAACCCCTAACAATATAAAATAAAATATTTTTTCTTTTTGTTTTGTAGTGTGTCTTATGTTTACTTTTCATTGATGTTGAACATTTTACATTTAATAGGCTTACAAAAAACTTTACTGATGTCATGCCATTTGCCCAGACCTGTCATTCCTATGTGCATGTATTTCCCATTAGAGAGACTCTCTCTCTCCACCTGGCAGCGTCTCTTCAGTGAGCATGCTGTCCAGTAGCCACTAAAGCCAATGTGATTTACCACGTTCATTCTACGTAAGGAAGTTCATGATTACTGTAATCCTTACTCTTGGTTTCTAGGTTTTATGTGGAATGTTAGAAAAATTGGTAAATGAAATATTATACATTACCACTGGAGGGTAGTGTTTCTAATTTATATTTTTACAAATGACCAAATTGAACTTAGCCTCATAAATTAAATAGCCAAGCATGTCTTTATTTTTAAGATATCTTATTTTCATAACCTCATACAGGCCCTCAAAAGTTTGCATTTAAGAGATAACTACACTGATTTTCCCCGTGCATGCTAATAAATTTGTGTCCCTTTTCTTTAAAAAAAAAAAAGTTTGTACTAGTTACTCAATGGAGACATTGATTAATTGATTAATGGATTATTAATTATTTACTTTCTAATTAAGATTCTCTTTTTCTTTAGCCCATTATTCCTATGTTTACACAAAATATTCGAGAAGGATTCAGATCACTTGGAGGAACAAGTAAGTTCTGATTCATATGATTTTTAACTGCAGTATAGTATTTTAAATATTTGGGCTTATGAAACCCTATGAGGAATCCTTTTGAGTTATTAACTTTGGAAAATGAATGTACTATTTAGATATTATTTCTTTTTAATATGTAAATGAACTGGGTATGGTGGCTTATGCCTGAGACTTATGCCTCATACATTATATTTTTGTTAAAAGTATCATGCATATGGAAACTTTTAAAATAGGCTTTTTAAAATTTTGGAACAGGCAGCGCCAGTGGCTCAGTGAGTAGTGTGCCAGCCCCATATACCAAGGGTGGCAGGTTCAAACCTGGTCTCTGCCAAACTGCAACAAAAAAATAGCTGGGCCTGTGGCAGGTGCCTATAGTCCCAGCTACTCAGGAGGCTGAGGCAAGAGAATCTCCTAAGCCTAACAGCTGGAGGTTACTGTGAACTGGGATGCCACAGCACTCTACTGAGGGCAACAAAGTGAGACTCTGTCTCTAAAATAAATAAAATAAAATTCTGGAGCAAATTATCTAATTTACTGTGTTACACCATGTTGATGAGGTTTAGAACACATTTACAAACTCTTCAAACTATCTTTTAAACTTAGAAGTTCCTGTTTTAAAATGGTTGACAGTATACTGAGCTAAGATTAACTACTGGAGAAAGTATCATTTGCTTTGGTTTATTTCTGCTATTGTTCTTTTTTTTTTTTTTTTAAATATTTTGAACTGTAATGTACTTATATTGAAAACTTCTTTTTACCTATTTTTAATTCATTGATTAAAAAATTTTTAATCCAGTTATAGGAATATTAACAATTAATGTGCTTTTTCTTTGCAATGTCTCTGATTTCTTATTTTGAAATTTTCAGAGTTTATTTTTATACCTATCATTTGTATGTTATATTTGTTTGATTAAATTTAATATCCCTAGCTTAATTCCTTCCTGACCACACACAAGTCCCCTTCTGAAGAGCTTTAAACTGTTGGATAACAGCAGTTTGGATAACATTGCTGTTTTGTTGATATTCTATTAGGTTTTTTAAGACTTATTTTATTCTCTTCTTTTTCAAATTTAAAGCACATTGCAAAATTTAAAGCAGATTGATGTGGTATTTTACTTTTGCTAAGGAATTATTTCTTTTAAATTTTCTCTTAGCTCATTTATTTGGAATTTATTGACAATCAAAATTATTCCAGAAATTTTGTTTATTATAATTTATTTTTTAAAATTTATTGTGACTTTTTTGACTTTTCTTGACTTTGAAATTAAATATTTCAAAAGTTAATACCTAGTGATTATGTGTGTGTGATTCTGGGTCTTATGTGTATTTCCACGTGTTAAGCATTGTTTTCAACTTTCAGTACAATCCCTGACAGTGCATTCCATGTGGCTTTGTCTTTTTTTGATTCCTTTGTTGTTTTTTATTTTTATTAAACTTAGTCTACCAGTTGATTTTATATCATTACTAGTTCTTAATTTAATCCTGCTAAATTTTAGATTTGGTCATTAGCATTAATAATCCTTTGCTTTGATATGTGAAATTTTCCTAATTTACTATAATATTTTTAGTCTTTTTGCATCATAGTCTCCTGTTTACATGAATTTATTTTATTCTTTCTGGTTTTGGTCTTTTATTCATGTACGTCACTGATTTGTAAGTCTCTAGACTTTTTAATTTCTACTATCTGGTGGCAGTCTCTGACCTTGGTTTTCCAGTAATAGTAATTGGTTTGTCTTTTAAAATTCTGATATTTTTATTATTTATTTATTTTTTGAGACAGAGTCTCACTTTGTCACCTTTGGTAGAATGCCGTAATGTCATAATCACAGCAATCTCTAACTCCTGGGCTGAAGCGATTCTCTTGCCTCAGCCTCCCAAGTGGCTGGGACTACAGGTGCCCACCACAATGCCTGCTTGGCTATTTTTAGAGACAAGGTCTGACTCTGGCTTAGGTTGGTCTTGAATCTGTGAGCTCAGACAGTCTACCTGCCTCGGCATTCCAAGTGCTGGGATTGCAGGCGTGAGCCACCTCGCCCAGCCTAAAATTCTGATATTTTTAGAAGCTCATCTTTTTAAAAACATAAGCCAGTTTTTTGGTATTTTTACATTTACAGAAAAATTGAGCAAAAGTACAAAGAGTTCTCATGTATCTCCTTACCACCCCAGTTACCCCTCTAATATCTTGCATTGATGTGGTGACTTTGTTAGAATTGATGAAAACCTCCTGTTTTAAAAAAAGATTGTCTTAATTGCCAGGAAATGATATTTTTTTGCCACCTTCCTATAAGTCTTATGTAATTAATTTGAAAGTTTATAACTACATGGGGTCAGAGTATTTAATCTATTAAAATGATTTTGTTTACTTTGAAACAGGGTTGTTTAGGTGGCTTTACGAAAAATTTCGCTATCCATTTGCTCCAATGTATGGAGGTTTTCCAGTGAAGTTACGGACCTATTTAGGTGATCCCATTCCATACGATCCAAAGATAACAGCAGAAGAATTAGCTGAAAAGGTAAATTAATTTTCTTTTTTTGGTCTTAGGACAGATTTTTATTTTTGATTCTTGTATTTAAAATGTCATTTTTTTATATATATTCTACAAGCATATTCTAGGTCCATGGTTCTCAACCAGTTGTGGTGATTTTACTCCCCAGGGGATATTTGCCAAACTCTGGAGACTTACTGCCTCTCTGGCATGAGTTGAAGGTAGTGATGCTGCAGTCCTTTAGTGGATAGAGGCCAGGGGTAGAATTTGCAGTGAGAACTCTTGTAGTTGACCATCTCCTTTACTTGACCTAACTGTCACAGACTGGGCATGCACCGTGTGTGTGTCAGTACAGGAGGCCTGGTTGCTTATGTTGACCACCTCCATGTGTTGACCAGTTTGTTACAGTCCCCTGGGTGGTCAACTTACAGGGGTTCTACATAGGTTTTTGGAAATACTGTACTGCAGTTTGGAAGAGAAGTCAGAATTGATGAAGATTTTGATGTCATTTATACTGAGATAATTATTGAAGCCTTAAGCTTTACCAGGCAGGTTAGAGAGAAAAGAGGACTGAGGTGTGGCTGCAGAAGTGACATGCAGGGAGGAGGCCGAGGAAGGGGGAGGAACAAACAGAGCTGGGAGAGCAGTGAGAGAACAAGCCAATTTGTGTGATAGAAGTTGGTGGATGAGGTTTTTAAAAAAGGATTAGGAAGATGGGGATGCAAACAGACCACTCAGCTTGCAATTATACTTTTAGAGAGCATAAAACTATAAGAAATGTCATGTTATGGAATCACTTAGAAAATAAGATGAATGTATTTTGATCATGACTTTTTACCAGCCTTTTATGTATGTATATCAATTCATTTGAAAAATTTTAAATCAGGCACCTGTGGCTCAAAAGGGTAGGGCACTGGCCCCATATGCCGGAGGTGGTGGGTTCAAACCCAGCCCCAGCAAGAAAAAAAAAAAAAATGTAAGTCATGGTTAAAAATCACATGTATCTTCACCATTTTTAAGCATATAGTTCAGTATCATTGAGTCCATTTACAGTGATGAACAATGGCTGTTTAGAGTTTTTTCGTCTTGCTAAACTGACTCTTTATACCCATTGAAGAGCAACTTCCCCTTCTCCACTCTCCTAGTCCCTGGCAATCACACCAGTCTACTTTCCTAAAAGTTGGGCTACTTTAGATACTTCACATGAGGGGAATCATACAATATTTGCCTTTTTGAGATTGGCTTATTTTGGTTCAAGTTCATCTCTGTTGAGTCGTGACAGGATTTCCTTTTCTAAGGCTGAATAATATTCCACGTGTCCTTCATTCACTCATTTAAGTGAGCTCTATCCCCTTACCTTGTGCCTATCAGGTGAGAGTTGACCAGAGCCCCTCTCTCCTCTGCTTCGCCCACTCCCTCCTTCTCCCCACTTGAATTTAATTGTATGTGTTTCTTTCATGAGCATGGGAGTTGTTCATCTACTGCAGCGGTTCTCAACCTGTGGTCACTACCCACAGGAACTGTAGTAAAGGACCGCAGCATTAGGAAGATTGAGAACCACTGATCCCCTGGTTTGATATTAGTATTGAGTACTTTGGTTACTTGCTTTTCCATTCTTGTGATAGTTTACTAAGAAGAATGTTCTTCAGATCCATCTAGGCAAACACAAATGATGTAAGGTCTCCATCTTTTTTTCTGGCTCAATGGTATCCCATGGTATATGTATATCACAGTTTATGTGGGTTGGTGGGCACTTGGGTTGTTTGCACATCTCGGTTATTGTGAATTGAGCTGCAATGAACATTCTAGTGCAAATGTCCTTATGGTAAAACAATTTTTCTTCCTCTGGGTAGATGCCTAGTGATGAGATTGAGATTCTCCATACTTCTTTCCAAAAAGATTATATTACTTTGCAGTCCCACCAACAGTGTAAAAGTGTTCCCTCCTCTCCGCACCCATGGCAGCATCTGCAGTTTGGGGACTTTGTGATGGGCTCTTCCCCTTTGTGTTAGGTGATATCTCAGGGTGGTTTTATTTGTGTTTCTCTGATGATTAGCGACAATGAGCAGTTTTTCATGTTTGTTGGCCATTCATCTGTCATCTTAGGACAAGGTTCTATTCATGTTTCCTGCCCAGTGATAGATAGGATTGTTTGCTCTTTTCTTTTCTTTTCTTTTTTTTTTTTTTTTTGAGTCAGAGTCTCAAGCTGTCCCCCTGGGTAGAGTGCCGTGGCATTACAGCTCACACCAACCTCCAACTCCTGGGCTCAAGCGAGTCTCTTGCCTCCGCCTCCCAAGTAGCTGGGACCACAGGCGCCCGCCACAACGCCCAGCTATTTTATTGGTTGCAGCCGTCATTGTTGTTTGGCGGGTCCGGGCTGGGGATTCGAACCCGCCACCTTAGGTGTACGTGGCTGGCGCCTTAGCCGGTTGAGCTATAGGCGCCGAGCCTGTTTGCTCTTTTCTTATTGATTAGTTTGAGTTCTCTATAGATTCTGAGTCTCAGCCCTTCATCAAGTTAGTAACATGTAAATATCTTTTCCCATTTTGAAGGCTGCCTGTTTGCTCTAATTATTTGTTCTTAGCTGTCCAGAAGCTTTTTAACTGGATTAGGTCCCATTTATTTATTTTTGTTGTTGTTTGATTACCAACACAGAGTCTTTTTCATGAAATCTTTCCCCAGGCTGATATCATCAGGAGTTTTTTCCATAGAGTTTTTATTTCTTTCTAGTTTCTTCTAGAGTTTTTATTTTTTCATGTCTTAGATTTAAATCTTTTATCCATCATGAGTCAATTTTTATAAGTGGCAAGAGGTGTGGGTCCAGTTTCAGTTTTTACATGTTGCTAACCAATTCTCTCAGCACCATTTATTAAGTAGGGATTCTTTTCCCTAGTGTATACTTTTGTTTGGTTTATTGAAGATCTTGCTTTAAATTCTTTAGGCTATATATTCAGCAATGAGATTGCTAGATAACATAGAAATTCTATTTAAAAATTTTCAGAGCCTCTGAACTGTTTTCCACATTGTTGGTACCATTTTACATTCCCAGCAACAGTGCACAGGAGTTCCAGTTTCTCCATATCCCCATCAGTGCTTGCTATTCTGTGCCATCTTTTTTATTATTGGTCATTTTAATGGATGTGAGAAGGTGTTTCATTGGGCTTGATTTTATTACTCTAAGGATAGTGATGTTGGGCATCTTATATATCTTCTTTGGAGAAATATTCAGTCATTAGCACAATTTTTATTTTATTTTATTATATTTTTTAATATAAATAAATATAAATATTTATATTCAAATTTTATATAATTTTATTACTTTTATTTTATTTTATTTTATTTTATGACAGAGTCTCACTCTGTCACCTGCCCAGGTAGAGTGCAGTGCATCATCTTAACGCATTGCAACCTGAAACTCCTGGACTCAAGTGATTTTCCTGCCTCAGCCTCCTGAGTAATTGGGGGTATAGGTGTGTGTAACCATGCCCAGCTAATTTTTCTATTTTTAGTCCAGATGGGGCTCACTCTTGCTGAGGCTGGTCTGGAACTCCTGAACTCAAGCAATCTACCCTCCTCCGCCTCCCAGGCTGCTAGGATTATAGGCGTGAGCCACCACACCTAGCCTTTTTGGTTAAATTTAGTCCTAAGTATTTTATTTTATTTATTTATTTTGAGACAAGAGTCTCAAGTTGTCACCCTGGGTAGAGTGCTGTAGCGTCATAGCTCACAGCAACCTCTAAGTCAGGTTCAAGTGATCCTCTTGCCTCAGTTTTATTTTTAGAAGAGATGGGGCCTTGCTTTTGCTTAGGCTGGTCTCTAACTCCTGAGCTCAAGCAATCCACCCACCTCAGCTTCCTAGAGTGCTAGGATTACAGGTGTGAACCACTGTGCCCAGCCTCTATTTTATTATTATTATTATTATTTTTTTTTGCCGGAGCTGGGTTTGAACGTGCCACCTCCGGCATACGGGGCTGGTGCCCTACCCTTTTGAGCTACAGGCACCACCCTATTTTATTATTTTTGATGGTATGGGTTTTATTTTCCATTCTTAATTGTTCATTGGGATTGTTTCCTTATTTTCCTTTCCTGTTGTCTTGCTCGTTGTTAGCATACAGAAACACAACTGAAATTCATGTGTGTTGGTATCATGTCTTCAATTTTGTTGAATTTATTAGTTCTATTATTTTTGGAATCTTTAGGTTTTTAGAGTTTTCTACATACACAATCATGTCATCTGCAAACAAAGATGATTTTATTTCCTCCTTTTTATACGCAGTCTGATTTAATCTTCATATCAACTGTGTAAAGTAGACCTTATCATCACTGTTTTGTGCTTAAGAAAAAGGAGTGGGCTGGACATGGTGGCTCACACCTGTAATCCCAGCACGTGGGAGGCTGAGGCCGGTGGATTGCTTGAGCTCAGGAGTTTGAGATCAACTTGAGCAAGAGCGAGACCCCGTCTCTGAAAAATAGCTGGACATTGTGGTGGGACCCTGTAGTCTCGTCTACTTGGAAGGCTGAGGCAGGAGAATCACTTAAGCCCAGGAATGATTCAGTTCGCTTTGCTAGGTTGTTTTGCGGTAACAGCCACAGAACGTCAGAGGCTTATGGCAGTCTGAAGTTCGTTTGTGTGCAAGTGTCCTCTGAGGCTCAGCTGCAACTTTGTCCCTGCCTTCCTCACTTTGTCATTCAGGCTGGAAGGAGAGCCCTGTGTGGGACGCTTCTATTAACACAATAGAAGGAACAGTCAGGAACAGAACCACACAATTGCCCATAAGCTTCTGTTTGGAAGTGGCTCAGGATGGCTTGAAAGAGAGGAGCCTGGTGGGGAAAAGGAGTGAGTGTCTGAAAAGTACCCTGCCATACTAGGATTTACCAAGTTCAGACCCTTAGACAAGGATTACAACTGGAGCAGCTAGTGTTAGGTGGGATGAGACTGGAGCAATGGGGAGGTGTGCAGCCAGTTTCACAGAGGTCACACCAACAGTCCATATGCGCTTTGTGTCCTCCAGTTATTCTACTGGTCCATTAAGTATAGCAACAGTTTAGTTCTAACCACGTCCTCAGAGTAAAACCCTGAGACACTGGGTTTGGGGCCAGGACATGCTCATTACCCAGCACAGCTCTTCTTTCCTTAGGAAGGGACCCCTTCCCAGTGATACTGGACTTTTGATATTAGATTTCCATGCTCTTGGTCTTGATGATTCGATGAATGAATCCACGGACCACAGGCTGGAAGTTAGGTTTTATTTACAGAGGTATTACAACTCTTACAAAGAGCCAAACCTTGCAGAGCAGGATAAGATAGGTTTTATACAAGTGTCACAGCTCTTACAAAGAGCCAAACCTCCTTGCAGGGCAGGATATAAGTGTTACAGCTCTTCTTCTGCGCTCTCTCCTCTATGGTCTGGGGCAATCTGCTGAGGTCTTTGCTCTCCTGCTCTCTCACCCTCCAAGGTCAGTGATAATCTGCCTCTAGGCTCTCTACTCAGGAGTTTATATATCTTGGCAGTTGTCCAATGAGCTGAAAGCTGAGCTGATTGGTCTATTTTCACCAAAAATAGACCAATCAGGAGCAGGATTGAAAATGGACCAATCAGGGATGCACTGGAGGAATTGCCAGTGTTTTCCCCTGTTTTGGTGGGTCTTTTTTGCTACTGAAGCTATGGTGGGAGAGGAAAGCTCCCTCTGCTTGCTCCAGCACGCTCCAGCCTGCTCCAGCCTGCTGGTTTCTTTGCCAGCTGCTGCAGCCCAGACAGAGGCGGCAGATCCCCCAGCCCTGCTCAGCTGAGTTGGCTGGGGGCCACTTTGTCCAGTATCACCAAGAGCCCCAGGAGCCCCGTGCCATGGCTGGGACCTCCCTCTGGTGCTGCTCTGCCCACACATGAATTTCTTTCTTTGTTGCTCCCTAATAAATGCATTCTTTCTTAAGATATAATTGAATTTTATGTCTTCCTGCCTGCCCATTAGGAGTTAAGTGGGTCACTGCTAGTTAGAACACTTTTCTTCTTTAACAAATACTGCCTCTTTTTATGGTCAAAATAAAAGTTAAAGGAGAGAAAAAAAATTCTGGCCTGGAATTCAGTAATCTGGGTTCTAATCTTTACTCTGCCCACTAGTCAGAGCGGGATACATGATGCGTTCTTCTGTAAATTGACATTATTAAACTAAACTATACTGGAAATAGAGAATACTTGAGATTCTCCTTTTGTCACTGGTTTGTTGTAATTTTCCAGTCTTCTCCATTATTAATAACATCAGCATAAACTATAGCATAATGATCCAAGATTATCAGTAGCTTGAAATTAATCAAGCATTCAAATTAATATTAGTAGGCAGAAATGAAACCTTATTTTAAAAATGGCTTTTGATTGTAGATCAGAGCCATTTTTTAAACATTGTTTGAATGTAAATTAAAATGTATTGTAACAATGCTGAAGAGTTCATTGGGCTATTTCCTTAAAGCTCCCTCAGCCTTAATCTCCCTGTTCTGTTTCCCTGTTTTCCATGTTCATATCTGTCTCTTTGCCTCTCTCTCTCATTCATATGGACACACCCACTTCCACATATAAATACATATTTATTTATATGCACACATGTTTTTAGAGTGGAGAGAAGATAGAAAGAAGTGGATAGATCTAAGTGGTGTCCAGGGCACGGTAATGGTTGGCTTTGTGGGTGAGAGGCAGGAGCTTTTGGCTTACTTGGCTGGCATCACTTGCTGAAACAGGGTGGAGACTCAGGAGGAGAGTGGTCTGGTGGGGAGAAGGAATAAGTATGAGGGGAAAGAGTGTCAGTTTAAATT
Source organism: Otolemur garnettii (assembly GCF_000181295.1). Taxonomy (NCBI): domain Eukaryota; kingdom Metazoa; phylum Chordata; class Mammalia; order Primates; family Galagidae; genus Otolemur; species Otolemur garnettii. Next base: position 4,373,800 of record NW_003852466.1, read on the forward strand.
AAGCATATTGAGTTCGCTTCCTGACAAGCACATGGGTGGGAAGTGGTAGTGAACATACTGACCTGAAGGTGGGAAGGCTGAGCTGGAAATCTGGGGAGTCATCAGCAAATGGATGGATTGAAGCTGTGGAAACAAATGAGATTACGGAACCTTTGGAGAATTAGTCAATGCCTGGAATTTGGAGAAGGAGTCTTCAAAAAGAAATTGAAAGGTAACAATCTGAGAGCTACTGGAAAGCTAAGAGAGTGTGAGGTTGGTTCTAGAAGCAAACAGGAGTACAATAAAGGAGTGATTGAGAGGTCAGCACAAATGAAGTTTAAAGTCATGTCCATTGGACCCAGTGAGAGGAGGGGAGCTTTGGTGATCTTTACAGGAGTTGCATTTTCTAAATGCGTAGCCTAATGTTTCTTTATTCTAAAGTTTGTCTTTGACACTGCAACTCATGCAAAACAAAGTTTGCACTTTTTCACTTGTTATTTAACTCCTTTCATGCTTGAATTGAAACCTAATTCTAAAGCTTCATACTGCCTAGCTTTTGAGTAGGTGCCTGAGACTTGACCAGACTGAACCTTGCCATTCCTTATGCCGCAGTTGCTCTCGCTTCCCCTGCCAGCACGTGGCTTCCTTCATCAGTGTTGAAATCTTACAGGTCCTTGGAGACCCACATCCAGCAGTGCCCTCTTCACATGTCCTCCCCTCGTTACTGCCCAAACAGTGGCCTCTCAAGTCTGAACTTGTGAATATTCTCTCTTCACATTTCAGATGATGTGCATCAAAACGATGTCACAATTTAGTTTGTACTTTCTTAAATTATGAGCTTGAGATTAGAGCTCATTCTTTTACTAACATTCTAGCCTCCAAAGCATCTAATATTGTTTGAATAAATGAACAAAAAATATCAGAAACATCCTTCATGGAACACAACCTATTTGTCAGTTACTGTGCTAAGTACCTGAAGATGCTGTTTCAATTTGATTTAATTTTTGCAAAGTAGTTCTAGTTTCATAAACGTGAAATCTGTGGTTTAGAGGGATGTATTTTTAAAATATATCTTTGAGCTAGACCTTTATTTAAAGCTTAGAGTCTGAAAAAGAAGAATGTATATGTATGCATGCACTATATACATACATAAATAAAAATTTTAAATAGCTATAAACTGATTTAAAAATAAAAGTTGTTGAAATTGGCTATAAATGTAGTAGAAATAAAGAGTTTTAGAAGATTTCTTGGTATCTTGACTGTTGCCTTGCTGTGACATAATTAAAATTCCTGTGACAGTGCCTAGAAATTGAGATGACGAACAAAAGTATATCAGTTTGTTCCTTTCCTCATTCTTTCCTATTACACATTTGCTGCCTCATATAACTGAATTGTTTGGTGGGTATGTGATGAAAAGAAAACTTACTGGGGTTTATTAATGCTGTAAAGGACTACATTTTCTATTTGCCTGTTAGGACATTTCCTACCACGTTTTTCTTCTAATTTTTTCCCCTTCATTTCATTTTAGTGTTTGTCAAGGCATTATTATGCTTAATGCTGGAAAAATATTTTCTTTAAACTTTTTTTTTTCTTTTTTTACAGATAGGGTCTCATTCTGTTGCCCAGACTGGAGTGCAGTCGTGCAGTCATGGTTCACTGCAGCCTCAAACTCTTGGGCTCAAGCAGTCCTCCTGCTTCAACTCTAAGAAGCTGGAACTGCAGGCATGTGCCACCATGCCTTGCTCATTTTTCTTATTTTTGCTAGAGTTGTGGTCTTGCTATGTTGACCAGGGTGGTCTTGAACTCCTGGATTCAAGGGATCCCTCCGCCCCCAAGAAAGTACAAACTAAATTGTGACATCGTTTTGATACACAGTTTCTCAAAGTGCTAGGACTACAGGTGTGAGCCACTGTGCCAGGCCCTAAGATGCGCCTTAAGGAGCTTACAGGCTTGTGTAGAAAATAGCTATGCAGACAACAACTATAATTCAAGGCTTAATGAAAGAAGTGCAAGAAATATGCTATGGGTGTGCTGAGGAGGAAATCAATCATTAATTCTTAGAGGAGATGGAGGCTAAATTAGAGAAGACTTTTTGAAAGTAGTAGTAATATATAAAATCTTTACTAAATGAATTATCTTTATTGAGATCTAAAAGGGTAATGGTTTTTCTTTTGTTTTCTTAATAGACAAAGACCGCTGTTCAAGCTTTGATTGATGAACACCAAAGAATACCAGGAAACATTATGAGTGCTTTGTTAGAGCGCTTTCATAAAAAGCAAAAGGTCAATTAGAAGATGATTTAATATATTTATATTAATATGTTTGCCTCTAAGATACTGTCTTCTAAATTTTGTAGGTCCTATATTTAGTATTTTTTTAAAATCATGTTAATAAGCATCTTTTACAAAACTCATTTATTTAAAGTTGTATTGTCAATTTTGCTTTTGCAATCAATTGTGTCAAATTTGGAAAATGATCATATTTTATTTTGTTTGTAAATTCCTAATAATGTATGATAAGCGGTAGTTACATGTATTAATAACAGCAGTTTAGGTTAAACAAACATTCCTGAATAATGCATCTAATTTCTGTATCTATTGCCGAGCTAATTTTTGAAGATGGCATAAGCCAGGGTTTAGTATAGTTACTTAAGTTAGAAAAATCTGCTTTATCTGCCTCTCATTCCTGTCATGATCTTGAGCAAATCACGTAATGTTTTTGTGCCTCAATAATTCACTTTTAAAAAACATGATAGTACTGTGCTAAGGAATATTATTTTAAGTTCTTTATATTTGCTGTGATTGATAACTGTTGAACAGAAATTACAAAGGAATTAATTAAACCATACTAGAATTATTTAGGAGTTATGTATATATTTTATCCTTCACATGTTTAAATTATTCCTTCAGGTATGATGTCCAGCTGCCACGCATAATGAAAAAGATGTACTGTTTTTCAAATTCAATTTTTTAAAAATTAAGAGAAGTAAAATTTGTAATTATTATTTTTAGCTTTTATTATATTTCTAACAAGAGCCTGAAAACAAACAATATAGGGTGTGCTGTGCATTGTCAGCCCTATGAGGTGGTATTTTATAGTGCTAGGTTAAAGTCACTGTCCTCCCAGGGCGGCGCGTGTGGCTCAAGGGAGTCGGGCGCTGGCTCCATGTGCCGGAAATGGCGGGTTCAAACCCAGCCCCGGCCAAAAACTGCAAAACAAACAAACAAAATCACTGTCCTGCTTTGTGATTTAAGTGTCAGGCGCTGACTGTAGGCAGAGGACAGCAGCACTGTCTGTTTTTACTCAGTATCATGGCTTATTCAGTTTGACTTTGCAACCAGTGAAATGGTTTTTTTTCAATAAAAATATACTTGAATGAAGAATTTATGAGAACACAAAGCCCTCTGAAAAATTAATGGCTTTTAATTTGTTGTCTTGAAAACTGAATTTAAGGAGTATTCAAACAGGAAAGTATCAGAAATCAAATGCAGTATCTCCCTTTCTTAGATATTAAATTCCTGGGGTTTTGTATAGCTTTTGTATTATAATGTGTATTTGTGATATGTGTGTAATGTACATAAAATAAAACAACATAGAAATAAAGCTGCATTGCCATTCACTTCCTTGTGAAATTGCACATGTGACTTTTTTATCATTAGAAACTAAATTTTATTATTTTATTCCTTACACATTTCTTGCCCATAATAGTACTCTTTTATTTCAGCCACAACGAGTAAACCTTACTTTGTAATTTAAGAAGTACATTTTAATTTCACTGTCAATGACAAAACGTCAATTAATGATTATTTGCAGGTTTTTTTTTCCTCCCTCAGTGAGCAGTGTTTCATTCAAAATTGATAAATATTTCCAGAATGAGTGAATAAAATAATCATAAAATGAATGAAAAAAATTGTTCAGGGGCAAACACTGGGTTTTAAAACTGAAGAAAGAAAATCATGTACTGCTAACACAGCAGAAGTTATCATTTTATGGTATTTAAGTCTTACTGTTTTATTTAAAACCTTTTTTGTTCCCTGATACTCAGACTAACAAGGATGCTTCATATCTCATCTGATAAGATCTTTATCTTTGCTATTTGAATTTAAATCTCAGTTACAAAAGGGAATATAACTAAACATAGAAATATAAGTAATAATGGAAAGGGGGCATATCAGGTCCTGTGAAGGGAGGGTTTACAGTCAGAACTGATGCAAGCATGAAGGGACCCTCTCTGGAAGCATGTACGTGGCACAGGTTTGGGGGAATTCTTCATACCCATTTTTTAAAAACATTCATTTTGAAACAAGTTTAGACTTACAGAAAAGTTGCAGTTAATAGTACAGATTCCCGCCGTGTCCTTTTTACCCAGCTTCACCAGTGTAACATGTTATCACATTTGTTTCATTCTCGTCATACACCCCTCGCCTTCTCTCTTTCTCCGCCCACTACTCCTATCTATATTTTTTCTCCTGAATCATCTAATAATAAATGACAAATACCATGTCCCTTATTGTTATCTTGACTGTGGAGATCATCCATTTACAGAACCACAGAACAATGATCAAAAATCAGGACATTTATTATCAATATACTTGTAATAGTGTATCTGCAGACCATATTTAGATTTCATCAGTTGTCTCAATGACATCATTTGTATCAGTTTTTCTTCTTGATCCCTCTGTGGAAGAATCACACATTGTAGTCAGTGTTCCTGTTTTCTTTAGCCACCTTTAATCTGGAATGATTCCTCAGCCGTTCTGTGTCTTTAATGATAGTGACCTTTTTGGAGAAGAGGGACCATTTATTTTGTAGATAATCCCTTAATTCATTTTTGCCTGATAATTTCATCATGACTTGATTCAGGTTGTCATTATCCCAGAAATCAGATGTAAGTGATGCTGTGGCTCTCTCCAGCACATGACATCAGGAGTCACATAACGGTGGTTTATGTCAATAGTGGTGGGAACTTAGATGGTTTGATTAAGACGGCATCTACCATTTTCTTCCTTGTAGAGTGAATATTTTTCCCTCTGTAATGAGTATGTTTATGGACAGATACTTTGAGATTATGTACAGTCGTGTGTTGCTTAACATCAGGGATATGTTTTGAGAGAGACATCATTAGGCAGTTTTATCACTGTGGGAACATAGAGTGTCCTTGTAGAAGCCTCGGGGGTATAGGCCACACACTGGGCTGTATGGACAGCCTATTGCTCCAGGCTGCAAACCTGTGCAGGCTGTTACTGTACAGAATACTGTGGCAGTTGTAACACTGTGCTAAGTATTTGTGTATCTAACCTTATCTAAACATGGAAAAGGTACAGTAAAGATACAGCAGTATTGGCTCGGCGCCTATAGCTCAACCGGCTAAGGCGCCAGCCACGTACACCTAAGGTGGGGGGTTCGAATCCCCAGCCCGGACCCGCCAAACAACAATGACGGCTGCAACCAAAAAATAGCCGGGCGCTGTGGCGGGTGCCTGTGTTCCCAGCTACTTGGGAGGAGGAGGCAGGAGACTCGCTTGAGCCCAGGAGTTGGAGGTTGGTGTGAGCTGTAATGCCACGGCACTCTACCCAGGGGGACAGCTTGAGGCTCTGTCTCAAAAAAAAAAAAAAAAAAAGATACAGCAGTATAATCTTATGGGATCCCCATGGCATATGTGGTCTGTAGTTTAACTGAAATGTCATTAAGAAGTGCGTGACTGTGCATATCTGTTCTTTATTAAACTTCCAGTCCCTGGTTTTAGCATCCTTTAAATTGATTCTTGCATGAATAAATTATTACTCTGAGGACTTCAAGAATGTGATTTTCTAACACGTATTCTACATTTATTAGTTGGCATTCTGTAGGAAAGAGCTTTCACATTTCTCCCTCCACCCCGTGTAATAATAGGGGCTCATGGGATTCATCTTTTATTCAAAGAGTTATGGATGTACTTTTAAGTGATTTGAATATGAGACCCTCTGAAGCTTATAGCATTTATGAACCAGTGAAATAATAAGACCTTTACAGTGCTAAGTAGGGTAAGTTTGTATATTTGTGAACCTGATCATTATTTTAAAATACATATACACTTGTATTACTTTTCTTGCAAAATATATACATAACATTAAATTATCATTTTAGCCATTTTTTAAGTTGTACAGTTTACTGCATTGAGTACATGCAGTGTTGTGGAGCCATCACTATTACTCATTTCAGGACTTTTTCATCATGCCAGACACTCTGTGCCCATTGAGCAATAACTCCAATCCCCCTCTGCTCAGCCCCTGCTAACCTTTTTTCTACTTTCTGTCAGAATGAATGAATTTGCCTACTCTTGGGACCCTATTATCAGTGGGATCGATCAACATTTGTCCTTTTGTGTCTGGTTTATTTCACTTAGCTTTATTTTTTGGTGTCTTTTCTGACACTAGATATGTCATTTCAAAACCAATTCTCCAACCTTTGGGCACCAACTGGGTGTCCTACTTGTAAAACTTAATTCTGTTCCTACACTAAATTGTGAGTTAAGGCAGAACCCACAGGGTAAACGTAAAATCTCACAAGACTGCCCCCACTTTGGATGCCAATTACAAATGGAGCTTTTAGGTATGAACTAAAACAAAGTCCTAAGACCCCTTTTTGGCCAAGGGGGCCCCAAGAAAACCTTTAAGGGAATGGGGTTCATGAAGGGAAGAAGGTCAGACATGCCTCTTTATACCCCTCCCCTTTTGGAGTTTAGATACAATTAACCAGCATTAATGTTAAAGTGGAGATCATAAGACTGACAAAGGAGACTCTTGGTGACATTGAGATAATTATTAACAAGACCTAGGGCCATATAGGGCAGAGTTTAAATCACCTGCCAGCCATCAATTTGCTTAGCAGATCTCTTGAGTATATTGGGGCTTGTCTCTGATTAACAGACTGTCTTAAAACATTCTAAGCCTTTAGACCAGACGTCCTCAAACTACAGCCCACAGGCCACATGCAGCCCGCCTAGGACATTTATCCAGCCCACTGGGTGTTTTTGCCGCCTCTGCCTGTCCTGCTTAGCAGCCGACTCTTCGCGGGGCCCGCAGTCCGGCCCTCTAACAGTCTGAGGGACAGTGAACTGGCTCCCGCTTAAAAAGTTTGAGGACCCCTGCTTTAGACAAAGCTTTATTTTTTTACTTAATTATAAATCAAAGAATCTTTGACACACCTATAACCTATGAGCTCCCTCTTCAAGATGTCACATCTTTTGAGGCCTAATAATGTACACCTGCTACATATTGGTTTATGATTTTACCTATAATTCCTGTCTCTCTAAGACAGGGGTCCTCGAACTTTTTAAACAAGGGCTAGTTCACTGTCCCTCAGACCCTTGAGGGGCCGGACTGTGGGCCCCAGGATGATTTGGCTGCTAAGCAGGACAGGCAGTGGCGGCAAAAACACCCGGTGGGCCGGATAAATGTCCTAGGCAGGCTGCTTGTGGCCCGTGGGCCGTAGTTTGAGGACACCTGCTCTAAGATAGAAAACGAAACTGTAACCTCAGAGTCAAGACTTCTTGGACATGGCTCCCTGGGCCCATGGTCACTGGCTCAGAATAAACCTCTTTAAAATATTTTATAGAGCTAAAATAAAACTTTGGGCTGTTTTCCCTTTAACACGGGTTACCATTGCTCCTACTTGGCCAACTACTAATTTAGTCGATCCCATGACTTCCAGTCAGGTTTTATAATTTGCTAGAACAATTCATAGGGCTTAGAACATGCTATGCTTAAACTGTATTTTAAAGGATACAACTCAGGGGAGGAGAGCAAGGAAAGGGGTGGGGGTGTCCTGTCTGGGTGCACCACCACCCACCCAGAACATCCATGTGTTACCAACTCAGGAGGCTCCCCCCAGATCTCATGGGGTACTATTCACTGAATCATTGGCCATTGTGACGGAGCTAAGCCTCTAGCTCCTCTTCCCTTCCCTGTAGCTAGGGGTGGGGGATGTGTGTGTGAAAGTTCCAATCCTCTGATTAAGCACTGTAGTTGGTTCTCCTGATAACCAGCTTGCTGCCATGAGTCATCTCACACAAAAGGCATTCCTTTTCAAGGTTTAGCTGTATTGTAGTGTGTATCAGAATTTCATTGTTTCTCATGGTTGAAAAATAAACAAGGTCTTTTGTTTTTTCATGTGTTTTGATGAACACTTATTTGGGTTGTTTCTGTTTTGGGGGATTATGAACGATGCTTCTGTGAACACAGGGCCACAGCATATGTTTGAGACCCTGCTTTGCATTTTCTGGGGTGTATACCCAGAAGTGGCATAGCTGGATCATACAGTGATGCTAGATTTAACTTTTTTCTTTTCTTTTTTTTTTAGAGACAGAGTCTCGCTTTATCACCCTCCGTAGAGTGCTGTGGTGTCACAGCTGCCAGAATGCCTGGCTATTTTTTTTTTGTTACAGTTTGACCGGGGCCAGGTTCAAACCTGCCACCCTTGGTATATGGGGCCAACACCCTACCCACTGAGCCACAGGTGCTGCCCTTAGATTTAACTTTTTGAGGAACCATAAAACTTTTCCACAGTGTACCATTTTACATTTCCATCAGCAATGCATAAGGTTCTAGTTTATCTGCAACCTTACTAACATTGGTTATTTTCAATTTTTTAATAATGGCTATCCTATGACTAGCATCTCATTGTGGTTTTAACTTGAGTTTCCCTAATGTTTGGCGATGTTAATCATTTTTTTATGTACTTATTGACCACTTACATATCCTTTTAAGAGAAATGTCTTATTCAAGTCCTTTGTCCTTTTTTTAATTGATATTTTTGTTGATGTTGAGATTTTGGAGTTCTTTATATTTTCTGGATATGACTCTCTTCACAGATATATAATTTGCAAATATTTTCTCCCTTTCCATGTTATCTTTTTATTCTCTTGAGAGTGTCCTTTGATGCACTAAAGTTTTTTTTTTTTTTTTTTTTT
>NW_003852466.1:4382814-4386826 GCF_000181295.1 Otolemur garnettii
CTGCCTCCGCCTCCCAAGTAGCTGGGACCACAGGCGCCCGCCACAACGCCCGGCTATTTTTTGGTTGCAGCCTCCATTGTTGTTTGGCGGGTCCGGGTGGGGGATTCGAACCGCCACCTTAGGTGTACGTGGCTGGCGCCTTAGCCGGTTGAGCTATAGGTGCCGAGCCTGCACTAAAGTTTTTAATGAGATCCAATTTAACTATTTCTTCTTTTTTTGCCTTTACCTTTGGTGTCATATCCAAGGAATTATTAGGGCTGGGCGCAGTGGCTCACATCTGTAATCCTAGCAATCTGGGAGGCCAAGGTGGATGGATTGCTTGAGTTCAGGAGATGAGACCAGCCTGAGCAAGAGTGAGACCAATATCTAAAACTAGCTGGTGTTGTGGTGGGTACCTGTAGTCCCAGCTTTATTTGGGAGACTGAGGCAAGAGGATCACTTGAGCCCAAGAGTTTGAGGTTGCTAATGAGTTATAACACCTTGGCACTATATAGAAGGTGACTGAATGAGACTTTGTCTTAAAAAAAAAAAAAAAAAAGAACCTCCCAAATAAAATATCCAAGGAATTATTGGCAAATTCATGTCATAATAGTTTCCCCTGTTTTCTTCTAAGAGTTTGATAAGTTTTACCTTTTTATATTTAAGTCTTTTATTTATTTTCACTAACTTTTACATATAAAAGTCAGATAAAGGTTTAAGTTCATTATTTTGCAAATGGATATCTGCAAAGTTATCTTTGGTATCCTTGTTGCAAATCCATTGACTGGGTGTGTGAGGGTTTATTTCTGACTTCTGTATTCTACTCCATTTGTTTATGTTCTTATAGCCTAATAGCTCTGGCTGAACGTCTGATGCTATGTTGTGTAGACAAGGGGAAGACGCATATACTTGGTTTAATGATTAGTTTTCGTGTTCCAAGATGATGCCTGTCTGTGTGAATGTCTCTTCCATATTGCACAGAACGACTCCCACATATCAGCTGGTTGTAGTGTTAAGGTTGTTTTGGCATCCTGGGTGGCTTTACTGCATTATTTTAGATTTCAAGTTAGTATCTGTGAAAGAGTTTTTCTTCTTAGTCATGTTTTTTTTGCAGTTTTTGGCTGGGGCTGAGCTTGAACCCACCATATGGGTGGGGTCAGCGCCCCGCTCCTTTGAGCCACAGGTGCTGCCCTTCAGTCATCTATTTTTATTGCTTATCCTATTACTTCCTCTTTTCTCATATGAGATGGATATTTGATGGAGTCTTTTAACCTGGAAATTTTTGTATTTTATTTCTTCCTTTTTTTTTGTTTTTGGAGACAGAGTCTTACTTGGTCACCTCTGGGAGAGTGCTGTGGTGTCTTAGCTCACAGCAACCTCAAACTCTTGGGCTCAAGCAATTCTCTTGCCTCAGCCTCCCAAGTAGCTGGGACTACAGGCGCCCACCACAATTCCCAAGTATTTTTTAGAGACAGGATCTCACTCTTGCACAGGCTGGCCTCAAACTCGTGAGCTCAGGACATCCACCTGCCTTGGCCTCCCAAGTGCTAGGACTACAGGCATGAGCCACTTTGCCCAGCCCTTGTATTTTATTTCTAAGTGACTTTTCTGTTTTATTTTTAGTCTTTAACTTTTTACAATTTTTAAATTGTGAAAAATATAATTTATCCAAAAGTGACTATAATGTGTATATACATCGGCTGTAATTTTTATTTCTTTCAATGTTTTGTCAGGTTTAGTATCACGATCATTTTGGATAAAACCTTTAAAAATGAGTTTTTCTATATTCTGGAAGAATTTCTGTATAATTGTGTTTCTTCTGCAAACAAATGAAAGAATTTGCCAATGAGGCCATCTGGTCTTGGGGTTTTCCTTGCGGAGCTTTTCACTAATAACATTGCTTTCTGTGTCGATGAGAAGCTCCCCCTCTGCAAGGTGCACTATGCGAGGATGGCTGTCCTCTGGAGGTGCTGCTTTATGGAGAAGGTTCTGTTAGCTTTCCCACTTTGGGAGAATTTTATTCTGTACCTTGTGTACTGAAGAAAAAAGTGCGTGAGAATTTGATGAGGAGCTGATTATATATGTACGGTCTCAGAGTAACTCTCCATGAAGTACCTATTCATCACAAAGGGAAAGATAGTTGCATTACAGGGAAAAATGGCGGGCATCATCTTAACCCAGCCATCAAAGTTACCAGCCCTAATAATGACACAAGCAAACATCGTGTGCCTCTTGACGTATATGCAGGAAAGAACACAGCATCATTTATGTAATATTTCTGCCCCCCAAAAGCCTAATCTGCATTTTTTGTTAAAATGAAAGTGATCATGCATGGCATTGTTAAAAGTGATTTTGGAGTTTTCCTTCTTGTACAATTTTAAGGTTGTAAACTTGACATTCTGCTTTTAAATTCACTCTTACAGGTTACAAATGTTTCACAAATATGTTTTTTCTTGAAATATTTATTTCTCAATAGGTTATCAAAGATAAGTCCATTCCCCAAAGGTTACTTTGTTTAATGTTATAATACAAGTACACTAAACAATCTATAATGATTAGACTCTTGATATAATGTAATCTTTATTTTACATTATTTATAAACATTTTGACTCAAAATACATAAAAGAGTTTCCTAAAATTATCTTATGGATGTGCCCTATCTTATGTTTTCATTAACCAACAATTGATTTCCATATTTGTTTAACTATTTTAAAGTTCTTTTTTTTTTTTTTTTTGAGACAGAGCCTCAAGCTGTCCCCCTGGGTAGAGTGCTGTGGCATTACAGCTCACAGCAACCTCCAACTCCTGGGCTCAAACGAGTCTCCTGCCTCAGCCTCAGCTGTCATTGTTGTTTGGCGGGCCTGGGCTGGATTCAAACCCGCCAGATTAGTGGCCTTAGCCACTTGAGCCACAGGCGCCGAGCCTATTTTAAAGTTCTTTATGATAGCTTTTATTCATAAATGAAGTGCTTTTATGATAAAAATATATACTTATATGTCTACACACAGTCCACTTAAAAATATTTCAGTACTGGTTACAACTAAAATGCCAATATTTGAAAGTAACTGCTTGGATATTAATATTTAAATTAAAAAAAATCATTGGTAGTATCTACTAAAGCTAAACTTTTACAAACTGTCTGAAACCAGAAATAAAGGCTTGTATCCTCCAAAGTGTGTGTTCATAGCAGGTTTAGTTATGAAATACCCACATTATCTATCAACAGTCCTGTTTATCAATAGTAGAATGGATAGATAAATTATGGTATACAGCAGAGCAGTGAAAGAAAACAAACTATCCCTGTCTGCACCAGGTCAGTGAAAGAAGTCGGACATGGAAGACAAAATTGTACAAAAATCAAGAATAAACAAACCAACCTGTAATGACAGATGTTGTAATAAAGTTACCTTGGGGGGTTACTGTGTGAAAGAAGAAGGATGTGGAATTTTGTGATGTTGAAAATACTCCCTACATTGATTTGGGTATCAGCAGGAAAGATCTATACATAACTAAAAATTATCAAAGTGAGGCGAGCATCTCACACCTGTAACCCCAGCACTCTCGAGGTGGATGCATTGCTTGAGCTCAGGAGTTCAAGACCAGCCTGAGCAAGAGAGAGGGAAGCAGAGATGAGTCCCCAAGTTCTTATAACTTCAGTGTGCTCCCCTAATTCAAAGCCATGTTGAGGGGTTCCATTCCCAATTCCTGGGTCAAGTTGCATTAACCCCAACCTGAAGCACTGGAAACTGTTATTTGCAAATATTGCTATCACTATTTAGAAATATGTGCACTACTTAAATTTGTCTTTTGAGAAAGGCTGTCCACCTATATAAAATTGCCTTGCCAAAAATGGTTCTAGGCTCAGTGCCTGTAGCTCAGCAGCCAGGGTGCCAGCACATACACTGGAGCTGGTGGGTTCAAATCCATCCCGGTCCTGCCCAACAACAATGACAACTACAACCAAAAAATAGCTGGGCATTGTGGTGGGTGCCTGTAGTCCCAGCTATTTGGGAGGCTGAGGCAAGAGAATCGC
>NW_003852466.1:4386856-4393402 GCF_000181295.1 Otolemur garnettii
AAAAAAAAAAAAGTTCTGGTTTGACTAATCTTGTTTAAGTGATGTGTATGCAAGGTGGATCCTTGATGAGCCAACATTGCACTGGGGCTACATATCTATGTTTACACACTATTAGAATAGAAGGCGCCGTATATAGAATGTTGATTTAAAGCAGTGTTTTCAAAACATGCAAACTTCTGTATCTGTATTTGGAAAAAATAAAGCAAGATTGTTGTTGCTAAAAAAATAAAAATATAAAATAAAATAAAAATAGTCGGGTGTTGTGGTGGGTGCCAGCATTCCCAGCTACTTGGGAGGCATAGGCAAGAGGATCACTTGAGCCCAGGAGTTTGAGGTTGCTGTGAGCTATGAGGCCACAGCATTCCACTGAGGGCAAAAGTAGATTCTGTTTCAAAATAAATAAATAAATAATCAAGCCATGTAATTAAGATCTATGTATTTTACTGTGTGTAAACTATATCATAACTCAAAAGTTTAAAAATCTGAATGTCTTTATATTACTAATGTCATTATCCTGATTAAGTTTTAATCTGAAATATTACACTTTCCAAATGACACTCAAATTCAAGAGATGCCAGATAGGATAGGTTTTCAGCTGTTCATTCTTCTAAAGCCAAGGTTGAAGGTGAAAATCAAATGTGGGATTTTGGCCGTATGCTAAGACACTGGCCTAAGAACAGTTAAACGAAGCCATGGGAAAGAACAGGAAGATCAGAGAGAGGTGTATGTGGATAGGGGACTTCAGGTAAAATAAAAGACACCATAAAACAAGGAGGAAAAAGGATTATTTGCAGCCAGGCACGTTGGCTCACACCTGTAATCCTAGCACTCTGGGAGGCCAAGGTGGGTAGATAGCTTCAACTCAGGAATTCAAGACCAGACTGAACAATATTGAGACCCCATCTCTACTAAATAAAATACACTAGCCAGGCATGGTGGCTAGTGCCTGTAGTCTCAGTTACTGAGGAAGCTGAGGCAAGAGATTCTCTTGAGTCCAAGAGTTTGAGGTTGCTGTGAGCTATGATGATGCCATGGCACTCTATCCAGGGCGACAGAGTAAGACTCTGTTTCAATAAATAAATAAGTAAATAGCCGGGTGCGGTGGCTCATGCCTGTAGTACCAGCTACCTGGGAGGCTGAGGCAAGAGAATCGCTTGAACCCAAGTTTGAGGTTGCTGTGAGCTAAGATGCCATGGCACTCTACCTAGGGTGACCAGGTGAGACTCTGTCTTAAAAACTAAAAATAAAGATAAAAATATAAATAAATGAAAAGGAAAGAAAGAAAGAAAGAAAAAAAAGGATTATTTGGTGAATCGTGTTAAGGAAACTTGCAGAAATATGAAGAAAACAAAAACTGATTCCTACCTCTCATCACTTACAATGGTGAACTCAGTATGGATTAAAGCATAACTGTGAGTGGTGGATGTGTAAATAGTCAGTAAAAGGAAACTTAACTGCATTTTGTCACCTACAGACTATAAGGGACATTTTAAACAAAACCTTAAAAGTAGGGCAGTGCCTGTGGCTCAAAGGAGTAAGGCACCAACCCATATGCTAGAGGTGGTGGGGTCAAACCCAGGCCTGGCCAAAAACTGCAAAAAACCCCCCCAAACCTCTCAGAAGTATAACCATAAGGCAATAAAAAGGGATGAATTTGTTCACATTAAACATAAGGATAGAGTTAACAGCTTGGAAGAAGTTACTTACAATGCCTGAAATAGACAAGGGACCAATATCTGCACAAACAAGGAATGTCTATAAATCACCAAGGAAGAAAAAATACAGGGATGGTAGAAAAATAGAAGAAAAGGCAGTTATTGTTTTGGGGACACAGTCTTACTCTGTTGCTCAGGCTGAGGTGCCCTGGCACACTTACCCAAGTGATCCTCCTGTCTCAGCCTCCCAAGGAGCTGGGACTACAGGCACCTGCCATACTTCTGGCGACATCTTTCTATTTCTAGTAGAGATGGGGTCTCACTTTAGTAGAGATGGGATCTTGAACTACTGAGTACAAGCAATCCACCTGCCTCAGCCTCCCAGAGTGCTGGGATTACAGGCGTAAGCCACCACGCCTGGCCCCCAAAAGGCAATGTATAGAAGAGGAAACCCAAATGGCCAAAAACTTGGGGAGAGATGGTCAAGTCCGTTACTCAACCTCAAAGATATGAATAGAAACAGTGATTACCTTAGGCTGGAAAAAACCGGAAAGGTGGAGGATGCAAAGGACGTAGTGAAGTGGAATACAGGAACACCGAGGCACTCCTGTTGGGCTCCAAGAGCGATTTAGCAGTTCTGCACAGCAACTTGTCAGTACCTACTGGTATCAAGTCTGTGCAGACCCTGTGATCCAGCAGTTTCACTCCTGCTCCAAACGCTTCTGATGTAGTTCTGTAAAGGGGCACAGGGGAAGAGATCCCCACAGCCTTGTTCCCAGTAGAGCAGAACTGATGTTAACCTGATTCTGAAAACACTGGTGCCTGTACTGCACCAACTATGGCAAAAACAGTCTAAATGTAAGCACAGCAATATGAATACACTTTAAAAACATTGTGCTGAATAAAAAGTAAAGAAACAGAGTGAGTTATGCTATACTGTATCTACTTTACAAAAACATACAAAATAAAAGGATACACAGTGAGCGCCTTGGAATGGTTGGTCATTAATGCCAGTGGGGGCTGGGGATTGGCAGCCTTCTGCCAACTTCTACTTTTTTTGTTTTTCTTGTTTTTAAAAAGAGGAGGTGAAGAACACATAGAATCTGCTATTGTCATCAATCTTAAGCTTACCACTCAGCAGTGTCATCTCTAGAATTTCTTCATCTTGCAAAACTGAAGCTCTATTAAACACCAACCTCTCATTCTACACCCGCACCCCCTGCCCAAGCCTGCGGCACCATGGCGCTGGTCTTCACAGTCTGGCTTCCTGAGATATCTCGTGTGGGTGGAATCATATAGTATTCATCTTTTTGTGCCTAGCTTATTTCCCTTAATGTCCTCAGGGCTCATTCCTGTTGTATGTGTCAGAATCACACTCTTTTTATGGCTGAATATTCCACTATACAGAGATAACGACATTCTCTTTATCCATTCACCTGTAGATAGACACATAGGTTTCTCTCACCTTTTGGCGACTATAAACACAGCTATACAAATGTCTCTTCAAGACCCTGTTTCCAATCCTTTTGACTATACCCAGACGTGGCATTGCTGGAGTGCATGGCAATGCTGTGTAATTGTTTTAGGGTCCTCCAAACTGCTTCTTTCTGTCCTTCTCTCAGTACTTTTATGAAATAGTTTGACCAGAAAAGACATTTCAAATCATAACAGCTGTTAAAGGACAAACTCAGAATAAATCTAGTTTTGCAGATCTTAATTGGCTTTCATTGCAATTGTACAACTGGGCAGCAGTTTGGACCAAAAATGGTTCAGAATGCTCCATCCCACCATAATGGGGACTGTAATTATAGCCAGAGCGAAGGAAGCAACATACAGAAAATGGGTGTGAGGCATGGAGAGAGCTGGACTGGTTACCAGTGATTGCAGCTCAAAGTCTGTCCCCGCAGAGTTTCAAGAATTGGCTGCCTGTCATTGACTGAAGCTCAGCTGCCCCAGTTGGCTGAGACTTCCCCGTCTGATACAAAAGGGCACTCCTAAGTAAGGTTTTCAGTCAGTGATCATGCTATCAGGTTGCAGGGTGCTGAGACCTGTAGGCCAAACTTGAACTGCCCTACAGAGGCTAATTTAGGCCAAACTCAATTCAATTTAACAGAATAAAAATGTTTTGATGTTTTCCAGAGGACTTAAAGTGAACTTGGTAATGGGAAGGTACCAGGGGATAAGAAGTCAAGGAAACAGTTAAGGAGAATAAATAACATGAGGATGGAGGGGGAAAGTAAGACAGCAGAGGACATGGGAAGCCGCGGGGAAGACAAGGATTCAATTCTGAAAGGAAAGGAGTATGGTGGTAGCAATGGAAAGAGATCACTTTTCAGAGTTCTGTCCTCTGACGGAGCAACACCACCTTCAAGATCGTAACCAAGAGTCTTAGGAAAGGTACGTGCACATTCATGAAGCTTCAGCATCCTGAAAATCACAGAAATACAAGCACTGAATTTTGGAATCTGAGCAAGGTCTTCACATCCCCCAGCCTTTGTCCTTTCCTTCACAGATGAGAGAACATGTTTGCTTGTCTGTTTAAAAATTTATTTCTTTAACTGTTCATGGGAGAAGAGGAGGGTGATCTCTAAAATAGAGGCAGAGTTGGTGAAAAGGATATAAAGTTATGAGGCTTGTTCTTAAAGACATTTCCAGCATAGCTCACTTTCCACAAGTGACGTTCCTCCTCTCTCCTCTCCCACCTCTAGCCGTGTTAATGTTCAGTTTGCTCCTGACAACCCACTTGCTTCACTTCCCAGGGCTGGCCCTGCCCCTGTACCTGCCCTGGCTCTTTCTGAGCCTTTCCTGCTCGTCTCCGGCCACACTAAGCACTTGACCTATTCCAGACAAGTGCAGAACGGGTACCGGCTGCTGGCCTTCCTGTGTCCACCTACCAGGAGCGGGCAGCCCCAGCCCCAGCCCCCTTCTGTGCAGGTCCGTCCTACTTGTCTCTGCCACCACCCCTGCTGCCGTCTGGCTAGGCCCAAGAGCATCACTCTGGCTGAGTAGTTTGCAGAACGAACTTTTTATTTAATTAAATTAATTAATTTATTTTTTGAGACAGAGTCTCACTTTGTCACCTCCGGAAGAGAGCCTTGGCATCATAGCTCACAGAAACCTCAGACTCCTGGGCTCAAGTTATCCTCTTGCCTTAGCCTCCCCAGTAAGAAGGCCCTTTTTATGAAGCCATTATCAAGTTGAGATCTCAGTTTTGAAACTGAATTTCAAATTGTTTGGCCAGGCACGGAGGCTTATGTCTGTAATCCTAGCACTCCGGGAGGCTGAGGCTGGTGGATTGCCTAAGCTCACGAGTTTGAGACCAGCCTGAGCCAGAGGAATACCCTCATCTTTAAAAATAGCTGGGCATTGTGGCAGGCAACTGTAGTCCCTGCTACTTGGGAGGCTGAGGCAAGAGGATCACTTGAGCCCTAGAATCTGAGGTTGTTGTGAACTACGATGCCGCTGTACTCTACCAGGGATGACAAAACAAAACAAAACTAAACTACACTGAATTTGTTAGTAGAAGATGATAAAAGGAACAGCCTGAGCTGTTCAGGCCAGGGCTGGAGGAAAATCAGACATATGTAGATATTTGTTGATTGACTGATTGATTCATATGTGTGTTTTCCCCCCTGAGGAAAACAGGGATCAGGACTTCAGGTTGAAGCCTAGAGTTCATGTTTCAGAAATAAGGAAGTGTTTCCCTCCCCTGCCTTCTTTAAACACGTATCTACTACTGTATATTCATGTTTGTTACATATAAAACATTTCTGAAAACATACACAAAATATTTCATACACAATAAAGTTTCTCTAGAGGCAAACCTGTCCATCTTCTCAAAATTTTAGTAAGGCTACTGAAAGGCCTGGTGTGAATGGGATTTGGGAGTGTGGTGGGGATGGAGGAGTTTGTTCTTCTGTGAAAATTCAGAATTTATGTCTAGTTGGAGGAAGGAAAGAGCCCAGACAATGCACGGGGCCTTGTAGACAATTCTTTTTTAAAAATTTTATTTTTGGAGACAGGGAATCTCACTAGACTCAAAACTCCTGGGCTCAACTGACCCTCCATCTTCAACCTCCCGAGTAGCTGGAACAACAGGTGCATAGGTGCATCTAAGCAATCTTTTTTTTTTTTTTTCTTGGAGAGGGCACTTGGATTCTAAGCAATTATTATTTTTTTTCTTCTTCTTTTTGAAATAGAGTCTTACTTTGTTGACCTTGGTAGAGTGCCACATTGTCATAGCTCACGGTGACTTCAAACTCTTGGAATAAAGAGATCTTCTTGCCTAAGCCTCCCGAGTAGCTGTGACTACAGGCACCTGCCACAGTGCATGGCTCTTACTAGAGATGGGGCTCCCTCTTGCTCAGGAGGTCTCTAACTCCTGAGCCAGGTGATCCACCCAGAGTTCTGGGATTATAGGTGTGAGCCACTGCACCTGGCCTAAGCAATTCTTGAACTGAACAAACTCGGCAGAATCTAGAGTTTGGAAATTATGATACTCCGTAAATGTTATGTTCTGGGGAATTTTTAGAACTCTGTCCTGCTTAACTTTCCCAGCACCTTTGTGAGGTACATATGATCAGCCTCTCCATTTTACAAAGGACGAAACTTCACACAATTTGGTGAAGCCCCCACAAGAGAAAGTGAGCAGACCTGAGATTTAAACCCACTGAGGCCCCTCCTGTGACTGTGTTATACTTCACATTCTGAGTCTTCTCCTGTGACTGTGTTATACTTCACATTCTGAGTCTTCTCCTATGACTGTGTTATACTTTACATTCTGAGTACCCCTCTTGTGTGACTGTGTTAAACTTCACATTCTGAGTCCCCCTCTTGTGACTGTGTTATACTTCACATTCTGAGTCCCCCTCTTGTGACTGTGTTATACTTC
>NW_003852466.1:4395497-4397065 GCF_000181295.1 Otolemur garnettii
CCCCCTCTTGTGACTGTGTTATACTTCACATTCTGAGCTTCCCCTTGTGACTGTGTTATACGTCACACTCTGATCCCCCTCTCGTCACTGTGTTATACTTCACATTCTGAGCACACCCTTGTGACTGTGTTATACTTTTACATTCTCTATAGTCATGGCTTGATATTCCTCTCAAAGTGCAGCATCTGCAGTTGGTTCCGCTTCCTGATGTGACGGAACTGGTGTTGAATATAATAGGAATATGCATTCTCTCGGCCTGGCACTCTTATTAATGGAGTCAAGGCTGCATTGCCTACTTGCCCCATTTGGCTCAGATAGTCTATGGTCAAGATAATTATCACAGATCTTGTTATAAGAATTGGTTAGAAGTCGCAGGTAGTCTGCAATAAAGGGATGAGAATTCATTCCTGAGAGAATTGTAAACATTGTTGATTCTCTAACCTGTAGCCATTTTTTCCTTCTTTTCTTCTTAGCATTTCTACTTGTATTCAGGTCTCTGCCCCCATCTCCAGGGAGCCTGCGTGTCCCAAGGTATACTGACTCCATTTGCAATCACTGGGGTGGCCTGATTGGTTTTCATTTTAGACACACACACCGTGAGTTGGACCTGTGTTAAACACTTCACCTTTATCTTTGTTAAATTTTGCGTTCTTCATTTCACTCCATTGTTCCAAGCTGTGATAATTTCTCTCTTATCATCCAACATGCTGGCATTCCTTTCTTTTCTATGCAGTGTATCTACCTATTTATTGTAAAAGCTTTGTTGAGGCCGTGGCATTTTTTAAAGCTTTTTCTCATCCACAGGTTCCTAGTGCATTTCCTCCAAAGCTGAATGGAGTTGCCAGCATAAGTGCCGGGCAGCCGCTCATCCTGCAAACACTTTTCCTTGAGTGCGTTTTTGACCCTACGTGACTCCCACTTACAGGTTGCACCCTTCCTAAAGTTCTCAGGGGACGAAAAGCAACATTTATTCAGCACCTACTGTATACTAACCTCAGTGCTAGATGCTCATCTTGTGTCCTATAGTCACAGAGAAGAAGCTCAAGGAAGTTAAATAACTTGTTAGTGAAAGTCTAACCTCTCTGCAAATGCCCATGACTTTCCCATGCTGTCTGATTCCATTTGTGCTTATGGCCCAGGAGGGTCATAGATGCTGTGGGGACCCAGCCTCAGGCCAAGTGCCACGGGCACTGCCGAACACCAAGCCCCTGGAGACAGAGGTGTCCTTGCCCCCAGCTGAGGTGCTGCAGCACTACCTAAGGGCACCTCAATCCCCCTGGCACATAGTTCACAGCCAGCAGCTAGTCCATGGGTGATGAACAGGGGCCTGCTCCTGCCTCAGTTCAGGTCTGGAAAGTGTAAGCCAGCTCCAGAACTCCCCGTGCAACTGTACCCTACCAACTCCAGAGCTCTCCGTGCAACTGTACCCTACCAGCTCCAGAACTCCCTGTGCAACTGTACCCTACCAGCTCCAGAACTCCCGTGCAACTGTACCCTACCAGCTCCAGAACTCCCTGTGCAACTGTACCCTACCAGCTCCAGAACTCCCGTGCAACTGTACCCTACCA
>NW_003852466.1:4397085-4402797 GCF_000181295.1 Otolemur garnettii
AGAACTCCCGTGCAACTGTACCCTACCAGCTCCAGAACTCCCTGTGCAACTGTACCCTACCAGCTCCAGAACTCCCGTGCAACTGTACCCTACCACCAGTCTGTTCCTGTCACTCCCGTGGGGCCCAGAGCCTATAACCCTTGGCAGGTTGGTCTCAGAAACGAGCCACGCTATGTCCAGCTCTGTGCCTGTGCCCTGGGAGGTTCTGGCATAGAACTGGGGTGAGGGTCCACAAGAAAGGAGAGGAGGCCAGTCCACGGATGAGGAAAGACATTGATAGAGGGTGAAAAGGAGAATGGAGACTAAACAGGTGTGTCAGTCAGCTCAGCTCCCACAAGGTTGCAAAAGGCTTTTCCTAGCCTTAATCAGTACAGCTGGAATGGGGCGGGCAGCCTGGGCGTACCACCGGAGCGCTTCTCCACTGGGGGTCAGTATTGTGGATCCATCCTTAGTACCTGCCAGGATCTGGGTAGGGTGTTTCCAGAACTCTGGCCTTGAGGCACTCCAGGCCTCTGGGGAGGGAACTGGTGGCTTCTGACCTGGTTTTCTAAAATGGCTGCTTATGAGAATTCCTTTCCCACATGCCCCATGGACACACCTGTACCCTGGCTCCTCCTGTCCCGGTTCTCATCCTGGAACCGCCCCCCCCCCCCAGCCCTCCTTCATCCCTCATCTTCAACCCAGATGCCCTGGATAGGCTGTTCCCCGACCTGCTGCAGCCGTGAATAGGGCTCCCAGGCTCCTGACTTGCTATGTGGTGGTGCTCCCGGATTCTCATGAATTTAACATTCTCCATAGAAGAATATATATTTCTTCTCAGCAAACTGAAGCTGGTTTAATTGATCAATTCTTCCTTCCTCAAGTGTCGCAATCCATCTGCTTGCCCAACAGAGCTGGACTCATTCTCTGCAGGGCTTCCATTTGTTAAAATGATGCACTTAGTCCTCAATATCTGCATTTTCTTTCTTAATTGGTCTGATGGTCTCAGAATCCACCTCTGCCCCCTTTTCAAAATTAAGACATTTATCCAAGTTCTTCTTGGAAATTCCAAACTGCTATCCAAAATTCCCTGGGTATTATTAAATTATAAATTCTAATTCACCTGGGCCTGGGGACTTGAAAGCACCAAAAACAATTAGAAATAGTCACGTTTGACATATGTGTCCTATGTATCAACATCTTTGAAGAAACTTTATTCACCTGTTTCTAGTTTCAAGATATTTTCCAATGAAGATGATGAAATCTAAACTAAAAGTGAGCAGTTTTCTGTTATAAATGATCAGCTTTGTTATGAAATGTTTTTAATTAGTTGGTTAATGCTTTGTTATTAAGTATTCAGCAGCTGATTACTGCATGGGCACCTTTCTCTGCTGAGTTCTTTATGGACGTGACTTAATTCTAATAATCTCACAAGGTAGAAATCATTACCTCTATTAAAAAGGACATAAAATGATCAAATTTCTATAGAGAAACAGAAATTAAGGCTCCCAGAGGTTAATAAAATGCCCATGCTTGTGTCCCTAGTGGGGGACAGAGGGTGGACCACAGCCCCACTGCACTCTGCTGCCCCAGAATGAGCACCTATCCTGCGGCCTCACATTCATCTCTGCCCGACGCTCACCTCTACCCTTAGTAGGAGTGTGGGTCTGCCCCCTGTCTACCTCTGCCCCACGCCCATCTCCACCCCACACCCATCTCCGCCCCACTCCCATCTCTCCGCCCCATGTCTACCTCTGCCCCACGCCCATTTCCGCCCCACGCCCATCTCCACCGCCCCACGCCCATCTCCACCGCCCCACGCCCGTCTCCACCCCACACTCATCTCTGCCCCCAGCTCGAGTGCGGGTCTGCGCCTCTCCCCTTCTTGGCTTTTTCACAGTCTGTGAGGTTTGATTTTATGTGTCAACCTGACAGGACCATGACTGGGTGTGTCTGCGAGGATGTTTCTGGATGAGATTAGCGTTGGGGTGGTCACCCTGCGTGCAGCAGATCCCTGCGCCAAGCATGGGGGCCATCCGACCCACAGGAGACCTGAGTAGGACAAAAGGTGCGTTAAGGGAGCATTGCTCTGTGTCCTGACGGCCTTCTGGCTGGGACTTTGGTTTTCTTCTGTATTGTCATACAGGGTTCCCCCACTTGGGGATGGACAGGGAGGCCCCATTTTCTGGGCCTGGGTTAGCTCAGAAATCAGTCTCATCACAGACCACTACCTCTAGGCACAAATAGGCCTCCCTTTTTGGGCAATTCCTCCTTGAGTAGGGAGCACACACCCTAACTCCTTGCCTGGGACAGTGAACGCAAGGACTGCATTGCTGTGCTAATTTTATTATTATTTTAGGATTATCTAGGATTATTTTCTGCCTGAAGACCTCTGGCCAATTGTGACATATTTCCCCAAGACCTCCTGCCCGCAGGATAGTAAAAGCACAATTTTTTTTTTTTTTTTGAGACAGAGTCTCACTCTGTCACCTCAATAGATTGCTGTGGCTTCATAGCTCACAGCAACCTCAGTCTCTTGGGTTCAAGAGATTCTGTTGCCTTAGCCTCCTCAGTAGCTGGGACTTTGGGCACCCCCCACAATGCCTGGGTATTTTTAGAGACAGTCTCCCCTTGCTCAGGTTGATCTGGATCTCCTGAGCTCAAGCAGTCCACCTGCCTTGGCCTCCCAGAGAGCTGGGATTACAGGCGTGAGACATCATGCCAGGCTTCAAAAGCAGCATTTAAACTTCCAAGACTGAAGAGCTGGGGGGGGGGACTTCCCACCTGGGTTCCCCCTCTGCTACTGGATGTTTTGATGTTCTGTTCTCCCTCTTTTGCTAATCAATCTTTCTGTCCACCTTTTGCTGTCAATGAACTCTGTCCTGCTACTTATCAGCGTGGCCTGCGGTTTCATTCTTTGAACCCCGAGACGGAGGCCTTGGCATAGAGAGAAATTCCGGCAATAGGCCATGTGCTGTGGGCTCTCCTTGGCATCAGGCTTTGGGCTGGGACTGAACTACAACACACATTACCTGGGACAGCAGCCTGCACTGCCAGTGTGGGACTTCTCAGCCTCCTGATGGCATTAGTCAGCTCCTCACCATAAATCTCTCTCTCTGTATGTCTGTACCTCCCTGCCGGCCCATTTCTCTGGATCACCCTGACTAATGCTTGGTCCTTTGCACCGTCATCCTGTTTGGAACTTCAGCCTGGAATGCAGATCTAGAGTTCCGAGTTGTGTCACTTGGGAACTGGTTGGACATTTGCTGCTTACTTCCATCTTTCATAAACCCTCTGTTAAACTTTAGGATTACTAGCAGGCAATGTGTGTAACTGCATATGTTGCAATATATACCCTTCCATTTATCTCTATTTCACATTGATAGTGTAAGGACTTGTTTTGAATCCCTCATTTCTTTGAAACCATTTTCCCATCTTTAGATTCAAATAGGCACAGTTGTATATCTGGAGGTTTAGATGAAATTGCAGCTGTCTTTATCCAAAGTCAAGTGTGTCTGTGCTCAGAATTCCCTTGCTTAGTTTTCTGTTCAAGATCTCATCACTTTTTTCCTTTCCAACCTGTACTTGTTTCACGGTAGAGTTAGAATGACAATTTTTAAAATTCCTTCCTCTACTGACTGAGGGATGTAACTGACTTCAAGGCACATCAAGATTTATAAATTGTGTATTTTTTGTGTGTTTTTGGTCAAATGAGATTCTCAGCAGTTTTCATACTCCACTGATGCCTATCTGTGGGTAGGGAAGGGGCTTGTTTTTCTTCCTTCTCCTTTTTTACTTGAATCTTGCTTTATAAAATCTCCCCTTTCATACTCTATTATGTTACTTCTAAGTTTTTTCTAAAGATACTGTGAAGTGCACCTTCTTGACAGAAAGAAAGAGATAAATAGAGAAGAATGAAAGGAAGGAGGAAAGGAATGAGAAAGATTATAAAATACACAGGGGAAATAAAAATTAAATCAGGAGCAGATTTTGATGCCACATTGCCTTCAACTTGTCAAAATAACATCTTTATACTCCACTTCATACTACTTTTCTTTAGGTTTTAATGCCTTGAGAGCCACAACTATTTATTTTAAGAGACTTTTATCTACTATTAGTATATCTTTTTTTTTTTTAAGAGACAAAATTTCACTTTGTTGCCCTCAGTAGAATGCTGTTCAATCATAGCTCACAGCAACCTCCAGCTCTTGGGCTTAGCTGATTTTTTTTGCCTCTGCCTCCCAAGTAGCTGGGACTACGGGTGCCCACTACAATGTCCAGCTATTTTCTTTTGTTGCAATTTGACTGGGGCTGGGTTTGAACCCAGTATATGGGGTCGGCGCCATACTCACTGAGCCACAGGCACCGCCCATACTATTAGTATATCTTATAGAGAATTTATTCCTCAAGAAATATTTTTGGTTAATGGCATTAAATGAGAATGAAAAATATGTGTCCTTGTCCTCAATGATCTTCCTGAGGCAAAACAAGGTCCACTTGACCTATAGTCAGAGCATCTGAGGGGCATTCCTTATTACCTGGTACCCAGCTTCTGCATAATGATCTATCAGGGTATTCTTTTTCTAATTTTAAAATTTATTTTTAATTTGTGTACACAATTCATGCTTCTCCTTTTTTTTTTTTTAATTGAGGGGCATTCTGTTGCCCTTGGTAGAGTGCCATGGTGACATAGCTCACAGCAACTTCAAACTCCTGGGCTTGAGTATTCCTCTTGCCTCAGCCTCCCCATTAGCTGGGACTATCTGCACCTGCCACAATGACTATCTGGTTTTTCTCTTTTTCTTTTTTTTTGGTAGGGATGAGACCTTGCTCTTGCTCAGGCTGTCTCAAACTCCTGAGATCAGGTGATCTGCCTGCCTTGGCCTCCCAGAGTGCTAGGATTACAGGTATGAGCCACTGTGCCCCGCTCAATTCATGTTTTTTGATGGACAGTTCTAAGGGTTTTGAATGCCTGGCCATGAGCCTAACACCATAAGCAAGATACAGAACTGTTGCACTCCCCAAAATTCCCTGATGAGGCACTTTGGTTGTCAGCTCTTCTCCAAAGCCACCCTCTAGTAGCTACTATTCTTATGGTGTTCTAACCATAAGATGCTGGCCTTTGCTGAAATGCCGTACACACACATGCGTGTTCACATGTATAGGACTTAGTCTGACTTCCGCCACTTACCTTAATGTGTTTTGCATCCTGATGTGCTATGTTGGGGGGATCCCCCTGTGTCGGGGATCTGTCGGCGTCAGGATCCGTCGCCCTGCATCAGGGTTCCGTCCACGCTGCGTCGGGATCCACCTGCCCTGTGTCGGAGATCCGTCTGCCCTGCATCGGGGATCCGTCCGCCCTGCATCGGGGATCCGACGGCCCTGTATTTGGGATCCGTCCGCCCTGTGTCAGGATCCGTCTGCCCTGTGTTCGTGTTCAGGAGCCGTCCGCCCTGTGTCCGCGATCCGTCCGCCCTGTGTCCGAGATCCGTCTGCCCTGTGTCAGGATACGTCTTCCCTGTGTTCGTGTTCAGGATCCGTCCGCCCTGTGTCCGGGATCCGTCTTTCCTGTGTTCGTGTTCAGGATCCGTCTGCCCTGTGTCAGGATCCGTCTTCCCTGTGTTCGTGTTCGGGATCCGTCCGCCCTGTGTCCGGGATCCGTCCGCCCTGTGTACGGGACCCGTCCGCCCCGGGATCCGTCCGCCCTGTGTTCGGGATCCGTCCGCCTTGTGT
>NW_003852466.1:4404315-4428477 GCF_000181295.1 Otolemur garnettii
GGGATCCGTCCGCCCTGTGTCGGGGATCCGTCCGCCCTGTGTCCGGGATCCGTCCGCCCTGTGTTCGGGATCCGTCCGCCCTGTGTCCGGGATCCGTCCGCCCTGTGTTCGGTATCCGTCTGCCCCGGGATCAGTCTGCCCTGTGTTCCGTCCGCCCTGTGTTGAGATCCAGCCATGCTGTGTTCAGGTTCCATCTTCAGCTCATTCCTCTCTCTTGCTGAGCAGTAGGTCATTATGTGGCAGAACCACTGTGTGTTTGACTGCTCCTTGGTGAAGACATTAGTGTTTTTCAAAACTTCGCTACTATGAGTAAAACTATCATACATATTTGTATATATATGTATAAATTTAGGTGAACAAAAGTGTTCATTTCACCTGGGCAGTGGGATTGCTGGATGTATTGGTTTCTGATGGTTGCCATAACAAATTACCACAAACTGGTGGGTTTAAATAACATAAATTTAATCTTTCACAGTTCTCTAGTCTAGAAGCCCCAAATTGAGCCAGGTGAGTTGGCTCATGCCAGCAATCCTAGCCCTCTGGGAGGCCACAGCAGGTAAAGTGCCTGAGCTCATGGTTGGAGACCAGTCTGAGGAAGAGAAAGACCCCTATCCCTGAAAATAGTTGGGCGCCATAGCCGGCACCTGTGGCTCCAGCTACTTGGGAGGCTGAGGCAGGAGAATCACCTGAGCCCAAGAGCTAGAGGTTGCCACAAGCTATGACACCATGGCACTCTACTGAGGGTGACATAATGAGACTGTCTGAAAAAAGAAAATAGAAACCCGCAATCAAGCTGTCAGCGAGGCCGAATGTTCCTTTCCTTTTCTAGGTTCCGCCAGCTGCCTTGGCTTGTGGCCAGATCGTTCCGATCTCTGCCTCCACCTTCGCCCTGCCTGTTGCTGTACCCATGTTCTCTGCATGGTCACATCCCACGCTGCAGGTTCCACTCTGACTCCAGCTGACAAAGAAGCACATTTATCCTGAGTGCATACAGCCCTCCTCTGATGCTTACTCACAGAGTTGAGGGTGTGCGGGGAGGCCAAGGGTCACTGCAGGCAATAGAATATTTTCCTTACTGTTTTTTGAATCCTGTTACTTACTTTCTGGGTTCTTGGTTGTAAACAACAGAAATCAGTTCTGATTAAGGTAAGCAGGAGACTTTTTGTAAGGATGTTGGATGGAAAGTCTAGATTCCTGGACTTGGAAAAGGTGCAGTAACCAAGGGAGCAGGGGAACCTCAGTGACCTGCTTAGAACACTGTGGCCTCGGCACCTGCAGGATTACAGGATTTTTGGCTCTGCCACCTTTGTCAGGACTATTCCTGCCTTAGCATCTTTGCATTATCCCTCCAGATTTAAAGTCCTAGGAAGGAACAACTAGGAAGTTGGGATAGGCTTTGCCTGCCTGTCCTCCTTAGCTGCTCTGCTGGGTCATCCCATACCTACACGTTTGGTTTCTTCTGAAGTGGGAAGTTTGTTTAACTTCTTTAAAATTTTTTTTTTATTTTTCTTTCTTTCTTTTTTTTGAGAGAGAGCCTCAAGCTGTCCCCCTGGGTAGAGTGTCATGGCATCATAGTTCATAGCAACCTCCAACTCCTGGGCTCAAGTGAGTCTCCTGCCTTAGCCTCCCAAGTAGCTGGGACCATAGGTGCCTGCCACAACTCCTGGCTATTTTTTTGGTTGCAGCCGACATTGTTGTTTGGTGGCCCAGTATGGATGCAAACCTGCCACCTTAGGTGTATGTGGCTGGCACCTTAGCCATTTGGGCCACAGGCGCCAAGCCAGTGTGTTTAACTTCTGTGCAGTTAAAATAAAACAAAAACAAAAATCACAAATGTCTGCTACATATTCTACATACTTCCCAGAACAAATTTTTTCCAGTAGGGATGACTGAGTGTTACCTTTTCACTTTTAGCTCCGTAGAGGAGAAGTCTGCCTGCTTAATGTCTTTTTTTTTTTTATTAAGTCATATACACATAGATCATGAATACATTTATGCATTTGCAGGGTACAATATGTTGATTTTTTTATACAATTTGGAGCACTTACATCAAACTAATTAGCATACCTTTTGCCTCATATACTATGTGACTTGTACCCTTGCAATATGCTCCATAGGTGTGGTGGTCCCACCATTTACCCTCCCTTTATCAAACCTTTCCCCTTCTCTTCCTTCCCCCTGCACTTCTCGCCTTCATCCTGGCTATAGTTGTCTTAATGTCTTTAACCTCTGTCGCTGCCATGGTTTGGAACAACGTGGAGGAATATAAAGTCAAAACTCACAGTACTATCTTGACTAGAACCTCTCACACTGCCCAGATTTGTTCACTAGTGCCTGTTGCTCTGAGAGTCCTCGTTTGCTGGCTTAAAAGATCATAACAAAACTTGCCTTATAATTTTTAAAAACAGAATTTCTGCCAGCTGTGGTGGCTCATGTCTGTATTCCCAGCACCTTGGGAAGTGAACATGGAAGGATTCCTTGAGGCCAGGAGTTCAAGAAGAGCTTGGGTAACATATCAAGACCTGATCTCTACAAACAATAAGAAAAATAAGCCAGGCTGTTGTGACTCGCACAGCTGAGAAAGAAACTCGGGCTCCACTTGTTGCAGTTAATAGAAATTTATTGCACCTATGCAGGGGCCTGCTGCTTATGAAAAACAGTCAGCATCCAAGTAGGGAGCTGTCTGTCCTTTTATATTTTTGCACAGCTGAGCAAGCATGCTAGTACAGAAGTGAGATGTGGCCAGTTAGCCCAGGGCAGGATTACAGCTTGGGAGTTACAATTTGGGTAATTTTCCACCATTGTTTGTCCACCGGGAACTTGAACTTGGAACTTTTCATGCTTCCTTGTTCTGAAGCTTTTTCTCAGAATTAACTCTGGGGGAAGGACGGGGCCTGGGAACAAGCTGGGAAGCCTGTTTCAAGGCATGGTGGTGGGCATGTGTGGTTCTAGCTACTCTGGAGGCTGAGACAGAAGGATTACTTGAGTCTTGGAGTTTGAGGTTGCTGTGAGCTGTGATCATACCACTGCACACAAGTTTAGGTGAAACAGCAAACAAATGAACAAACAAACAACAATAAAGCCTCAATTTTTAAAAAGCCAGACCAATGGCAAAGGTATTTTAGACCATCCTCAGTAGGCATGTAATCTTTGACCGGGTCAGACCTCCAGTTCCACCTGAGACTCCCTTAGCCACCCATCTTCTTGCCCCGGTGGTTGCCACCCACCTGCACCACATTGTTTGTCCACTTTCACTACTTTACATGAAAAGATGTGGTATTTGTCTTTCTGAGTGGCTGCCCATGGGCCAGATGACACTACCCAAGGGCTGAGAGAATCAACTCCCATAGAGGTGATTGCTAGCTCTGGGGAAGGGAGGATGAATGGCAGCCCCGCACCAGCTTTCCCCTCCTTTCTCTCCCCCATGTGCTATTCTGAGATGTGACTCCTTTGGCAACAGGTCTGGGAAGCCAGAAGTGTGTGATGAGTGGATGTTCTGCTGCGCAGCCGGTCCCACTGCTCAGATGCAGAATGAAGAGCAGCAGCTCCTGCAGCAGCTGGGATGCCTCCCCTGACGATCTCCACTGGCCTCACTTTTCTTTTTACTTTGCCCACATTGCCTTGGGCCTCCATTTCCCATACGAAATGTCAGCATTCTAATCCTTGCCCCTGGCTCTGCTTTCTAGAGGATCTAGAAGAATAAAACTCCAACTGCACTGCTTTATGTAGAGTGGGTTTTATGAGGAATGGGCAAGAACTTGTTTAATTTTCCAAACAAGTCTCCTTAAATATCTCAGAACTTTGGACATCTTTCTTTGTTAAAAGAGATCATGATCTACTTTTAAAGTTATAAAGGAAATAGCTTTTCTAAAAATGCACTCAGATAATCAATGTCAGCATCTGTCTCTTTAAATAACTCAATACAGAGATGAGCCAGAAGCAGGTGATGAATTTTAAGCCAATGACTCCCAGTAAATTTACTCTGCTCCACAACTACTGTGTGGCCTATTGTGAGGTTTTGTCCACATCCAACCTGCTCTGGAAGGAGAGAGTTTGCTTTCACTCTTAGCAGAGGTTCCAAACAAATTTAATCTTCTAGAACATATGGTTTTGATGCTATCAATTTGTAATTTGTACATCTGAGCAGCAAGGATTTATAAAGCTATCTTTCTGGTACAATGTTCAGAGGTAGGGGGAAAGCTGAGATTCTGGTCCTATTAAATGGATCAAAAATAATATAAATGAGCATTAAGTGGCTGGAATGGGGACAGACAGGACAGTGGGCCCAGGAAAATGTATAATTTTCCAATCCTTGTCCAACTTTTATTGGGACACAAAAGCAGTTAGCAGATTGGTGTTTACTAATCACAGAGGTATATTAAGAATCATGATCCCATCTCAGGATGGGCAAGGGACTTGAAGAGAAATTTCTCCAAAGAAGAACGGCATACGGCCTACAGATATATGAAAAAATGCTCACCATCCTTAATCATCAGAGAAATGCAAATAAAAACTACTCTGAGATATCATCTAACTCCAGTGAGATTAGCCCATATCACAAAATCCCAAAACCAGAGATGCTGGCGTGGATGTGTTAAGACATTTATACTTACACTTAGTAGATTTGACATGTACCCTTGTAAAATGCACCATAGGTGTGGTCCAACCAATTACCCTCTGGATTCAAACCCACCACCTTAGGTGTATGTGGCTGGCACCTTAGCCACTTGAGCCACAGGCGCCAGCCAACTATAAAGTAGTTATGCCTTCTCATAACAATTTTATCATTCTGAATATGCCTTCTCATAACAATTTTATCATACTGAAATATTAAATGAGAGACACTGGATCTTTAGAAAAATCATTGAACTCTGTTGACAACAGAATTTAAAATCATTTCACCTCAAAAAGGCTCTTGGAAGCTTCTATTTCTCTAGATGCTGTACTTTTCACTACCACCGACTAATTTAATGAAAATCATACCAGCTTGTCCTACTCTCTGTTTTCTTTTGATCTTGTTTTCTTGAGAAGAGCATAAATCTCTTTAGTTTGTAGCCTTCATATGGAAGTGTGGGTGATTATATACTGGCTTTATAGTAGAGCTGAGTGCATTGGATACTTTTCTTCCATTCTTGGGATACTTTACTAAGAATAATATGTTCCGCTCCATCCATGTAAACATAAAAGAGGTAAAGTCTCCATCTTTTTTTAAGGCTGCATAATATTCCATAGTATACATATACCGCAATTTATTAATCCCTGCATGGATTGATGGGCATTTGGGCTTCTTCCATGACTTAGCAATTATTGGGCTGCAATAAACACTCTGGTGCAAATATCTTCGTTGTAAAGTGATTTTTAGTCTTTTGAATAAATACCTAGTAGAGGAATTGCAGGATGGAATGGCAAGTCTATTTTTGGATCCCTGAGGAGGGGGGAAGGGAACGGGGGAGGATGGATGGATGGATGGAGGGTAATTGGTTATTCATGTAGAACAGATGTCTTAACACAAGTGACTATTAAAGGTTCTGAATGACCACCTGTAAAAGATGGTTTAACTCATTAAGGGGTAGAATGTTATGGAATATTAAGCATTTATTTGAAAGGATGTGGCAGGGCAGGTCTGAATCCATTTGGAGGATTTTAAGCAAGTTTCAAGATACTATTATAATTACATGCTATTTTTGCAAAATATAACACATACTAGCCTAAGGTGACCAGATTTTAACATTGGTAAAGCAGGACACCATTGGGGGGCAGGGCCTGACAACAATGCAAACTTTGATAAGCAGTTCTCGATAATCAGTTCTCAACAACTATTTGTTATTATTAAAGTTTAACATAAAATTAACAAAAATAATATAAAACGCATATCCTGGCAAAATAGCCACAGGGCAGCCAAAAACTGTATATTCCCTTCCTGTTCTCCCATGTTCCCTAGCTTGTCATGCGTTCTTTCCAAAAATCGGGGCTTTTTAAAAACACTACAGGATACAGGACAAATTGTTAAAAATGTCCCACCAAAAGCGGGACGTCTGGTCACCTTACTCGGTGTGGGGGGGGGGGCTACTTGTTTGTTCCAGACAGTTTGGCTCCTTCTGAGCTAACTGTCCTTGCCTAGATGCAAAGGAGGGAACCAGTCTCCTGATACCTTGTCCAGAAGGGGAGTAGGGAGTTTACATTAGCCTGTTCATTTCCAAATGGAGTTACATTAACCTCTTCATTCCCAAATGGAGTTACATTAACCTTTTCAGCAGCCTAAAACCGTATATTCCCTTCCCATTCTCCCTCTGTTCCCTAGCTTGTCATGCATTCTTTCCAAAAATCAGGACTTTTAAAAAATGCCACAGGGCAGGGACAAATTGTTAAAAATCAGGACTGTCCCACCAAAAGTGGGACGTCTGATCACCTTATACTAGCCTCCTCCCCCACCCCCAGGGGACAGTAATCCCATCTATGAGCATCTGCGTTTGAACATACTCATGTGCTGTGAGGAGAGAGGAGCCGACTGCACCTGGGCACTCATGGGGGAGAGGTGCAGGGCTTCATCCATTTTCCTCTTCATATACATTTGGACAAAGTCATAACAAATGACACACTTTTTATTTTTATTTTTTGGGACAAGAGTCTTACTCTGTTGCCCTTGGTAAAGTGCCATGGTGTCACAGCTCATAGCAACATCAAACTCCTGGGCTCACACGATTCTCTTGCCTCTGCCTCCTGGGTAACTGGGACTACAGGCCATAATGCCTGGCTATTTTTAGAGATGGGGTCTCACTCTTGCTCAGGCTGGTCTCAAACCCATGAGCTCAGGCAATCTACCTGCCTCGGCCTCCCAGAGTGCTAGGATTATAAACGTGAGCTGCTGCACCTGGCCTTGACATGCTTTATTTTTGTATTTTAGAAATCTATATATATTTCTTTTTGAGACAAGCTCTCAGCTGTGTTGCCCAGGTTGGAGTGCAGTGGCATGATTATAGCTCACTGCAGCCTTGGACTCTTGGGCTCAAGCAATCCATCTGCCTCAGCTTCCCTGTAGCTGGGACCGCGGGTGCCCAACAGCATGCCTGGCTAGTTTTTTCTTTGTAGAGATGGGCTGGTTACCCAGGTTGATCTGAAATTCCTGGTCTCAAGCAATCTTCCTTCTTTGGCCTCTAAAAGTGCTAGGATTACAGGCATGAGCTGCCAGGTCTGGCCTAGGAATCTATTAAATTGGATTTAAATGAGAAAATATGGTTCTAACTGAAAATAAAATCCTTGCCCTGGAGACTTCTATTTTTCCTCTTATTTCTGTTATAAAATTAAAGCTGTCTCTTGAGACTGGGGCTAGGAGTCTTAATCCCCCAATGCTCTGTGTGCAATCTGGGTTCTTAAAAGTGGTCCAGTGTGGTGCGGGCGCCTGCTGTGTGGTGCGGGCGCCTGCTGTGTGGTGCGGGCACCTGCTGTGTGGTGCGGGTGCCTATTGTGTGGTGCGGGCGCCTGCTGTGTGGTGCGGGCACCTGCTGTGTGGTGCGGGTGCCTATTGTGTGTTTCCCAGCTCCCTGTTGGTGCCTCCCTTCCAGGGCCTGAATTTTCCTTTTCTAAATTAACAACGAGGCTTACTTTCCCCTACTGATTCAGTTTAGCTCAGGTGAGAGTTGAAGGGGGTCTTGTGTCTTAGTCTATCACTCTTCCCTGGAGCAGGTGAAATCTCTCATTTCTGGAGATTGCCTCCATCAGTGTTTCCAAATGTCAGACCCTCCTCCTTTAGTCTGTGTATTTGCCATGGGAAGTGGATTCAGGCAGCAAGTCCATGGTCATGTGATGAGGCGTCTCCCAGCCTTCCATCAAGGTGTCTGTGGCAATCAGTGCTTTTTGCATCCTAATGTCCTCTCTTCTTCCTCAGTGACAGGCCCCTCTCAGTTTTTAGCTGGACACATTGCCATCAGCTTCTCTTGCAGTTGTGGGAAAGAAATTCTTATGTAGTGGGCAGGGCCTGTGGCTAAAGGAGTAGGGTGCTGGCCCCATACACCAGAGGTGGCGGGTTCAAACCCGGCCCTGGCCAAAAATTGCAAAAAAATAAAAAAGAAAAGAAATCCTCATGACCCTGGCAAAAGTACAGCCATTTTGGGAAAAGAGGATGTAAAGCAGGTCAGAAACCAAACTGTGTGATCACAGCAAACCCTCTCCCTTTCCCTTGGAATGGTTCAAGGCCATTGTTGCTGGGAAACCAGAAAACAGTAACTTTTACTCTGGCCCTGGCTTGTAGCCAATTAAGGGAGTAACTTCTAGATTTGTCCCAGTGCAAAAATCAGTTCCTCTGCAGAAGGGATGACTGCCTCCGGGAGCCCTCCTCCTACATTCAGCCCTTTTGATAAGGGATAATAAAAGACCCTTGAAAATGTGTGAAAGTAAGCTGACTCCTGCTCAGACACTCAGACTGCACTCGGGCCTTTCTCTCTCCTCTCTCTGCTAATAAGGACTTTCCAGTCCCTGGGCTGACCTCTTCTCCTTCTTGTGAACCCTTTGCCTGTTCCCCTCAGCAGTTAGATGTGGCTATGTGAGTAGGTGTTGGCCACACTAAGCTAAATTACTGTGTGGAAAATTCTAGAAAGTCTTCTAAGTCAGGAGCATGGCCTCTGCCCACTCTCCATCCTGAAGCCTAGACTGCAATATAGGCTGACCTTGAGCCACAGCATGAACAGTGGTCCAGCTCAGGGGACAGCAGGGCAGCGTGACTGCAGGGCCTAGGCCCTAGGGCACGGACTTCTTTGAAGGGAAAGAAAGAGAAACTTTACTATTTTTGTTTGTTTGTTTTGTTTGAGACAGAATCTCACTCTGTCATCCTGGGTAGAGTGCCATGGCATCATCATAGCTCACAGCAACCTCAAACTCTTAGGCTCAAGAGATCCTCCTGCCTCAGCCTCCTGAGTACCTGGGACTACAGGCGCCTCCACAACACTGGCTAATTTTCCTATTTTTAGTACACATGGGACCCGCTCTTGCTCTGGCTGGTCTTAAATTCCTGAGCTCAAGAGAGCCACCGGGCACAGCCTCCCAGAGTGCTGAGATTACAGGCATGAGCCACTGCTCCCAGCAACTTCTATTTTGAAGCCATTATTATTTAGGGTTTTCTGTCACAAACCAGGCCAGTCCTAGATTATAAATTGAGGTTTTCAAATTCTGTTAAATGATTGGTCACTTGCTGAGTCATTGTTTAAGTTTCTAATCAGCACAGCCTGAACTGCCACCTGGTGTGTTTCTCAGTGTGTGCAGGTGGCTGACAGAGGAAAGATGTCCCCACATCGAGGGCCTGGTGGCCTCTGCGTGGCTTTCCACCCAGCATGCTAATATTTAAAGTGATCAGAAAAAGCTTTTTCACAAGTAAAGGAAAAGCCTTAGCAATATACAAAACAAGACAAAAAGAAAAACCCTGAAAATTATGCACAGTGGCTGCTTTAGTGGATTCAAGAACCACCATTTCCCCCACAAAGTTAAGGTATCTGAGGAATTGCAAATGTTATCTGTGTGCTGATTTTTTTATTAATGCAGAAGGTTGCTTCTGTGTCTGTTTATATATATTCAGAGTGTCCATAAAGTTCATGTACAATTTAAAATAGTGTGCAATTTAAAATTGCACGTAAACTTTATGGACACCCAGTATAATGTATATAATATATATACACTTTTTCTTTTCTTTTTTTTTTTTGAGACAGAGCCTCAAGCTATCCCCCTGGGTAGAGTGCCGTGGCATCACAACTCAAAGCAACCTCTAACTCCTGGGCTCAAGCAAGTCTCCTGCCTCTGCCTCCCAAGTAGCTGGGACCACAGGTGCCCGCCACAACACCTGGCTATGTTTTTTTCAGTTGCAGCCATCGTTGTTTGGAGGGCCCTGGCTGGATTTGAACCCATCACCTTAGGTGTATGTGGCTGGCACCTTAGCCACTTGAGCCACAGGCACCAAGCCACTTTTTCTTTTTTTTTTTTTTGAGAGAAAGTCTCATTCTGTCAGCCTGGGTAGAGTGCTATGTCATGGTGTCACCATAGCTCATAGCAACCTCAAACTCCTGGGCTCAAGTAATCTTCTCTTGCTGCAGCCTCCGTGTAGCTGGGGCTACAGGCATCTGCTACAATGTCCAGCTAGTTTTTCTATTTTCAGTAGAGGTACGGTTTCACTCTCGCTCAGGCTGGTCTTGAACTCCTGAGCTCAAGCAATCCACCCACTTTGCCACCCAGAGTGGTGGAATTGTAGGTGTGAGCCACTGTGTCTGACCTGTATTATATTTTTAATTTTGTTGCGACACGTATCCATTAGAAGCCAACACCTTTAAAGGGTGGCCTCATGGATGTCAAAGTGCAAGTTCTGCCTTGCCTAGCGGACAGACTGTTGGTGTGAGTGTCCCTGCCAGGAGCCAGGGCCCTACCTGCTGGCCCCTTGCCAAAGCATAGATTATAAAGCATGAAAATATCTTTGTCTCCCAAGTAGCTGGAAATACTTGGCTCTTATTCCTATTCAAAGACTCCTATAAAGCACAACTTCACAGTGAGGGACCCTAACCAAGAAGTGGAATTAGTATCCTTCAAGGACATTTTCATCAGTGACCCAAGTCATGACTCTATTTAATTTAATACATTAAAAATGAAAAAAAAAGTTGTACTCATATTCAACTTATAATTTAAAAAATTGAAATATTCCACAAAAACTATAAGACAAAAATATGTAAGAAAATAGAATATAAGAAAGCCGTGTTTAGGTCACGGGATTGTCTGCCTTTGCATTTGGGACAAAGCCCAGTGCTGTTCACAAGGTTAAGCCTGTGCTTGGCCATCCTCCTTCACCCTCCTCACACCAGTAGGTGACTGCCATACAATTTTTAGAATTTTACTTTTTACCCCATGCTTAGCTGCACTACGCCACCAATCCTTCCAGGTTTCTTTGACCTATTCCTGTTCAGCTAAAATGTCACATCCATGAAGGTTTTCTTCATCTCCCTGAAAGGATGCGTGCCTGAAAGTTCCTGTCTATTCACTGATCACATCTGTGATTCCTGAACACATGATATGGTTTAAGACTGAAAATGAATAATTGGCCTTAAATTTAGGCAACCATGGTATTAAGTTATTCAATTTTTTTCTTATTGAATTTTAGGAGTTTATTATATATTCTTATCAAAATGACTTGCAAATATTTCCTTTTCTTTCATTTTTTGAAACAGTCTCACTTTGTCACCTGGTAGAGTGCTGTAGCATCATAGCTCACAGCAACCTCAAACATCTTGGACCTAAGCAAGTTTCTGGCCTTAGCCTCCAGAGTAGCTGGGACTGTGGTGCCTACCACAAAGCTTGGCTATTTTTAGAGACAGAGATCTTCCTCTTGTTCAGGCTGGTCTCCAACTCCTGACCTCAGGAATCCACTTACCTCATCTCCCAGAGTGTTAGGAGATTTGCAGATATTTTCTCTCATTTCATAGGCGTCTCTTCACCCTTGACTGTGTCCTTTATGCCAGAAGTTTTTAAGCATCAAGTTCCCTTTGTCTGTTTTTGCTCTTGTTGCCTGTGTTTTTTTTGAGACATAAACAAGAACTTGCTGCAAAGTCCAGTGTCATGAAGCTCCAGGTGTTTTATAGTTTTAGGTGCTGTGTTTAGTTCTTTAATCCATTGTGAGTTAATTTTTGTGTATGGTGTGAGGTAAGGGTTTAATTTTATTTTTTGGCATGTGGACATCAGGTTTTCCAAATTCGATTTATTGAAGACTCTCTGCTCCCCCCACTAAGTAGTCTCGGCACGCTGTGGACGTGTTTATTTCTGGACTCTCTAACACTTACATGAGGGTTAATTCAGGGCTATCTGTTCTGTTGGAATGGTTTATTTTTCTTTGCATATACAATGTGGGTTTTTAACTCAAGTTTTGTAATGCTTTTTGAAAAAAGAAAGTGTAAGCCTCCAATTTTATTCTTCTTTTTAAAAATTGTTTTAGGTATTTGGAGTTCCTTGAGATTCCATATTTATTATATTTTAGGATAGATAATATTCTTTGTTTATGTTTAAGTTTTGATTACTTGATGATACTGTGTCTTGATGTGGGTGGGTCTTTCTGATTTAGCTGGGTTGGAATTCTTTGAGCTTCTTAAATTCTTACCTGTATTTCTTTCCTCACATTTGGGAAGCTTTGGTTATTATTTCTTCACTGCCTCCGTGTCTGTCTCTCTCTCATCCTTCTTGGATTCCTCTGCTGTCTGAGAAGTACCACACAGTCCACATGGCCTGCTTGGTGGTATTCTGTAAGTCCCTTAGACTTTCTTTACTTTTCTCCATTCTTTATTTTTCTGCACCTCTAACTAAATTTCAAGTTATTGGGGACCAGTCTTAAATTATGCCATGAGTTTTCTTTAGTGGCTGGTGGAGATGAACGTCTTCACTGTGAGGACCAATGGGCAGCCCTTTGTTCTACGCTGCCCCTGTTTGTATTTTATACACCGTTGTTTTAATTATCAATTTAAGGAAGGAAAGCTGACAATTATGTCATGGTTCTTGTTGTGTTTATATTTTCTAATTAAACTTTTTTTTAACTATGTTAGACTGATTTATCTTTTATGATTATTGTTCTGAGTTATTTATGATCTTAACACAAACAGAACATGGGACAGAGGACACAGTCCAGGAGCAGGATGTCAAAGCAGACCCCAAATAGGTCACACAGATAAATCACAGGGCTGATAATTAACAATCAGGAAGCCTGTGCTCAGATGGACTGACACTTCTAACCACACCAAAGTGACAAAAGAAAGGAGATCTTTTTTTCCTTATCTAGTCTAGAGTAACTTTTATTCTCTTTAATGAGGTTTAAACATTTTGTATTTTTTAACTCCCCCAAAGCATTCGCCCTCTCTGAGAGGGCAGTCCTGCCTGCCCAAGACAGCCTTGTCTGCTCAGTGACCTCACAGTGGAGTCTCACTGGAAAAAAAATAAAATTTTAACAAAATAACTTTTAAAGTCTTAAAAGGGCCAACCTTTCAGCAATACCGTTTACACCAGACTTTGAGTTTCTGTGATCCACTTCTCTCCCGTCTCTGTTCCGTTTCACCCATCACCTACAGTCATTTTTTAATTCAATTCTTAACCTATTTATAACTAACAGTTAAATGTTAATTTTAAACTTATTAAATCAACATTATTAACAATATAAACATATCAAAATATGACTCTTCCTTTAAACATCTATATATACATCTGCACAAATGATCTGTGTTCAAGTTCAGTGATTCTTCTATCCAATCTGTCTGTTGACCATGCTGATAAATTTTTCAGTTCAGTTATTGTATTTTTCATTTCCAAAATTTCTGTTTGTTTTTTACTAGTTTATACTTCTTATTAACATTCTCGTTTTGTTCATGCCGAGTTTTTCTGACTTTGTTTAGTCTAATCATGCTAGTTTTTGCTCATTGAGCATCTATATGATAGTAGTTTACATTCTTTGTCGGACAGCTCATAGATGTGTGGGTTTTTTAAGATTGATTTTTGAAGTTTTACTGTTTCTCTAATGAGGTCATGTTTTCCTTTTTCTCTGTGTGCCTTGTGATTTTTGCAGTTTTTTTTTTTTTTTTTTGGCTGGGGCCAGGTTTGAACCCACCACCTCTGGTATATGGGGCCAGTGCCCTATTCCTTTAGCCACATGTGCCACCATGCTTTGTGATTTTTGTTTGAGACTTGGGTATTTGAAAAAAGAAACCACTTCTGTAAGTCTTTACAAATTGGCTTTATGCAGAAGGAAGACCTTCACTGACTGACCCTGCTGGGATTCTAGGACCTTTCAACCCCTTTTTTGAGGGGTTATCTTCTCTGGGCTTACATGTACTTTTAGTCATCTACAATTCCATGAGCAGTGTATTCCTGACCCTTCTCAGTAGCCTGGTGTCTGCCTGAGGAACTTGACTCGTGGTTATCATGTCTTAGCAGCCTCTAGATAAAGTTGCTGGTCTCACGTATGTGCCAGTGATCTAAGTCAGGCGGGACAGATAGCAGACCTTCAGACACCCCTCAGTTGAGCCAGAATGTTGGACACTTTGCCTACCCTTTTGTTGCTGGACATGTGCACAAAATGCCCCCAATTTTCCTATCCCTTTCACTGGAATTTTTATTGGTTTTACATTGTGTATCTTATCCTTTGTTTGACAAAGGTATTCCTGTCTGTTCATTGTTATTAACTTGGTGTTACTATGGGAGAGTAAGGGCCTGAGGCTTCCTGTTCTTCCATCTTGCTGATGTCCTTATTAACATTTTCATGTGTGCTTTTCCATATTTTTCCAGGCACATGTGAAAAATGTGATTATAATTTTTGTAATCTTTTTTTTTTTTGAGACAGAGCCTCAAGCTATCACCCTGGGTTGAGTGCCATGGCCTCAGAGCTCACAGAAACCTCCAACTCCCAGGTTTAAGTAATTCTCTTGCTTCAGCCTCCCAAGGAGCTGGGACTACAGGTGCCTACTACAACACCTGGCTATTTTTTGGTTGTAGTTGTCGTTGTTTGGCAGGCCTGGGCTGGATTCGAACCTACCAGCTCTGATGTATATGGCTGGTGCCTTAGCCACTTGAGCTACAGGCACCACCAATTTTTGTAATCTTTAAAAAAAAGCATATCATGGGCATTTTCTTTTTGATAGATATTGATCTTCTTATTTAGATTGCATAGCAACATTCCATTGTGTGACTGTGTCATAATTTATTTAATAAATTCTCTATTAAGAATTGAGAAAACATGCTTTTTAGTTTTTCACTAATTCACATAACACTGTAACGAGCCTATTTGGACATATAACTTCTATTATTTTCCTGTTATTTCCTTAGTATAACTTTGCAGAAATAAAATTGCTGGGTAAAAGTGTATGCACATTAAAAAATGGATTAAGTATTGTCAAAATGCCCCTAGAGAAGCTGATCTTATTTATACTACTAATATCCCTGCATGAGAGTGTGGTACTCCACACATTACCAATACCAGTTATTAGCAATCTTAAAATTGAGCCCATCTGTTAGGCAAAAATTATATTTACTGTTGTTTAATTACTTTGACTACTTAATAGAGGAAGCATTGATCAAATTCTGAGAGAAAATTTTACTTTAGGCATGGAAGCCAGTAGGGTTCATTTCCACACTGAGGAGATAAGTGTCCTGAATGTGATAATATGTAGGTGAAATTGTACTTATTATTATTATATTTTTTAAACAGTCTGTTTTTGAAGTCTATAAAGTTAAGTTACAGGCTGTGATAATTTTTATTGAGCCTTTTGGTCTCAGATACCCAAAGTTAAACTGAGAAGAATCTGGAAGGATCATGAAGGAGTTGGTCCCACCCTTGCATCCCTGTCCATCCCAGTCGGAAACGTCATGGAGCAGGTCTATCATTTCAGTTTCTACTGTCACCTTATCATTTTTCTTTGCATCCTAAAACTTCTCACTTATAATGCTATTTTTATCCAAAAACTCTCTCTTACTTATCCAGCAGTTATCTTACTTTTTCCTCCTTTCATTGAGTTTTTAAAAAATTAAAGTAAAATTCACATAACAGAAATTTAACTGTGACCTATTTTTTTAGAACCATGAGCTATTTTAAAATCAACAATTATATGACCTTTAGTATATTTGCAATGTTGTGTAACCATAGCCCCTATCTAGTTCCCAGACATTTTCATCACCTGCTACAGAGACTCTATACCCATTAAGTAGTTGTGGACATTTAAAATAAAGGATCAAACACTAAACATGTGTCTTATGAAGGCAAGAATCTGACCCAGGAATGAAAGCATGACATTTTAAAAATGCAACTATTAAAAAACAAATAAGAACCACTAAAATTACCTCTAAAGTAACAAGTGTTAGTGATGATGTAGAGAAATTGGAACTGTTGAGCATGGATGGCAGAAATATAGACTGGTGAAGCAGCTATGGAAAACAGTAGGATGGTTCCTCAAAAACTCAAAAACAGGCCAGGTGCAATTGCTCATCTCTGTAATCCCTGGGGAGGCCAAGGAGGTAGAATTGCTTTATGGTAAGAGTTTGAGACAACATTAGAGAGACCCCATGGCTAATAGCAACAACAACAAAATTGGCCAGGTGTGTTGTGTTGGTGCACACCTGTAGTCCCAGCTACTTGGGAGGCCAAGGTGGGAGGATGGCTTGAACCCAGGAGTTTGAGGCTACAGTGAGTTATGATCACGTCACTGCACTGTAGCCTGGGTGACAGAGTAAGAACCACTCCCATCTCAAAAAACAAAACAAAACAAAAAAAATCTTAAAACATAGAATTATAATATGATCCAGAAATTCCACTTCCGGACTTATACTCAAAAGAATTCAAAACAGGATCTCAAAGAGAAGTTTGCATTGTCAGGTTCATAGTAGCATCATTCACAATTGCCAAAATGTAGAAGCAGCTCAGGTGTCAATCAACAGATCAATGGATAACAAAATGTGGTATGCACAACTATACATATGGCAGAATATTACTGAGCCCTAAAAAGAAGGGACTTCTGACTTGCTACAATTACGGGTGAACCTTGAGGAGATTATGCTGAATGAAATGAACCATTAACAAAAGTACAAATATTGTATGATTCCACTTATGTGAGGTACCTAGAGCAGTGAAATCTATAGAGAGAGGATACAGAGTGGTGGTTATGAGGGATTCTGGGCAGTTACTGTTCAATAGGTACAGAGTTTTAGTCTGAAAATAAGAAAAACATTCTGGAGATGGAAAATGGTGGTGAATGCACAACGTGCCACTGGACTGTACACTTAAAGTGTCAGATTTTATGTTATGCGTATTTTATCTCAACTAAAAAAAATGTACTAGGGTCATCTCCAAAGGACATGAGAGACATCTACAAAGGGCAATTTGATCATCTAAGAGAAAGATTGCAGTGAATTAATATACATGCATAAGTTATTTTAAAATTTATAAGTTTATAGGTCTGGGATCTGGTGGGGCCTTTGTCTCTTGCTCCCGCCAGAGTTGGAGGTCCTGTGTCTACGCTCACTGCCTTGTCTCCTCTGCTCAGGGAGGTCCAGGTGACTCTGCCACAGCCTTGTTGCCCT
Source organism: Otolemur garnettii (assembly GCF_000181295.1). Taxonomy (NCBI): domain Eukaryota; kingdom Metazoa; phylum Chordata; class Mammalia; order Primates; family Galagidae; genus Otolemur; species Otolemur garnettii. The sequence goes on from NW_003852466.1 coordinate 4,421,386, forward strand.
GTGACCTGCAGATACTGGGAGATCCACAGATAATGCACCCTGGAAGCTGGAAAACAGGTGGATCCTGTTACAAGACAGCGCTTGTCAACGCCTAGAGGTGTTTACATTTGATTAACTGTTTACTAAGTGATTTGTCACCATGGAAACAATTAAATGACATGTTAATTGTAAAAAGTTTTTACAATGTCCATGCTGCTGTTGGCACCTGGTCGCCATGTGAATAAAAGCAAGGGGGAGCATGGATTGAAGGTACAAATGCCTGCAAGGGGGGGACTTCCCATACTCCAGGGAGAGCCCTGAGCAATCTCTGTTGTGGCCTTTTATTGAAACATTATACAATACGTGTGGGGGCCTACGCACAAGAGCTACGCTGTTAATGATCACTTTGTGCTCTTCCCCCCCAGGCTCAACTCCCACCCTGCTGCATCATCAATGTCCAATGTATAACGCCTGCTTGCTAAGGACAGACGATCTTAACTCATTAATGCCTGCAGCTGCTTGAGGGCTTGTCTCCAGGCAGCCAAACATCTCCGTGCCTGCTCGGAGATTGTCCCACTGCCAGCGCCTCCCTCAAGAGCCGGTGGCCACTTCCACAAGCTTGATGTATGGGTCTCCTACAGTATAAGTTTATATTTAAAATATTCTCACTTAATCACTTTTCAATACTGCCCAGGGCACGATGTAGCTCATTATTCTGCAAACTAGTAAATCAAGGTAAAAGAATTATGAAAAATGAAAAAGAGAAACAAGAAAAGGTATGTGTAGGGAGAAATAATATTTGCAGCCAGTTCAAAGGATATGTCTTTTTGGCCTCCTTCTTTTGGTATTTATTTTCACTGAAACCTGGTTATTACCTTGTGTATGGGCCCTTTGCTAGCCTAAAAGATGAGGTTAGATAAGGCCATTCAAGAGAAAAAGGACTGCACAGCAAACATGATTCATATGGTGCAGGAATCTCAGTCAGGAAGGCAAAAATGACCTTTTTCTTTGATTTGTAGCTCTAGTTGTTGAGACGATATATTATTACTCTTGTGAGAACAGGATTAAATCTGATTTCCTGAAAATGGAACTTAGAGCACTAACATTAGAAATTGCTGAAGTTAGAATTTGACTTGTACGTAATATGATATTATGGGAATATGATAAAATATCCATTTCTTTCTAGGTTTTGTCCACATTTGCTATAGAACTTTATCAAAAAAACGATTGCCTGGGTTCTTCACCTGGAACAAAGCACCTCAAACATTAAAAGAAAATTAGTAGCTACTTATAGTGTCCATGTTATCAATATTGCAATTAAACAATATCCTTTCAAAAATGAAGCATAAATAATGAATATTCCTTCAAGTATTTACTGGCTCCTTGAAATGAATAAATCAAAATCTACACATTTAACAAATTCAATTTAATTACCCAAATGCTTAAGCACTTATTACAAACTCATTTAATCAAACTCTTCTGAATATCAAATAAAATCACAAGTCTAATCTATCAATGCTTCACTTACTTTAAAAAGCAACAAAATGCACAGAAGTACAGCAATAATTACAAAACTGATCATACTAATACCAGTCACAAATTTGCCAATAGATAGGTCAAATGATTGATGCCTTATATCTTTCTGATGTTGCATTCTGAGGGTTGCAGAGATTTTTTACAAGACCTAATAGGAAAACAAAAAACAAAAAACAACGCAGCTCCATAGGCAAGCTGTAGTTGGAAGATTTGCTTGTCAAGGAACTGATTCTTGGTGTAGCGTCCATTGTGCAGGCCAAGACTTCACTTAAGCCTGTCTAAAAAGGCTGAATTCCTTTTTTGTAATTAGGCTTCTCCTTTTACTTTAATGAGATTTCATGAGTCCATGTCTTCCACGAGGCTTTTAGCTTGAGTGTTTCCAAGAAATGGCATATTCTGTAACTTACGCATATCTTTATTTCCAAGCTCATCTCCTGATTTCTTACTGTTATTGGAAATTTGTCTTGTGTTATCTCTAATGAGGTAATCCAGAGTTTCATGTGCAAGGAATAAGACAGTCTTATCCTGGGCACATTGGCCAACTGATCATCTTGGAACAATTATGACAACCACTGGTATCAATGTACTGCTGGACTGATTTTTATCTGGGCATCTCACAGTTCCCTGAGGTTTTGTTCACTTTAAAAAATATATCTCTTCTCTGTTTTCCACATTAATGACTTCTGTTTTATCTTCTTACTTATTCCAGCATCTCCAGTCTGCTCTTAAACTCATTCAATGAAGTTTGAATTTCCGATATTATACCTTCAGTTCTAGAATTTTTTGGGGGGAGACAGAATCTTACCATGTTGCCTTTGGTAAAGTGCTGTGGCATCACAGCTCACAGCAACTTCAAACTCTTGGGTGTAAGCAATTCTCTTGCCTCAGCCTCCCTGGTAGCTGGGACTACAGGCGCCCACCACAACACCTGGCTATCTTTTTGTTGCAGTTGTCACTGTTGTTCGGCAGGTCCAGCAGCCTTTGTGTATGTAGCTGGTACTCTAACCACTGAATTTTTATTCTGTTCTTTTTTTAATGCTTTTTAGTTTTCTACTTTTCCACCAAGATTTTCCCTCTTTGCCTCACTTATTAGCATATTTTCTTTTAAGACCTATAGTCAAAATAGCTGCTATCTTTGTCTACTAATTCCAATCTGTGGTTCATCTCAGAATTTGTATATGCCAATTGTCTTTCTTTTTCTTTCTTTCTTTCTTTTTTTTTTTTGCTGTTTTGGGCCAAGGCCAGGTTTGAACCCACCACCTCCAGTATATAGGGCCAGCACCCTACTACTTTGAGCCACAGGCGCTGCCCCCAATTGTCTTTCTTTTAAGTATAGATCTTATTTTCCATTTATTTATTTATTTATGTATAGACAGAATCTCATTCTGTTGCCTCAGACTAGAGTGCTATGGCATCAGCTTAGATCATAGAACCTTAGACTCCTGGGTTCAAGTGATCCTCTTGCCTCAGCCTCCCAGTTAGCTGGGCCTACAGGTGCCTGCCATTATATTTGGCTATTTTTTTTATTTTTTAAAGTGATTCTCCCTCCTTAGCCTCCAGAATGCTAGGATTGCAGGTGTGAGCCACTGTGCTCAGTCCACATCTATTTGTATATCAAATAATTTTAGAATGAGTCCTGGATATTGTGAGTGATCTATTATTTAGATTCTGAGTTTTGTTACATTCCTACACAAAGCACTGACGTTTGTTTGGGAAGACAGTTCCCTTAGTGACTCAAACTGTAAACTCTCTTCCCTGCTCTGCTCTAACCTGTAGCTGGGCTGCAAAGGTTTGATTCTGAGGTTGTTAAAGCTTTGCAGCAGTGTTTATACACAAAGTTTGGTTCTCCGGCCCTCTTCTTTCTGAGATTTCCTTCATTTTCCAACTACTAGTTCTTCCCAATCTCAGTTATCTTATTCTTCAGGCCAATTAGACTCAAAAAACATTTTTTTTTTTTTAAATCTCTGGTTTAGCCACCCACAAAGTGGGGACTGAGACTTCCCCTCCAGGCTGAGAGCCTTGAGACTGGCAAGGTGGCCTGCGTCTTTCCTTCCTCCCAGTGGCCGTCCTCTCCTGCTATGCCCCGGCATCTATTTGTTCTTTACTTACTTTGAATTGTTATGTTTGTATTTCCTCCAGGTGTATAGTTGTTATTTGTGGGAAGACTGGTCAGGTAGGGACGACTCAGCCATTGCTAGAGCATCTCTTTAAGGTTTAGGGTCAGCCTAATTTTTCTCATTTACTGTTGCTCTCTCTACTCTTTTTTTTTTTTTTTTTTTACAACATGACGTTCTGTTGCCTCTTATAACTTTGTACCACCTTATCAGAAATGATTGCAAGAGAGTCTTCCTTTAAAAATGTAGCATTGAAAAAGTTGGCCGAGTCTTGTATAAATACGATCCTACATGATTTTGCAGGAGCTTCTGGTGGAATGATCTATATAGAATCTGATTCTCCCTGCTAACAAGGCCTTTATTGTCTCACAGTTTAGTTTTTCTTTTTATAAAAGACAGTGATTTACCATTTTCTCTATATCCACAAAAGTGAAGCAATTGCCATAAATTTCCTTTATCTGGTCTCACCAAATATTTTCCATGTGATGGAGGGAATGGGAACACAGTGGCTTTACTGCAATTCTTGCTGCCCCGCACTTCATATATTCTGCAGTTGGAAAAGTAGGCTTGACAGCACCAGCAGGGCAGGGCGGGGCGGGGCCGGGCAGGGCAGGGCAGCTCTGGTGGCCGGCACTTAGAAAAGGCCACGCTAGATGTTATGGCTTGTTCTTTTTTTTGAGAGAGAGTCTCACTATGTCACCCTGGGTACAGTGCTGTGGTGTCACAGCCTACAGCAACCTCCAACTCTTGGGCTTACGTGATTCTCTTGCCTCAGCCTCCCAAGTGGCTGGGACTATCAGTGCACACCACAACACCCGGCTATTTTTTTGTTTCAATTGTCATTGTTGTTCAGCAGGCCTGGGCCGGGTTCAAAACACCAGCCCCAGAGTATGTGGCTGGCGCCCTAACGGCTGAGTTATAGGCACCAGGCCAGTGTTCTTCAACTTTATATCAATTTTAGATGAATTTTACTCGTGTTCCAGAACTGACCAGACTAATTTAGCTAACTAAACTCACAAGGGTCTTATGTGTACACCAGAAAGATGGTCTATTACAGCACAGCCTGGAATATTTGTGTCTCACAGATAAGGTGCTCTGCATTCTGCCACCAGCGCTTCTGCAAGGCAAATTAATAATCCAGAAATTATTTCCTGGTATGGAATTGGGTCAGAGATGAGTAATGATCATAAGAATAATAAAATACCTGCCATATGCCAACTGCTTCATATTCCTTTAAGTTGCCCGTTGCAGCAACCATTCCATGCCCCCTTTAAGTTAACCTTTGCAGCAACCTTGTAAAGAAGATAGTACCATTCTTATTTTACCTCAAAGACTCTCAGAATTTAAATATCTTTGTAAATGTCATAAGCCCAGGAAGCATAAATTTGGCTGTGGTAAGATCAGGTGAACCATCTTGGCCCTATAAGAAAATGCAAAACTGTCTAGTGGGAGGGATTTGTCTGTGTCTGTACACTTGATGGTGATGGACAAAGACCTCCACATCCCTGTTCTCTAGAGTGCAGATTATTGAGGCTCCATATTAATGGCTTATCTTTTTTAAACATTCCAGATTAATATGAGGGTGGAAAAGGTTGGGTTTGCATTTGTTGGGTAAAGTCTGTGTTGTAGTTGTGCCCCTCAGCCTCACCTAGGCGGTGTGCCCTTACCTTGTTCTTTCTAGGGGTGAAAGTGTTCTCAGAGCCTCTGATCAGAGACGCAGGGTTCGAAGAAATATTTCTCAGAATCAATCTCCTGGGGGGAGCACATTGAAGCGAACTGCCATGTCTGAGCATGGGGTGCTTATCTCTACATAGGGGGAAGCACACTAGCGCCCTTCCCTCCTCCCTTCTTCCCACAACTTGAATTAATTAGTTTTTCTCTTGTGTGGATATGTATTTGTTCATATCCTGGCTTCATATTAGTATTGAGTACATTGGATACCTGCTTTTTCATTCTCATGATACTTTACTACGGAGACTGTTGTCCAACTCCATCCAGGTTAATACAAAAGATATAAAGTCTCCATCATTTTTATGGCTGAGTAGTATTCCATGGTATACATATATCACAGTTTATTAATCCACTTCTGGGTTGGCACTCGGATTGATTCCACACCTTGGTGATTATAAATTGGTCTTCAAAAAACAATCTAATGCAAATGTCCTTATGATAAATTTTATTTTTCTTCTGGGTAGATAACTAGTAATGGGACTGCAGGATCAAACAGAAGATCTAATTTGAGTTCTTTGAGGATTCTCCATATTTCTTTCCAAAGAGGCTGTATTCTTAGGTCGCAATCCCTCCGAAAGTAAAAGTGTTCCCTTCTTGCCATATCCACACCAGAATCTGCATAACTGGAATCTCTTTTTTATCCGTGTTTCCTGACTAAGTCAATTTCCATTAATTTGTTAGTTTCATTCACATCCCTGTCTGCCTGCTTGATATTATACCCAGGCACCTTGACTGGTTTGATGAGAAGATTTCCCCAACCCTTTTGGTAAAAGTTCAGCAGGATTGAGACTGAGAGACCCTGGAAGGGATAATAACATTGCTTCCCTCAAGCTGGCATCATTCAATAGTTATTAAAACAGTGCAGAAGAAACTGATTTTCTGTGAGTTAAAAGTGTGTCTTTTTTGTTCAGAATAAGAAGCTTAATTTCTGATAGAAACTGACATCTTAGCCAATTTGGAGTTACCTTTCGTTTTGATGTTACCTTTGCTACTAGCTGAACAGTGTAAGTGATCTAATAAGGACTGATGCAAATTACTTGAAATAATGATACTTAAAAGGATAGTCACATTTCTTGAGCTGAACAAATGCTTGCTACTGTTGTAAGTTCCTCTTTTATCCACATAAAAATTCCTGGGAGGTAGATACTAATATCTGCATTGCATGGGAGCCCTGAGAGAGGCCCCCCCACCTCCCCACCCCAGAGGGTGCGACATTTGTCTATGTCTACTGTAACACAGATTATAAACGACTATAGCTGGAATTGAATCCTGGCCTTCTACCAACATACTGGCCTGCCTTATAGCTGAAGTTACTGCTTTGGGCTGATGGACTGTACTATGTCCCCACCCCCAATTCATATGTTGAAGCCTCTGTTCCCAGTACTTTGACTGTATTTGTAGTGATTAAGTTAAAATAGGACAGTAAGCCCTAATTCAGCATGACCCAAGTCCTTATGAGAAGGACAGTTTAGATGCACAAGGGACAGAGGAAGCCTGTGTAAGGATGCAGGAGAAACCATTAGACCAACACCTTGATCATGACCTCTAGAACAGCGAGAAAATAAATTTCTGTTGTTTAAACCAATGAGTCTGTGATATTTTGTTAGCACACTAACACAGAAATATGATTGAAAATAAGCTTCAGCATTCTTTCCCCTGATTTCATCGATCTATTTTCCATTCTTCTGTAATTCTTTTCGTCTCCCTCCCTGTCCCCCTACCTTACCCATCC
>NW_003852466.1:4429868-4463253 GCF_000181295.1 Otolemur garnettii
CCCTTCTCCATTCCCTTCTCTTCCCCTCCCTCTCTCGTGTTCTTCTTCTTCCTTTTCTTCCCACTTGGTTTCTCTGTCTTTCTCTGCAATCTTTCTGAACCAGAAGATTTCTTGATCATCATACTAAAGGTTTTACATTTTAGACAGAAAAATAAATTATGGGCCAGATGTGGTGGCTCAGGCCTGTAATCCTAACACTCTGGGAGGCCGGGGTGGATGGATTGCCTGAGCTCAGGAGTTCGAGACCAGCCTGAGCAAGAGCAAGGTCTGGTCTCTAAAAATAGCCAGGTGTTATTTTGTGGCCGCTTGTAGTCTTAGCTATTGGGGAGGCTGAGGCAAAAGAGATTTCTGTGAGCTGTGACACTACAGCACTCTACGGAGGGTGACAAAGTGAGACTGTCTCAAAAATTAAAAAAAAATATATAAATATATAAGATAAATAAATAAATAATGGTCCTCTTTGAGAGCACTGGTCCATGCATGATGGAATTGGGTGGCTTATACAGGAAATTATTTCTCATCGTTTAAGAGGCTGGAAGGCTGAGATCAGTGGGCCAGTAGGCTGGGCTCTGTTGAGGTTCTCACTGTGACCTCACACAGCAGAAAGAACTAGTGAGTGCTCCTGTCCCTTCGTAGGAGAGCACGGATCCCTCTTGGTGGCTCCGCCTTCCTGACCTAGCTATCTCCCAAAGGTCCCACCTACGGATACCATCACATGGGATTAGAGGGTCAACATACAAATTTGGGGTCACAAACATTCCACACACAACATTGATTTCCGAGTCTCTGATGTTTCTGGTGACTTTTGGCCTTTATCAGCTGGCCAGCTTCAGGGTGACCTTGTGACCTGGGTTGCCTGGTGTGGTGAGGGGGTGAGTGCAGCAGAGCCTCAGTGCCCACTGGCTGCTCTGGGACCCTTTCCTTTCTATTCTGAAGGAGGTGGGGCAGGTTTTCATTCTGCCATGTGGGGAATCCTGGACGGACCTCAGCTATATTGTGAGTTATTTTAATGATGCTGTAACCCCCTCTAGGAGTCTGATAGGGCAGCTTGATGTGGCTCTCATTTTACAAATCCATGAGGTGCCATCTTTTTCTCACTTGGATTCTCAATGCCCAGCTGTTTCAATATAGGTTTTATTATTATTTAGGCACGGCAAGACCAACAGCTCACAAGATGACTGCCATGGAAAAGATAGTTTGCTATTCACAGTTCCCAAAAGGAAGGGGCACATCACGCCATGGGGGACCACCGGAAAGGTGAGGGTCATCAGGAGACAGACCAGGGAAGGGGCAAGACCCCGTATTGTGGTTTCTACAGAAGGAATGGGCCAGGGCAAGTGGATTTAGAATTAGCTAGTTTGAATAATTTTAGTGGGCTTTGGGGTACAAAGGCTGCCCCTAGTTGCCTGACCACTGATCCTGGGGTGACAAGGGCACGGGGACAGTGGCTCAGAATGTAAAAGTCCAATAGAGGAGGTGGTGGGGGAGTGGGCTCTGGACTGGTTACATTTGAAAGGTGCATCCGAGGTAAGTTGTTGACTCTCTCTGGAAATTGGCTACCCTGGAAGGGGGGTAGTCCCTTCTGGATCCACAGGGCCCCAGAGTCAAAGCATCAGAACATGGAAAATAAAGGACATGGTTAATCCACCAGCACAAAGTCCTGCTCCCTGACTCATGGCAGCCTGACCTTCCACACTGAGAGGAGGGGTTGTGTGCAGTGAGTGGTGGTGCGGAGCAGGGAATGCAAGGTCCCTGTTCATAGAATGAGGCTGATGACCCAGGAATTTTGCTTGAAATTTGAAAAAATTATGCATTTCCACTATTTCCACAAGAACGTTTTTAGGGGTATGTGGGAATGGGAACAGTCAGAGGGATAATTTCCCTGTGATCCCTATGGCCCGTGTTCCCTTGCCTAGACAGTGCTCTGTGTCCCCACCCTAGGGCAGGTAGTGAGGCCGTTTCCATCTGAGGTGAGAGGAGCAGTTGTGTCCTGGGCCTTGGACAAGTGCTTTTGCACACCTGATCTTCTGTAATTCACTCACTTTCTGAGGTGGGCGTTGTATCTGGTCATACATGGAAACACAGACACCAAGAGATGAGTAACTTGCCTGAGGCTACACAAGCTGTGGGTGGGATGGGATCTGAGTCCAGCTGTTGTGGAGCTGTCAAAGCTACCTGCTTACCCAGTGCTGCCATGCTATTTCCTGCTGTGAACCCCTTCTTGGCTCTGAGAAATCAAAAGGGTTGACTTAATAATACATTTGCACCTTTTAATCTCCCTCTACCTCCATCCCCCCCAACACTGGGATAGCATTTTAGTATTTTTCACAATTGGGAGCTTTCTGATGCCAGTTTGGCTATACAGATTTGGGAGAATGGAGAGAGAAGGAAGCTTTTGAGGAATTTTTGGTAAGCATACCTCATGCCAAAACTCTAGGGTTATGAGTTCAGAAAGAAAAAAAAATTATCATTATTATTACTTTTATTAGTTTTTTGAGACAGAGTCTCAAGCTTTTGCTCTGGGTAGAGTGCCATGGCATCATAGATCATAGCAACCTCCAACTCTTGGGTTCAAGTGATCCTCCGGCCTTAGTTTTTCTGATTTTACTAGAGACGGGGTCTCAATTTTGTTCAGGCTAGTCTTGAACTCATGAGCTCCAGCAATCCACCCACCTTGGCCTCCCAGAGTGCTGTTACAGGCTTGAGCCACCATGCCCTGCCAAAAAAAGAATTATTGAGTTGATACTCACTGGAGCCTCAACACCACTGAGATTTTAGGTGGAGGGTGACAGGCTTGGGCAGGAAACGCCAATTGGGCAGCCCCTGAGCCATGCTGCAATAGCCTAATCCTACCTCCCTGTCTGAACGTGGCCAGCAAACTGGGGTATCAGGTGTCAAGCCAGCCACATGAAGATGATCCTGGTGTGTAGTCTGTCTATTGTTTTCTGCTTTTCCAGATTTTAGGGAGGTTACTCAGAAGAAAGGGAGAATGTGACAGTTTGAACTTGTCCTTTACTGCCTTTGGCTCGGTTTTTGCAGAGATGTCTGCGTAGTTGAAGGAAGAAGCGAAACTTGATTTGCAGTAGAGGCTCAACACAAGTCTTCTCCCTTCAGATCCTGTCAGGCTTATTCTTACAGGCAAAGTGAAGCCAGTTGCAGGCCTGGGTCAGCAGCTCTGCTGGGAGCACCCAGGGACACTCAGAGCCTTGGCAGTTCTCTTTGTTCATGTACCTGCCTGGAAATGCAGAAAACTTAACCACACTACTGCAAGTATAATATTGTATATTATAAGTAAGTATAATATTCTAGCTTGTCAGGAAAGGTTTTAATAAGAAACCTCAGGCAATGGAAAGTCAAATTCCCTTGCCAGAGGACCTAGAAAATCTCTTCCAGGAAGGAGGCTTTCTGCAGGGCTGGCCCGGGGTGTGGAGCAGCAGATGCCAGCTCTTCTCAACGACAGTCCTCGCATGAGGTCCCTTGGCTGCTGTGAGCACATTGCTCACTCCTGGCTCCTTTGCAGGTTCTTAGCTTCTCAAGGTAGGGTCTGCCTTAGAAGTTTGCGTTTTTAACAAGCAGAAGAAGTTCAGATTGATGGCTAAGTGCAAGCCACAGGCATGGATAAGTTAGGTCAGAGCAGATCTCATAGAGAAGTCGGGTACATCATATTCATTGTGTTTTATTTTCTGGGTTTTGTCTGTTTTGCATCTGGGGCTTCACTGACTCTGGAGAGAAAAAGGCTGTCCCTCCCAGCGCTAAGCTAAATCCTTGCCCTAGCAAACAACTTGCTTGGCCTGTCTTTGAGACGCAAACCAACCAATTCCTACCCACACTCCCACATTGTCCTGCAGGAGCTGGTCCCTCTACTCTGAAGTGTCCTAGAGCCCACACCCTTGTGTCCCTGGATGGTGTGCTATGCCCCCTCCTCTTGGGAACTATGACTCTCTTTTGATTTTTGCATTTTGCTTTTAATTGACACATACTAATTCTGGGGTATAATATGATGTTATGATATATCACATACACTGTGAAATGATTAAATCAGGCTTTTCAGAGTCAGTGCCCCTAGAACTTTGGCTTTACCACACCTGAATAACAATAAAACCAGGGTTTTAGAACTTCATATGGGGGAGCTTATATCCCCTTAGGTGGAGACTGGTCTCCAAAGATTATTTGTTAATGATAATTAATTTAGGGAAATTCATTAAGTCTTCTTTTCAACATTTTTACCACTGAATTGGATAAACATGTGGAAAGCATGTCAAGAATGTGGATGAAAAAGTTAGGAGTAGCTTATATGGGAGATGACAGCATTAAGTTTTAAAAATACCTTGATACCTTAAATTGATCACTAATACCAAAGAGAGAAAGCTGAGCAGGATGAATGGAATTAACTCCAATAAGAAATCAATTGCTAAATGGTAACTTAAATACGGTTCATATAAAAAAGACATACAGGGCTTATGCCTGTAATCCTAGCATTTTGGGAGGCCCAGGCGGGTGGATCACTTGAGCTCAGGCGTTCGAGAACAGTCTGAGCAAGAGTGACACCCTATCTTTACTAAAAATGGAAAAACTAGGCAGGCATTGTGGCAGATGCCTATAGTTCCAGTTACTCAGGAGACTGAGATGAGAGGATGGATCACTTGAGCCCAAGGGCTTGAAGTTGCTGTGAGCTATGACTCCATAGCTCACAGCATAGAACTCTACCAAGGGTGACAAAATGAGACTCTATCTCAAAAAAAAAAAAAAAAAAAAAAGAAGCCTATATTTCTGGAGGACAGCATAGAATAAATCTAATTTCCACCCTGAAGCTAGTGTTAAAAGAAAACAGCCCCTTCTTTCTCCTTCCCCTCCGAGGGACACATGGCTTGACCAGATGGTCAGTTTCATCTCATTATCTACCTCTGTGTTCTGTAATTGTGACCAAGACTAGCATGACTGGTGTGCCCTTATGAAAGGTAAGGTGGAACAGTGTGGCTTCTAATTTTTTTTTTTTTTTTTTGAGACACCCTGGGTAGAGTGCCATGGCAGCATAGCTCACAGCAACCTCAAACTCTTGTGCACAAGCAATCCTCTTGCCTCAGCCTCCCTAGGAGCTGGGACTACAGGCCCCCACCACAACCCCTGGCTATTTTTAGGGTCTTGCTCTTGCTCAGGCTGGTCTCAAACTCCTGAGCTCAGGCAATCCACCTGCCTTGGCCTCCCAGAGTGCTAGGATTTCAGGAGTGAGCCAGCACACCCAGCCCATCTGGTTTCTAATTTTATCAATAACTTTTTACTGTTTGCCTCAAATTCTTTGATAAGTTTCTCTTTTTTGTTTTCAACAATTATGGACAAATTAAACTGGCTTTATCAATGACATAGCAAATCTCTTCCCTCCAAATGTTTGGCTTGACAAGGACTCTCTGTTACCTTGAAAAGAAAAAAGAAAAAACAAACAGACAAAATAAATTCTCAAATTGACAGGTTATGCAGTGTTTTATATATATGCAATAGAATTTGGAAGCGGCCATTGCTGATTTTATTTTAAATCTATTGTTTCCCCCCAACTCCAGCACAACTAATTCCATGTAAGAGGCAATAAGTTTGGGCATCTGAAATAAGGTTAATGGCACAAAGGGGGACAAAGATATGTGTTTACAAATTTTGTGAGTGAAACTGGAGAAGCTGACAATTTTTAATTGACATTCTGCTCTTGTCCTAGTTTTTTAATAACCTGAACTTAGTCTGATAGTACTTCCTAATTAATATAGTTAATTAGACACTAAAGTTAATTAAAACACCTGGTGAATACTTCTGCCACCTGAATTCCTCGTGGTCTATTATAATAGATTGTTATTTTGTTTATTCATAATAACTGTATTGGAATGTCCTCTCTGATGGACACAGGATTATTCCCTGTGTCCTATTCCCTAGGTTATTTGAAAAATTTTACAAAACAAGAATTTTTTCATTGATGGGATCTTATCTGGAGAATCCCGAAGAAAACAGGTCAAATCAGAGTTACTGCAGTCTAGCAGAGTTAAGTAAGGAGAGGCGTAGACCTCCTTCTCTTTCGTATTATTCCCCTTGAGAACTGCTTCATCCAATGTTTCAACAGGAATTTTTTTTTTTTTCATGTCAGCCAGGTTGTGCTGACATCGAAATGTGCTGACATCGAAACAAGATTTGTGAGAGACACATCTCACGCATGTGCATGAAAACTCAATCATCACGCTTATGAACTAACAAAGAATCTCAACAGGAAAATTCTTTATTCCCTCAAGTTCCTGAGCCATTTAGGACAGTACAGTTGGTCCTTGTCAAATCTCTGTGATTGTTTTGCAGGCTTTGAGAACTTATTCCACTGTTAACTGTTGTCATAGAGAAATAGACTAGAGACTTGATTGTGCATGGTTTTTGTTGCCTTTGATTTTGGACACGAACCAGTCAGAATCAAGTCACAGGAACTGAGTAAACAACCCAATTACTGGTGTGTGCACATGCCTTTAAACTGATCCCACTGAGAGATTCCACATGGGCAGGAAGAGGTTAGCTAAGTGTGAGTAGTTTAAAAGAGGGATGCATCTTTGCTCCCTTGTCACGTCCCTTACAAAAGCTGCATTCATGATTTGGGTTGCTTTTAGGTGCATTAGGATTCTACCCACGCGGTCCTGTTTGCTGAAGCTGTGGGTTCAGAGTCACAAATAAAAGCAGTCTCAATAGTTGGCTTGCTCTGTAAGTTCTGTCAGAAAGAATGGTTTTAAAGCAGCTACACAAAACCTTTTAGAACAAATTTTATGGGAAATGCTTTCAACGTTTAATTGGCTAGTAGCCAACAGTTATGTATAGTGGGCTCAACTTGCCCACTATACATAACTGTCTGAGGATTTATTTTCCAACTACTTTTCCTTGGAAGTTTTACCAGGACAGTTTAAATTTAGTTGTTTCATGGTTTGGTCACTGAGGATTTTTTGGTTTTGTTTTGTTTTGTTTTGTTTTAAGACACTGGTGAAGCTGGGTGTGATGCCTCATGCCTGTAATCCCAGCACTTGGAAGACAGATGTGGCTGGATTGCCTGAGCTCATGAGCTTGAGACCAGCCTGGGAAAGAGTGAAACCCTGTCTCTAAAAAAAAAAAATAATAATAATAATCGCTGAGCATTGTAGGGGGCACCTGTAGTCCCAGCTACTTGGGAGGCTGAGGCAAGAGGATCACTTGAGCCCAAGAGTTTGAGGTTGCTGTAAGCTGTGACACCACTGCACTCTACTGAGGGCAACAAAGTGAGACTCTGTCTCACACACACACACAAAAGACAACAGTGAAGAGTTGGTAAGTGCTTTAATTTTTCCCCCATGACATCTGTGATTAGTAAGTGGCAGAGTAAGATATTTTGAGCATGTCTACAGCCAAGCCCTTAGTTTTGGGTCTTGGCAACAACCCAGTGGCTACAGGATTTTGGTTGGCTTCTGACTCCTTGTTCTGGGCGTTAATTTGCTCTGAGTAATCCTGCTCTTACTGAGGCCATCTTGTCCTCTGAGATCAAGAAAAAATTAATACAAGGTTTTATTTTACATTCTTGGATGAGATCCAATGCTTTACCCAAGAGTTACGTGATTCCTGAAGGCTGTGGTTACCACACCCAGTTCTGGCTATAAGTTGTACCCATTAACCTACCCCTCTCTCTCTCTTTTTTAAAATTTCAGATTAATATGAGGGTACAAATAATTATGTTACAATGTTTGCATTTGTTAGGTCAGGTCCCTGCTGTAGTTGTGTCCTGCACCCAGGCGATGTGTCATATACCTTATGCTGTGCCCATTAGGTAGGAGTGCATGAATCCACCTCCCTTCCCTCCTCTCCCTCCTCCCACTTCTCCCTGCCCGCAACTTGAATTAAATTGAGTTTTTATCTTGTGTGGCCATGTTTTTTATTTTTTTATCTACTTGCTATGTTAGTATTGAATATATTGGATACTTGCTTTTCCATTCTTGTGATACTTTGCTAAGGAGACTGTTGTCCAACTCCATTCAGGTTAATACAAAAGGTATAAAGTGTCCATCTTTTGTGGCTGAATAATATTCCATAGTATCATATATCACATTTTATTAAGCTATTCATGGATGGATAGGCACTTGAGTTGTTTCCACATTTTGGTGATTATAAATTGAGCTGCAATAAACAATCTAGTGCAAATGTCCTTATGATAGAGTGATTTTTCTTTTCTTCTGGGTAGATGCCTAGTGATGAGATTGCAGGATCGAATGGAAGGTTTATTTTGAGTTCTTTGAAGATTTTCTCCATACTTCTTTCCAAAGAGGTCATGTTAGTCTGCAGTCCCACCAACACGTAAAATGTTCCTTTCTGTCCACATCCACACCTAACCTACTTCTCTTTGTCTTCCCCACTCACCCCCTAACCCTTTGCACCCTCTCATTCTACTCTCTACCTTTCTGAGACTATCATTTTCAGCTCTTGCATATATATGAGTGAGAACATGGAATATTTATTTTTTGGTGCCTGCTTATTTTGTTTAACACAATGAGCTCCACACCTATAATCCTAGCACTGTAGGAGGCCAAGGTGGGTGGATTATCTGATTTTTTTTTTTTGAGACAGAGTCTCACTTTGTTACCCCCAGTAGAGTGCTGTGGCATCACAGCTCACAGCAACCTCAGACTCTTGGGCTTAAGAGATTCTCTTGCCTCAGCCTCCCAAGTAGCTGGGACTATAAGCACCCACTACAACTTCAGGTTATTTTTAGAGATGAGGTCTCTCTTTGGCTCAGGCTGGTCTCAAACTTGTGAGCTCAGGCAATCTACCTGCCTTGGCCTCCCAAGTGCTGGGATTACAGGCATGGACCTCCATATTTGGCCTTGGGCATCCTTGTCTCATTCCAATTCTTACAGAAGAGACTTTGAGCTTTCCCCTGCTCAAAGGGGAAATTTTGTGTTTGCTTTGTTCATACTAACATCAGTATGATGTTAGTCCTGGGATTGTTGCATATGGCTTTATTAATTGGAGTTTGTTTCTTCTATGCCTAATTTGTTCAGAGTTTTTTTTTTTTAATCTTGAAGAGATGTTGAATTTTATCAGATACTTTTTCTGCATCTTTTGAGATGATCATATGGCTTTTGACGTTCATCCTTTCCCCTTCCCTTCCCTTCTCTTTCCTTCCCTTCTGTTTTTCACTTCCTTTTCCCTGCTCTTTCTTTCCCTGTTCTTCCCTGCCCTTCCTTTCCCTGTTGTTCCCTGCCCTTCTTTCCCCTCCTTCCCTTCCCGTCCTTTTTTTTTTTTGAGACAGAGTCTAACTCTGTCACCCAGGCTACAGTGCCATGGTATCAGCCTAGCTCACAGCAACCTCAAACTCCTGGGCTCAAGCCATCCTCCTACCTCAGCATCCCGAGGTGCCCACCACAACTCCCAGCTAATTTTTCTATTTTTAGTAGAGATGGAGTCTTACTCATGCTCTGGCTGTTCTTGAATTCCTGACCTCAAGTGATTCTTCTACCTCTGACTCCCAGAGTGCTAGGATTACACTGTGCCCACCCTAATTTTTTCCTTCATTCTGTTGATGTAGTGTATCATGTTTATTGATTTCTGTATGTTGAAACATCCTTGTATCCCTGGTATAAATCCTACTAGATCAGGGTGTAGGTCTTTTTGGTTTGCTGTTGAATTTGGTTTAATAGTATTTTGTTGAGGATTTTTGTAGCTGTGTTCATCAGGAATATTGGTCTATGGTTTCCTTTTTCTGTTGTGTCCTTGTCTAGATTTGGTGTCAGGGTAATGTTGGCTTTGTGGAATGAATTAGGGGGAATTTTAGCCTCTTCAAATTTTTGGAATAGTTTGAAAAGAATTGATACCAATTCTTTATACATTTGGTAGAACTGGCAATGACTTCATCTGGTTTGGGGCTTCTCTTTAATTGGGAGACTTTTTATTACTGATTCAATCTCTATGGTCTATGCAGGTGTTCTATGTCTTCCTAATTCAATCTAGGTAGGTTGTATATTTTTAGGAATTTATCTGTTTCCTCTAGGTTTTCCAGATGGCCAGGGTACAGTTGTTCATATTGTCCGTGATGATCTTTTATATTTCTGTGGCATCAACTGTAATGTCTTATTTTTTATTTCTGATTTTGTTTATTTGACTATTCTTTCTTCTTAGTTTAGCTAGTGGTTTATCAATTTTATTTTTTCAAACAATCCACAGTTTGTTTCCTTAATCCTTTGGAGTTTTTGTCTCTGTTTCATTTAGTTCTGCTCTTTCTGATCTTTGTTGTTTCCTTCTGCTAATTTTGTGTTTGCTTTGTTCTTACTTCTCTAGTTCCTTGAAACGCATCATTAAATAGTTGGTTTGAAATCTTTCTACTTTTTTATGTAGGTGGTTATTGCTATGAATTTTCCTCTTAGCACTGCTTTTGTGGAATCCCACAGGGCTTGGTATGTTGTATTTGTATATTCATTTGTGTATTTGGTTTACCAGTGAATTTTATACTTTCACAGATTTTCATGATGGTAAATGTCATCTGTTCCCTTCCAGATTGAGAACTTCCTTGAGTATTTCTTGCAGGGCCAGTTTTAATTCCCCAACTTTTATTGTCTGGGAAATAGTTTATTTCTCCTTCATTTATGAAGAACATTTTTTCTTGATATGGTGTCCTTGAATGGCTTTTTTTCTTTTAGCACTTTGAATATATCATCCCATTCTCTCCTGGCTTTGCCTGGGGGTTGCCTTATAAGTGGTGAGATGCTTTTCTTTTGCTGATTTTAAAATTCTCTCTTTGTCTTTGACTTTAGACAGTTTGCCTATAATATGCCATGGAGAAGAACTTTTTGCATTGTATCTGTTTGGAGATTTCAGAGCTGACGTTTTTATCTATTATTTTGTTAAAGAGGTTTTCTATCCCTTTCATTTTCTCTGATTTACATAATGTATTTGATCACTTTATGGTGTCATATGTCACAGAATTTTTGCTCATTCCTTTTTATTCTTTTTCTCTTTATTTTTGTTTGATTGAGTTATTTCAAAAGACTTGTCTTCGAGTTCTAAGGTTCTTTTCTTTTTTTTTTCTTTGAGACAGAGTCTCACTCTGTCATCCTGGGTAAAGTGCAGTGGTGTCATCATAACTCACAGCAATCTCAAACTCCTGGATTCAAGAGATTCTCTTGCCTCAGCCTCCTGAGTAGCTCTGACTACAAGGCATCCACCACAATGCCTGGCTAGTTTTTCTACTGTTAGTAAAGATGGGGTCTTGCTCTTGCTCATGTTGGTCTTAAACTCCTGAACTTAGGTAATCCACCCACCTCAGCTCCCCAGATTGCTAAGAATATAGGTATGAACCACTGTGCCTGGCCATGAGATTTTCTTCTGTTCGATCTAGTCTATTGTTGAGGCTTTCAAATGTATTTTGCATTTCATTCAATGAATTCTTCAGTTCTGGAATTTCTGTCTTGTTCTGTAATGATATCTATCTGGTAAATTTAGAAAAATTTCAAAATTCACCAGGGAAATTTGGTGAATTTTTTAGTCATATTCTAAATATTTTTTCTGATATCTTTGTATTGTTTTTTAGAATTCTCTTATCTCTCACTGAACTAATAATTTGATGTTTTTTAAAAAAGGATTTCATGATTTTTTTTTAAGAGAAAGGGTCTCATGCACATTAGATGAGATCTCCCCAAATACCTAATGTGCATGATGCAATGGTACATTTCAAAAGTATTAAGAAATGAGTATAATTGTGATGGATGTAGTACTTAGTTCAATGTAAACATTTCAGATTGTATATCAAAGCAGTACCCTGAACCCCATAAATGCATCAATGTACAAAGTTATGATTTAATAAAAAATAATTTTAAAAAGTAAAAAAAAAAAAAAAAAAAAAAGAAAAGGTCTTACTCAGGTACCCAGGCTGAAGCGCACTGGCCCAATCATAACTCCTTGCATCCTCAAACTCCTGGACTCAACAGATTCTCCTACCATAACCTGTCATGTAGCTGGGGCTATAGGCATGTGCCATGTAGACTCAGGGTCTTGCTCTATGGCCTGGTCACAAACTCCTGGCCTCAAGCAATTCTTTTGCCTTGGCCTCCCAAAGTGCTGAGATTACAGACATGAGCAATGATGTCCATCCATGAGTCTAGGTAGCCCAGTCTTTGGGCCCCAGTGGTGGCAGCAATCAGCTAAGCTTACCTGTTTTTGGGCCTCTGGGTTGTGCTGGCACTGGTGTTAGTGGGTGGTCCAAGAATTGGACCATGTGTTACTCTGGTACTACTAGTGGCAGTGGTGAGCCAAGGTGGGTTGTTCTTGGTCCTTGGTCAACCAGAATGGCATGGGTGGTGGCAGTGGAAATGTTGAAACACTCTTTGGGTTCTGAGTGGTGAGCACTAGTGTTGGTGGTAACTGTAATGGTCAGGGTGGGTCAGTATCTAGGCCTGCAGGTGGAGTGTGCAGGTAGGTCCAGCTGAGAGGGTAGTGGCTGAGTTGGTAGCTCTAACTACCAACTGGTTCTCAGGAGGACTCAGGAGGTTCTCAGGAGGACTGGTCAGTTGCCAATGGTGGTGTGCTAGGCTAGGCAATCTGCTGGCACTCAGACTGTGTGCTCCAGCCCAGGACAGGTAAATCTGTGGTAGGCATGCTCACCTTTAGGCCCTCCATCATGGTGTGTGCAGCTACCAGATGTGGTTGGTAGGGGAAGGGAAATCCAAACCCCCCAGCAAAACACTTGGATGATGCTCAGTCCTGGCTGAACTACTGCCTTGCCATTGGTGGGGGTAGGGTCACCAGTGGGAGGGGCACACAAGTGCTATTCTTGTCTCAGTCCCAGCTGGTGCTTTGGTAGCCCAAATGTTGGTCACACTTCAGCCCTTCTTGCACCTCAACCCAACACCATTGGGTTCCAGGACCGTGTGTACTCTTTTAGGGTCAAGGTTCTAAAATGACACTTAGCTGCAGGGTATGTGTGGGAGCCAGTCTGAGCTCCTTTCCTGGAGCAAAGCCATCACACAGTTTCTGCATTCCAGGCCTTGGGAGCACAAGGGGCTCTTCCATGGCTAGAACTGCAGGAGTCCACACTGGGATGGTGACTACTGAGGGTCTCTCACTTATCCTTTCCCCATATTAGGGAGATTCTCTCAGCTCCCAGCAAGCAGGCTGCCTTGCTTCTTCCTCCTCCCTTGCTTTAGGTATTTCCTGTCACTTTTCTGTTGAGTTCCAGTGTTCTCTCTTGGATGATCTGTTCAAAGTGTGATTATCTACTATTTTGGCTCTTTTCCGTGGAGGAAGTGAGTAGGAAATGCCTCTACTTGGCCATCCTGAAGCCCCTCCTGCAGTGTGGAGAGTTTTAGCTAATCAGTCTGAAGATCATTGATCTTCCTAAAGATACCTCTGTGATGTAGGTGTTTTTCTGATTCCCCTTTGGTAATGGTCCCCTTTACTACTTTACAGAAGAAAGGCATGCCTCACTCTCATCCCAAATTTTACTGTAGAATATTGCACTGCACTGTTAAAATCTTCACACAAAGGGTTCATTTGAAATATTGATATGTGCCTAAGAAAGTGATAGGCTCTTCTGAGTACTTAGTGATTTCTTTTAAGTCAGATGATTTGCAGTTCTTGGCTTACAGCAAAATTGAAGGAGAACCCGGTTGAGTTGTCAGCCAATAGATTATGCAAAAATAAGCTTTCAGAGTACTTAACTATGCAGTAATTTGGGAAATAAAACCCAGAGTAACTCAGGAATTGAGTAACATTGCTGTAACTACAAATGCCTTCATTCCTATCTACTTATTTAGATGAATAAATGTTTTCAGCATTTCATTTAGAAAAAAGAAAAGCTGGGATAGCATTAGTGCTATGCTCTGTGCCATTTTAGCAATAAGTCATGCTTGTCTGTGGATATAGGAACTGGAATGGAAAAAGACCTGAGCAAAAAGTTACTGAGGTGAACATTTACAAGTCTTTTTCGCTTTTTTTTTTTTTTTTTTTTACTTTTCACATAATAGAGGCTATCATTTTCCTCAATGCCATACTACTATTTATAATGATAGTTGAAATTCTGAAGACTCTTTACAAATTATTTACAGACCTACATTGATGGAGAATAATAAAAAAAAAAACTTCAAACTTTAATTCACTTCTGATAATCAATAAAAAGTCTATCAAATATAAAAATATATCAAATCTGAATAAATTTTGTGGCAGAAGTGGAATGGAAGTTCAAGTTTAAGGGTAAAACAGAAACATTAACAAGGATGAGAAAAACTTAAGTATAAAAAGAAATAAATGAAGTCCTAGTAACTCCCTCCTGTACCTTTGCGGAACATCTTCCACAGCCTTAGAGCACATGCAGTCAGCCCCTCTGCAGGGCCTGCTGACTCCGTGAGCAGGTAGTTTCTCCTCCGAGGCTGGGGGCAGGTGCAGCTGGTTTATGATTAGACTCCAGCATGAGGTGTTGCCATGGATTGGCTGTTCTGTGTACAGACCTTGTGCTATTACATAGTTTTTCTTTTTTCTTTTTGTTTCTTCCCATGACAACAAAGAGAGATTTTATTTAGAAAGAACAAAGAGAAAATTTAGAGCACTTCCAAAGAAAGGTGGAAATGGGACCCTCTTGTGAAGGAGAAAGGGTGAGAGGGACAAGATGCAAAGGCCTGCAGGATGTTAAATACTCTCTCCGTTGAAATTGGCTGCAATTTTTCTGTTTTCTATATGGTTACTTTTCACTGAAAAACAAAAATGCGTTATAAATGAATGCTAGCCAATAAAACAACCTTTCTTATCTCATCTCCCCAGATGGTACAATAAAGACTCAAAACTATTAAGGAACTTTTCTGAAATGTTACAAGTAATTGGGACAAAGAAGAATAGAGTCCCTGAGTCTTCATTCTAGAAGGGTGTTGGACGGTCATTTGTAACTACAGGTGTGGGTGAAGTACTTAGGTGAAGATCTTAGCATTATGGCTTATTGTTACTTGTGAAAACAGCCTTTTGAATAAAAAGTTCTTTTTTTTGACATTTCCTAGAATTACTTTTTGAAAGAGGCTTAAGTTTTGTCCTGTTTCAAAGCTCTGACAGATCAATTGGTAAGGGTCTGCTTAAGTAAAGTGTGATATAGTTGTTCAGAAGATATTCTGCCACCTTAAAGAGAGTGAAGAGGACCTGAATACCTCCATGCAAGTTACATTGTTAAGTGAAAAATGCAAGTTTCAGAGCAATATTTAAAATATAATCCTATCTCTGTGTGGTCCTATGCCTGTTATACTTTGGAAAGTTTTAGATCACAAGCAACCATTTATCCCTGGGAAGGGGGTTGAGAGATATGGGAGGCAAGAGAGGATGAACTTTTCTTCTTTTTTAATAAACAAAAACATGTATGGAACCATCGCACAGAAAATCTGATAGCTGTACAGACCCTGTCGGCAGGAACCATCTGTGTTGATGGAGCACGTGACTGCCTGTGGTTGCACTGTACAACTAACAGTGCAGTCATTACCAAGAACAGTCACACCAGAGGATGAACTTTTATTTTTCTCTTTGAATCTGTTCTGTTTGATTTTCTTCCTCCCTCCCTCTTCCTCTTTCTCTTTCTCTTCCTCACTTCCTTCCTCCCTCTGTCCCTCCCTCCCTTCTTTCCTTCCCTCCTTCCATTCTCTTCCTTTCTCTCTTTCTTCTCTTCTGAGCTATAAGCAAGTTACTTGTAAAAGGAAACAGAATCTACTTAAAAAAATATTCATCTTGGAGAGAAAGAAGCATCTTTGATGAAGCATTTGGCCTTTTGATCTTGGCTTCTTGACCTCGTTTTTCCTTACTTCTCCTCTGTAAAGCGCAGGTTGACCATCACCTCTTTGGGTGACCTCTTTCTCACCCTCCGAAATAGAATCAATCACTTCTTTCCTTGTTTTCAGGACATTTTGTAAAATTTCTACTATAGTTAACCCTTGAACAACACAGGTCTGAACTGCATGGGCCCACTTACACTCAGAGTCTTCTTCAGTAAAAGTTACACAGAGTGTTTCTGCCTCTCCTGTCCTTTCCGCCTCTGCTGCTCTGGTGAAGGGGAGACCAACCCCTCCTCCTCTTCCTCAGCCTACTCTACATGAAGACAATGAAAATGAAGACCTCATGGTGACATACTTCCGCTTAAGGAATAGTAAATGTATTTCTTCTCCCTTCAGATTTTCTTCATAACATTTTCTTTTCTCTGGCTTACTTTATTGTGGAATTACAGCGTATGAGACCCATCACATGCAAAATGTGTGTTACTCGACCACTTACGTTATCAGGAAGGCTTCCAGTTAACAGTAGGCTGTCAGTAAATAAGTTTTAGGGGAGGCAAAATTTGCATGTGGATTTTTGTCTGTGTGAGTGGTCAGCACTCGTAAGCCCTAAGTTGTCCAAGGGTCATCTGTATATAATAAAACTTTTTTTCTGTTTGCACTGAGATAGTAGGATCCATGTTCTTATATTTTCAGTACTTAAAGTGTTGGAAACTTAGTTGTTCCTCAAAACATCTAAAACTATAAAATTCAGTATAACTTGGATGGTCTGTGAACACCCAAAATTTATTCAAGCCTGGGAAATACCTGAGGACACCCTTAGTAAGAAATGTGCGGGCTCTGTTCTGTTTTCTGGTGGAATGTACTAGAAGAATTTTTGGTAATAAAGCAAGAACTACATTCTAGAACCTCATTTTTAATGTCAATTAGTTGCTGGTATGATGCATATTCAAATCAACCACATATTGATTTTATATGTCTTTAAAAGTGTTTGGGGTGCTCCCACCGAATGGGCACCATGGAGGGGTATATGGCACACCTTTTGGGTCTAGAACATAACTACAAGGGGGAACTCTACCTAACAAATGCAAATATTGTAACTTGGTTGTTTGTGCCCTCACAAATAAAAATAAATAAAAAAGTTAAAAAAAATTTATTTTGATAAAATTATGGATTCATAGAGAATTGCAAAATTAGTACAGAGAGGTCCCGTGTACCCTTCACCCAGTCCCCTTGGTGGTAACATTGTACAGGAAACTGTCTAAGTTAGAAATTGATAGAGCAGAAGAGATTTTCAGCAGCCTTGTTAGCTGCTCCCTTTACTTCCGGGAGCTCCAGACAGGTGCACAGGTGCACACGAACGGAGAGGTTCTTGGGAGTCTGAGGGGGTGTGGCCAGAGGGGGTTGTGAACAGAGGAGAGGGGAGCTGATGACAGTACCGGGTCAGGGTGGCCACTGCTGTGGGTAATGCCTTGAATCCTAGTGGGGTCCTAGTGACATCTCCGAGGCTACAAGACCCTGTAAATTTTTTTAAAATTATATTTTATTAAGTCATAACTTTGTACATTGATGAATTTATGGGGTTCAGGGTACTGCTTCAATACACAATGTGAAATGCTTATATTGAACTAAGTAACACATTCATCACAATTATACTCATTTCTAAATAGTTTTGAATAGTACCATTGCATCATGCACATTAGGTGAGGTCCCCCCAAATACCCTTCCTCCTCCCATATCCTCCCTCCTCTCCCCTCTCTCTCCTGTTCTCTTCTACTTTCTGGACTATAGTTGTTTTGCCATTCGTATGAGGGTGTAGGTGGTTATATATTGATTTCATAGTAGTATTGACAAGCCCCTGTAAATTTAAGGGCCAATTGCTGTCATGTCCAAGAGGGACAACAACTATTAATTATCTTCATGTCAGGCGTGGTGGCTCTCTCCTGAAATCCTAGCACTCTGGGAGTCTGAGGTGGGAGAATCACTTGAGCTCAGGAGTTTGAAACCAGCAAGACCCCATCTCTACCAAAAATAGAAAAACTGTCTGGGTGTTGTGGCGAGTGCCTGTAGTCCCAGCTACTAGGGAGTCTGAGGCAAGAAGATTGCTTGAGTCCAGGATTCTGAGGTTGCTGTAGGCTGTGATGACGCCATGGGATAGGTTAAAACTCTGTCTCAAAAAAAAAAAAATTACCTTCACTGTGGCCTTATCCAGACAGCACAGAATCCTTGAGTTTGAGCATTGTGGAGTGGAGAATGGGGCCTTGGGTAACTGATGGCATCTCTTTTTCTTTCCTCTTGAGATATAATTCATATGCCTCAAAATTCACCTTAAACCCCTGCCCCTCCATTTTTTGGCTTTTTGTATATTCTCAAAGTTGTTCAGTTATTGCTGCTGTCTAATCCCCAAATGCTTTAATAACTCCCCAAAGAGAGCCCCTGCCCATTAGCAGTTGATTTCCATTCCTCTCTCTCCAGCTCCTGGCATACTTCTGTCTGTAGGAGCCGGATGTTTATACAAACAGAACTGTACCACAGGTGCTGTACCACGGAACCTAGGTGCTATACCATGGGACCTTTTGTATCTGGATTCTTTCCTTCTGCATAATGTTTCTGAGGTTTTCTCATGCGGTAGCATTTTTCAGTATTTGGTTTCTTTCCATGACTGAGTAATATTCTACTGTGTGTTTATACCAGTATCCACTTATAATCTGATGGACATTTGAGTTGTTTTCACGTTTTGGCTTTTATCAATAATGTTGCTATGAACGTTTGTGGACCATTTTCTATTTCTGAAAGTGCATATTACTGAGAACTCATTTTAGTTGAACTCATTTATCTGACTTGTCCAGAAGCCAGTGAGCATTAGGAGGAAGAAATGAGAGAGTCTCTATTTATTGTGCACCAGGGAAAGAAAGAGAAAATATTTATTTGTCCATCTTCAAATTACTTTCAGAAATTTAGTTCAAAGATGTTATTTGTTGATTACATCTGCATTATCATGGCCATATCAGAAATATCTCTGGATATATGAAGTATTTTGAAGTTTGTCATCAACTTATTCAAAAGGCTGATGGTTCCCAAACTGAGTATTAAGGTGCCCTTGGGTACTGCAAGAAAATCATGAGAACTTGGCAGGATATTTAAAGTTTTTGAGTTCGGGGTAATGAAAACTAGGTCCTACTTGTTAAAAACATGTTGTTTTAGCATTTAGTGGTGACACATTCCACTAAAATGGAATCTTTTTGGAGCTAGGATTCTGGCGGTAGCTCTGATGAAAAGTCAATGTGGAACAGGAAGTGAGGGTGGCCAAGGCTGTTCCGAGCGCCCAACTAATACACATCACAAAAATGAGTGATTGTCAATATTAAATAAAATATAAAAATACTATGTTTTTTTCTTTGTTGGGACTTAAAAGTTGGGGAACCTTTGCTCTAGTTTCATATTTGTAAAATTTGCCATAATGTTCTCTTGTTTTTTCTGAACAAGAGTTTTTCTTTTCATGAGTGTCTTTTTAACTGGGAGTTACCCTTTCTTGTCATTCCCTTCAAAAAATTTATGAATTTATTAAATTATTTTATGTACCCACAAAATATGTATATCTATATGCATCAGTAAAAATAGATTTTGGGGGAAAAAATTCCTAAAACTAAGAAGCAACTATAGCAAGGTTATAAAATATGCATAATATTAACATACAAAAAACAATTGCTTTTTAATATTTTACTTTTTCTTTTAAATGTATTATTTTATTTAATTTTTATTATTTCAAAATACTAAGGAGGAAAAATGTTTTTGTTATGTGGATAGCTTTATAATGCTTTAGTCAGGGATGTAAGTGTGTCCATCATCTGAGTAGTGTTCATTTTATCTGTTAGGAAGGCTTTTATCTCTCATTTCCCCTGCCCCCTTCTTAATTTTTGATGATTTCTACTTCTTTCTGTGCCCGTATGAGCCCATTAATTAGTCCCAAATTATTAGGGAGTACATGTGGTGTTTGTTTTTCCGTTCCTGAGATACTTCACTTAGGATAATGGTCTCTGGTCTCCTGTTGCATCCAAATTGCTGCAAAAAACATTAATCATTCCTTTTTATGGCTGAGTAGTACTTTAGTATACGTATATGCTATGTTTTCTCTTTCACTCATGAATTGATGGGTACTTGGGTTGATACCACATCTTTGCAAATTATGAGTTGTGCTGCTGATACTGGACAGGTGGTGCCCAGCCAGCTCAGCTGAGCAGGGCTGGAGGATCTGCCGCCTTGGTCTTGGTGGTGTTGGTGGTGGCAGCTGGCAGAGGAACCAGCAGGCTGGAGCAGGCTGGAGCACAGGCAAGCTAGGGGAGCTTCCCTCCCCCACTGGAGGCTCCAGCAGCCAAAGGAACCAGACATGAGCGGGGGAAGACACTGGCAATTCCTCCAGTGCATCCCTAATTGGTCCATTTTCAAAACCTGCTCCTGATTGGTCTGTTTTCAGGCCCTGAAAACTCATTGGACAACTGCCCCTATATAAACCCTTGAGTAGAGAGCCTAGAGGCAGATCACTGCAGACCTCCCAGGGAGAGAGAGCAGAAGAGCAAGAGCTGTAACACTTACATCCTGCTCTGCAAGAAGGTTTGGCTCTTTGTAAGAGCTGTAATACTTGTATCATGCCCTGCAAGGAGGTTTGGCTCTTGTAAGAGCTGTAGCACTTGTATCCTGCCTTACAAGGAAGTCTGGATCTTTGTAAGAGCTATGACACTTGTATGAAACCTATCTTACTGCTGATCCTGCTCTGCAAGGTTTGGCTCTTTGTGAGAGCTGTAACACCTGTTGAATAAAACCTAACCTACTGTTGATCCTGTGGTCCGTCGATTCATTCATCAAATTGTCGAGACCAAGAGCCTGGAAATCCAGTATCAAAAATCTGGTATCACTGCTACAAACATTTGAGTGCAGGTGTCTTTTTGATAAAATGACTTCTTTTCCTTTGGGTAGATACCCAGTAGGGGGATTGCAAGAATGAACTGTAGGTTTACTCTTGATTTTTCTATCATTCCCTTTTTTCCTGGAAAACATTCTTCATCCTTCAAAACTCAGTTCAGTGTCCCCTCTTTGAGGAAGCCTTCCTGGACCCATCTGGCATAATCAGATGCTGAATCTTCGGAACATCCAGTTCATTCTTCCACTCAAATGCTTACTGCATTGCACTGAAATTTATCTTGATTACTCTGCTTCTTCTATTATAAATTCTACACACACAGAGACTGCATCTTAGTACTTTTGTATCTTCAGCACAGGGCCTACTGCACTGGATTTGTCTGAACATCTGTACCAATGAATCAACTGGTAATACAAGGTATGTGTCAGGCTCTCTACTACCTCTTTTTTAGAATTTACATTTTTCATTGGAACAATTTACTATGGTGATCTGGGAAAGTACTGTAAATAATCCTGCTCACAGTGCTGACACAGTGTTATAATCAGTCAGAGAGACCGTTTGCATACAAATTGTGACTGTTTCAAAGGCAATTTTCTGACCACTTCGAAACACATGTCAGACACAAAAGTTGTGCCAATCTAAGATCTCCATTTAAATGATTGAGTTCACTGCAAGTTCAGCCTGAATTGGGCTCAAATGAAATGAAATTGATAGCAGATGAAAGCTCAACAGGTTCCAAATAATTATATACTTGTTATGATGTTCTCACTAATTGGAGCACTAGCTCAATGAACCTCGGCTTCTGGAACTGCTACTGGGGTAACTGGCAGACATATCTGTTTGGTATGAATCTGCATATCTGCTCATTTGCCAAAAATGTAAAGTGGAGCCCTGAATTAGTTTCAGTTCAATTCATCACTTCCAAGCTGAAGAATCAGCTGAACATGTCATGATGCTTCTCCCTCCCCACAACATGCTGCATTTCACTCACAAGTGAACATTCAAAAGAGGCAACTTAAGAGCAGAGCATCCGGACTGATGATGCACAGGGAGGCAGCCTTGGGATGAGCGGATATTACTCTCATTTATCTAAATAGGAGCCAGGTGCTCACGCCAAAGGGGAGCCTGATAAAAAGAAGCTCTTCTGAAGCTCTTATTTTCAAGTGTAGAGCAACAACGTATGTATCTTCTTAAAGGAAGGTCCCTGTGAGTATTTGCACTCCCTCTGGCAATGTGTGCATTAATAGATAAGTATGTGTTTCAGGTTTTCAAAAGTTGGGCTTCTAACAAAATTAAAGTTTAACCTTCATCAGTCCCAGTGGTATTATCTCTAAAATAACGTCTGTCATAGTACTTTAATGCCACGCTTATTTTATTTATCATGGTTCTTAAATTATACTAATCCTCTCATCCCTTAGATTCACTATAAAGCAATTTTGTATTTATATTGTACTTGCTAGACTCAGGTTATCTTTAAATGTTGTACAAAAGTAAAACTATCCACATAGTCCACATAGCAGCAACCACCCTGTAGTGATAAAATATGTTATAAAGAAAGGGCTTTACTTCCTCTTCAAAACATCAGTTGAAACAATGTCTCACATTGCTCTTCTTGGTTAATATTTATGTCATCTTTATTTCAGAGCATAAAGAGCAGTGAGGGACTGAGTTACCTTTGGGGACACAAATCCATTCATGGGAAATATCCTTAGCCTGCTGTACCAGTCTCACCGTGCTTGGCAGGGGCCCACGTCTCCTCTTCTCAGCCCTGGACTATTTTCTTGAACTGACTTTCATTTGGTTGAATCCCTACTATATATCCTTTTGCTAAGTATTGACCTTTTAGCAGTGAGGGAGACAGACTATATGCATGCTCCTGGGAGTTTAAATCTAATCAGATATAGACTGAAAACAACTTGATTTTCTTCCCTCAAATCAAGATCATTAAACTGATGATATGGTTGAAACGGGATGCTGGAAAGGAAGAATATAGGGACACAGAGGGAATGATGGTGTCTGGGGAAGGAAAATGAAGCCAAGGATGGACGAGGGAACCGCAAGTGCAAAGGCACTAACTAGGAAGCACTAATGGAAAGCTCTGTGCCCCAACCTCTTACCTCAACCCTGTCTCCCCTCAGCGTCCTCAGTACATTCTTTCCCATTCATCTTTCCTACATGTAAATTGACCGAAGATTCCATCTGGTAGAACCTTTGGATATACCCAAAGAACTAGACTTACCTAACTCCTGGGTGGCAGGAATCTTAACAAATTGTATGAATAGTATTTGAATCCATGAAAACTAAAACTATGGAGCTTTCCTAGAAGATAGTTCTATGGGGGAAGGGTCTGAAATTTATCAGAGAACTCTGTGAAACCTACAGCCCTCTAATGCGTGTCCTAGTCTACCATCCTGTGAGGTCAACTTATAGACCCATGAAGTTCTGTGCAAATGGGAGGAGTTGCTATTTTGTCCCCACCTGATAGATCTCTGAAATGTTGCTAACCCCTTAGTCAGGGGTCCTCAAACTTTTTAAACAGGGGGCCAGTTCACTGTCCCTCAGACCATTGGAGGGCCAGACTGCGGGTACTGGGACGAGTCGGCTGCTAAGCAGGACAGGCAGTGGCAGCAAAAACACCCAGCAGGCGGGATAAATGTCCTAAGTGAGCCGCATATGGCCTGAGGGCCATAGTTTGAGGATGCCTGCCTTAGATCCTTTTAAGGTTCCAGGGGGCATGAGACGTTGATCATTGTGTTCTGGGCCTGTGGCCTTCAGGTCTTCCCCAGGGCCATGGGAACTCCTCATGGCCTGCATTCTTCCTTCTCCAAGAGGATGTTTTGACAGAAAGGAGGCAAAATAAACACCAAGGTTGGCTAGGAATGGTAGCTAACTCCTGTAATCCTAGCATTCTGGGAGGCTAAGGTGTGTGGATTGCTTGAACTCAGGAGTTCAAGACCAGCCTGAGCAAGAACAAGAACTTGTCTCTACTAAAAATAGAAAAAATAGCTGGATATTGTGGTGCATACCTGTAGTCCCAGCTACTTGGGAGACTGAGGCAAGAGGATTGCTCAAGCCCAAGAGTTTGAGATTGCTGGGAGCTATGATGATGCTGTGATGCTCTATCCAAGGCAAGACACTCTACCCAAGATGACGGACTGAGACTCTGTCTCAAAAAGAAAAATGTTTTAAAATAAGCTCCTAGGTTGACAATGACAATGCACCATCTGCCTGGGGTAGAAAACAGAGGAAACCAAAGACAGGGTGACTTTACCTGGTATAAGAAGGTTTGGGGTGGGTGTTGGTGATGCCCTCCCAGGAGCCTGAAGAACTCCCATCCCTGTCTAAAGCTCAGCCCAAATGACTTTCTTTGAAATTTTGCCTGATCATATCTGATTCCCAGCCCCAAGGACACTGTGAGTTTGCACAGCCTCTGTGCACCTGCTGCACTCTGCCTCTGCCTACCCCAGTGATGGAGTGTAGCTGCCTATAAACCTATGTACTTATTTGGACTATGAGCTCATCCATGTTTTGCTCTTTCTTTCTAGAATGCTGCTCAAAAGCTATTTGGTGTAAATGAATAAATAAATGAATGACAGGTACTAAACACAGCTCTACCAAAGCAATACTGAAAATATTGAGTGCGGTCAGCAATAGTAGCAGTGCCCTGAAACACCATGATAACTGGAGAAAGAGGAGGGGAGACTTCCTCAACAGAAATCCTGTCCACATAAAATAAGGGCCATCACCCACTTAGCACTGCTGCTCTTTCATCAATGCAAATACTTTATTTTTTTCTTCTTTGGGAAATAATGGGCAGAAGGTGGAGGGATGGAGATATTTTGATGAAATTATCTCATTAACCAATGGCCAAGCTTGCATGTTTTTTGTAGTTGTAATGTCTGTCCAGAAAAGGTGTGTTTTGACCTCTCTGCCTTAGTAGCTTAGTAAGTGCAATATTCTGAATAAAATGGAATATGTCTTTCTTTGAAGGTTGAAGCTCTTGTCTTACCTCCAGAACATCATAACTTTCAGATCCCTGCCCTGGTTTCTTTGGTCAGGAAATATAGCTGAGCCTGCACTGACCCAAGGCACGATTGGCAAGGTTTTTCTTTGAATAAATCTTAAAATAATCAGGTTTCCTTATGACCCATGCTTTCCCCACCAAAGGCATAAGCTATAAAAATTTTTGATAGGTTTATGTTTCTGGTTAATCAAGGTTTACTGTCTGCTTTAAACTTAGTGCAAGTGACACCTAGTAATCATTCTTTGTTTGGAGCTTCATAGGCTACAGACAAGTCAAGTTCATCACATGTGCACTCACATCCATCCCAGAAGAGAGTCATTTCATAAACCTCTCATTCCTATTT
Organism: Otolemur garnettii; assembly: GCF_000181295.1. Classification (NCBI taxonomy): domain Eukaryota; kingdom Metazoa; phylum Chordata; class Mammalia; order Primates; family Galagidae; genus Otolemur; species Otolemur garnettii. The sequence goes on from NW_003852466.1 coordinate 4,454,915, forward strand.
ACTTATTTTGTTACCCCCATGAAGGAATATGCCAGCCTGATGCTGTTATTATAGCAGACAGGGCATGACCTTCTCACTATAGTAATACTTTCTCCTTTCCTATGTTTTTGGCTGGTGTGCTTATTAAGAAGTCTCTGGAAAAATGGATATAGAGAGAGCAGGATGTACGATCCCTGCCTTTGTAGAATGTGTCTCAGTGGTAAGTGGATGATGAATGCTGATGAGTGTTGGCTGCTTCCCCAGTCAAGCTGCATGTTCTAGGGTGTGTGTACATGTGTGGGGGGTTTGCAGCTGCTGTCTAGACTGTGCTGACTATACTCTCATTACTAGACCATCATGGTGATCACAGATAGTTAAAGAAAAGATTGAAATGACATTAGCTGCGTTAACTTTACCCATCTACAATGATAATGGTGTGGTTAGCAAAACACTCCTGGAACACATTTTATCTTAAAAATATGTCAGTGGCAATAGTTACAAAGGATTTCTGGGGTTTCACTCAAGTCATAGATGTGAACATGGTTTTATGAATCTAATTATTTAGTTATAATAACATTTGATACTGATTTTTTTTATATCATTTGTATCTGAAGACAAAAACACATGCATCAAATGTTGATTCTCTGGGTACTTAAATCAGGTTTTAACCACCCTAAACTTCAGAAACCTGCTTCAAAAAGTTGTTGGGAAGATAAAGCTAAAGAAGTGTGTCACAGCAGGAAAATTGCGCTGTCTGATCCCCACACCCCCCTTTCATTGGCTAAGGTAACACTGGTTAAACTGCCTAGCTTCTCTGAGTCCCATTTTCTTCATTTATTAAATAAAGGTATATAGCAATATAGTCCTCATAGGATTGTTGTGAGGAATTAAATGCATGTATTGCAGGAAGGATGATCATAATATAAGCAGGTGTTCTGAGAGCTGGGGATGTTCATACTCTCCTCATAAGCCTGATGAACTTCCATTTTTCATACAAGATTCAGCTTGAATGACTCAAGTCAAATTGCTTTTTCAATAAATCAATATTAAGTAGCAAAAATTAATTTGAAAATACTCTATCAATATTAGTTATCACTAGTGGCATAATTTAATAATCAAGGGACTTGTTTTGGTTTTCAATATCTAAAAACTATAGTTTCATGTTTTGTTCAGTTTGTAATATTTTCATGTGAAGATAGATATAGTCTATGTTACTTTATTTTGACTGGAAATTAAGGGCTGCCAGTGCTCTGTGATGAATTGGAAATGCATATACCTAAAAAAGAAAATAAGAGGCATAACTTAAAAGACAATACAAAAAATAAAATGAAATACTTAAAAGTGTTTGATTAATCCAAAAGAAAGCAAGGAAAAGAAAAACAAAGTCATAAAGCAATAGAAAACAAATGAAGAGATGTTAATTTAAACCCAAATGTATCAGTAATTACATTAAATGTAAATGGAACAAACATTCTACTTAAAGACATACTAGATGAAAGTCAAGATTATCTCAATGCATGGAGATGCTCTACCAGACCTATGTCAAGGAAGGTCTTATTGCCCTGTCTGTCAGGTGTGGGCCTTCATCCATTAGCTCCTGCAGGGTTTGCCTCAGCAGCAGAGAACCACCTCACACAAAGAATGTTCCACATCCAAATATGGATTAGAGGCAGCAGCATGAAGGCCTGGCCATTTCAGCCTAATGTGGGACAGCTTTGACAGGCCATGTAGTTTCAAAGCTCCCTGCGGGGTGGACTGAGGCTCTGTCCGGAATGCAGTGAAGTTTGATTTTTCCCTCTGTTCCACCCTGCTTATTCCTCCTTTCCACAGTTGTTGATTTTGATAAATATTTTACACGACAAACTCCAGCTCAGCATGGCCAACCTATGAACAAAGATCTCGTTATATGCTGTCCACAAGAGGTGGACTTTAAATGTAAGGACACAAAGTAAAAGGATGAAACAAGATATACCATGAAAACAGTAAACTTCAGAAAACATTGTGACTAAGGTTACATCAGACAAGGTAGAATTTAAAGCAGGGATTATTACCAAAATAAAGAGACCTGTTTTAAATGATAATGGGGTAAATTTAATAGGAAATCACAAAATCCTAAATATGAATGCATCTCATAACAGAATTTCAAAATATATGAAGAAACTGACATAAACAAAAGAAGAAATAGACACGTCAAAAATCATAGTTGGAGAGTTCAACACTACCTTCTAGAAGAAGGAGAAAAACACAGTAAGAAAGTAAAAGATCTGATAGCAATATCAATTTTCAGGATACCGTAACAAACAATGGCAAAATACACATTTTTTTCAAATGTACAGGGAAGGTTTCCCATGAAATCATATGTTAGAGTAAAGAAAAGTTTTAAATGACCTTGCTGAGGGCATGTTTTGACAAATTCATGCTGTCCACAAGAGATGGATGTTAAGAGATGGACACAGAGTACATCTAATTTAAAGAATTAAATTAGGAGGCAATAGCTATACTATAAGATATCTAAAAAATCCCCCAAATATTTGGAAATTGGACAACACATTTACAAATAACTCATGGACAAAGACGACATTGCTAAGGATATTATCAAATATTTTCATTAAATGATATAGCTAAGTGATAGCTTTAAAATTCTATATAGGATCTAAAGTCAGTTGTTAAGTTTCGAAAAACAAACAAAAAAAGAAATATTTTTTTTTTTGCAGTTTTTGGCTGGGGCTGGGTTTGAACCCAAACCGGCATATGGGGCCAGCGCCCTACTCCTTTGAGCCACAGGCACTGCCCCCCCCAAAGAAAATTAACAAAACAAGTTCTTTTAAAAGATTAATAAAATTAACAAACTCTAAAAAATTTATAAGAAACTCTAAAATTTATAAGAAAAAGAAAGAGGAAACACAAATCAATAATGTTGGGAATGAAAAAGGGGATCTCACTACAGAGCGCACAGATAAATAATCGGATAATCAGGAAATATTTAAAAAACCCTTTATGCCAATATATTTAATAATATCTATAAAATGGGTAAATTTCTTAAAAGACACAAACTACCAAAGTTAACTCAGGAAGAAAGAGAACGTCTGAATGCTTTGTAGTTATTAAATACATGAACTTATAACTCCTAACTAGAAACCTTCCTTCAAAGAAAATTCTAGGTCCAGTGCCTTCACTGTTGAAGTTTATCAGTCAATGAACAAGAAATAAATTGTATATAAAAATAGCACACTGTACCCCATGACTCTATTAATGTACACAGCTATGATTTAATAAAAAAGAAATAACATTAATATTACATAATCTCTTTTAAAAAATAAAGAAAGACAAACAACCTAACTATTTTATGAAGCCAACACAAGCCTGATACCAAAACCTGACAAATACATTACAGCAAAGAAAATTACAGACCAATATTCAGGAACTTAGATGCAAAAATCCTTGACAAATTTTTTTTAATTGGGCCAGGTTTGGTGGCTCATGTCTGTAATCCAGCGCTTTGGAAGGCTGAAGTGAGAAGATCGCTTGAGGCCAGGAGTTTAAGACCAGCCTGGGAAACCTAAGGAGACCATGTCTCTACAAAAAGATAAAAAAAAAACCAAAAACCCACCAATTAGCTGGCTATTGTGGAGGACCTGTAATCCTAGTTACTCAGGAGGCTGAGGTGTGGAGGATTGCTTGGCCCAGGAGTTTGGGGCTACAGTGAGCTTTCATTGTGTCACTGTACTCCAGCCTAGGTGACTGAGGGAGACCTTGTTTTTAAAAAAAATTGTTTTTGTACAAGTGTATTTTAGTAATATGTGAAAATGATTATATATTATGAAGTGAGGTTTATACCAGGAATGCAAAAGTGGTTCAAAATTGAAAATATCAACCAATTTAATTCATCATATTAATAGAATAAATGAGAAATACCAGACGAGTGTCTCAGTAAATGCACAAAAAGTACTTGACAAAATCCAGCACCCACTCATGATAGAATTTCTCAGCCATGTAGGAGAAGAAAGGATATTTTCCAATTTGATATGGCTAACACCTTGGTGGAGATATGGTGAATGCTTTCCCCCTAACACAGAAAGCAAGGCAAGGATGCACACTATTCTCAGTTCTATTTAAAACTATTTATCAGCCAGTGAAATAAAGCAAGCAATAAAAAAGGCACAGAGATTGGAAAGTAAAAAGTAACACTGTCTTTACAGATAACATAGTTGTATATAATCCTAAGGAAGGAATCTACTGAAAGAAAAACTTTGAGAGTTAATAAGTGAATTTAACAATGTCAGAGGATACAAATCAACACACAAAAATAAGTTGTAATTCTATATATTAGCAACAAGTAATTAAAAAGTGAGATAACAAACTGCACTTATGATAGTATCATGCACTAAGAAATACTTAAAATAAATTAGCAAAAGATGTACATGGTATTTGGGAAATTATTTTGATATTGTCCCAGACATCACAGAACAGAAAGGATCAAAGGCCAAATTAAAACACTAAGTTAAAACATAAAGTACATGTTTTGCCTCATCAATTAATAACACAAAACCAAAAAATAAAAGAGAATGATGTGAGATATTTTAATACATTTTGGAGAAGGTACAGGTAAGTGGAAGAACCATACTGGGCTGTACTGTGGTCACCTGCCCTGTCGCTCCTTTGTCTGATGACCCTTCCTTTCTGATGGTGTGGCTCCAAGGGCAGGAGCTGAGGTTTGAACAGGAGGGCCCAGACAGCAGGTGTCCTGGGCCAGTGACACATGCTTGTACTATCAGAAAGATGCAGGCACAAGAAAACTCGGCCACGGGGTAGCTTGCTGTTAACAAGCTTGTTAAAAAGCCTCGGGCTCTGTGTTTGTTAGGGCCAGCATGAGGGCGTCACTACTGGATGGCACACGAAAGCCTCCTGGATATTGAGTGTCTCTGAATATTTAGTGTATCTTGAGTATTTCATGCTGCATATGCCTCACACATATTTCACACATCCTGAATGTTTGGTGCCTCCAGCATCTTCAGTGTATCATGAATGTTTAGCATCTAGGTGCCTCATGAATATTAGGTGTTTTTTGCTCCTTCCATTCTTTCTACTTCATTTGGCGGACGCTTGCTCGACTATGTAACTACGTATCTTTACCTAACACATCCTTTGAACAATCTGTTGTTCAAGTCTCAAACTGAGATTTTTCTTACTATGTTATCTATACTTGAAAGTTTTGAGCAATGTTTAAAATTTTTGCCAACGTTGCAAACTACAAACGTTTTCATCTATTATAATGGATTTGAGTACTCTCTAAAGTCAATGTACGTTACATGTGTAAGACATTACATTACATGCTGGCAATTATAAAACATTGCTGGGAGAAGTTTAAACATCCTATGTGAGTGGAGAGATACACTATGTTTTGGAATACCCAATGTTGCTAAGATTTAAAATCTCCCCAGATTTATTCATAGATTCAACAGAATCTCAATTAAAAAATCCCAAAAAGTTTAATTTTGAGCAGAAGGTAGAAATCCATAATCCAATTTTAAAATCTATATGGAGGTGGCGCCCATAGCACAGTGGTTACGGTGTCAGTCACATACACCGAAGCTGGTGGGTTTGAACCCGGCCCAGGCCAACTAAACAACAATGACAACTGCAACAAGAACAACAACAAAATAGCTGGGCATTGTGGCGGGCGCCTGTGGTGCCAGCTACCTGGGAGGCTGAGGCAAGAGAATCGCTTAAGCCCAAGAGATTGAGGTTGCTATGAGCTGTGACACCACAGCACTCTACCCAGGGCAATAGCTTGAGACTCTGTCTCCCCCCCTCCCCCCAAAAAAACCTATATGGAAATGCATAATGATTTTGAAAAAGGAAAACAAAGTTGAAGGATCCAAACTATTTGGTCTGAAGACACCTCCTATTTGGTATAAAGAATGGAGTCCACAAATAGATTCAGACACATATGGTCAACTGATTTTCAATAGTAGTGCCAAAGTAATTAAATGTGGAAAAAGATAATGTTTTTTATCAATTAGAGATTAAACCATCTCTCACTAAACAAAAAAAAAGTATTGCAAGTCATACCTCACACTAAATACAAGAATTAATTTAAAATGCATCATTACCTTAAAGGTAAAAGAAAAAGAAGAGAAAAGATAGAAAAAATCTTCATCATTTGAAGTAGGCAAATATTTCTCAGCACACTAAATACTCTGAAAATAAAAGAAAAAATTACAAATTACACTTTATTAAAATTAAAAATTTCTGCTCTTGAAAGGACATCATAAAATCAATGTAAGGTCAAACCATGGACTGGGAGAAAATATTCTCAATGCACATATATAACAAGGTTCTTGTACCTAGAACACAAGAATAAGAAGGCAATTCTTTAAAAAAAAATGGCCCAAATACTTGAACAGATACTGAACTGTTCAGTTTACTTGAATGAAAACTGCAAATGTCTAACAAACACACAAAAGATGACCAACATCATTAGTGACCATTAGTGACCAGTACAAATTAAAACCACAATAAGACACTACTTCAGTGAAATCAGGAAAAATCCCCGACAATACAAAGTGTTGGCAAAGATGAGAAGCAACTAGAACTCACACACTGCTGTGGTGGATGCAATCACGCGACCACTTCAGAAAACCACATGCCAATTCCTTACAAAATCAAACACACCACTATCTGTGGCCTGGCAATAACATTAGGTATTTACTCAAGGGACGTGAAAACGTATGTCCATGAAAAGACTTCTGTTTGAATTTTCATAGCACTTTTATTTATAGTAAGTTCACACTGAAAACAACTTCAAAAAGTCTGTCAACAGTACAACATCCAGACATTACATAGACGAGAAACAAGGGGTTCAAATTATATAACAGGAAACACTGGAAGTCCGAGTTCTCTGTGGCCTCTGTCTCTGCTACTTCCTGACGTGACTGGCAACAAATCCCGCTTCCTTGGCCCTCACCTCTGCAGAGGTGGTGGAGGGTGGAGCTTCCCAGGGACCAGGGCAGACGAGGACACCTCCCTACTTGTCTACACCCTCAGGAATGTTTTCACACCTATTTGGGAGTAAAGGAGTAAATGTGCCGTAAAAGCCAGTTGTTACACAGGGGAATATTATTCAACCATGAGAAGGAATATTGCTGTGTGTGTACACTGCAACACGGATGAATCCTGAAAATATGCTAATGATGAAACCAGACCTAAAAGGCACAGAAGTGCCTGACTCCGTTTCTATGACATACCCAGAACAGGCTGATGACAGACACAGGAAGTGCATGAGGAGTTGGTGGTGGCTTAGGGCGAAGGCAGACGGGAAGTGATGGCTTATGGATTTTCTCTGGGGGGTGATGAAAATGTCTGGAAACTAGATTGGGGTGATGGCTGCATAACTCTTCAAATCAAACAGGCATCAATGAATTGTCAACTTTAAAAGGTGAATTTTATAACATGTGAACCGCATCTTAATGAAAAAGGATACTTTTTAGTCGTGATTTTATTTTACTTCTCTATAGCATTTTTCATTCTTGGAGACGTCCTATTTGTTGATTCACTTTCTTCTGTTTTTCTCTGGGATATGGTATTCTTCTGATTGTATTTCTGTTTCCTCACATTGTTCCTTTCTGATTTCTACTGGGTATTTCTTCTTCCACATTCATTCTGTAAAGAAATATTGGTGGTTCTCAGAGTGGCTTTGTGGGCGTCCCCTCTCTCGGCGTCTCTCCTCCGATGTCTCACTTACCTTCCATGCTGTAACTGACTGGTCTGTCTGTCTGACCCCCCACGCCTGTGCTTGTGCTCACACCCTCACAGCCCAATTCCTGTGCTGGGTTGTCCCACAGTCTCCCAATCTCAGCAGGAACGGGACAGTCTAGCATTGCCCCAGAGCAAACTTGCTAGTCCTCTAATTTCCCTTCTCTTCTAAGTTGGTCTCCCAGAGAGGGTGTTTGCCTCCATCAGAAATCCACAGAAAATGTCCCCAGCCCTGTGCTTATGGCATTCGATGTTGCCTGAATGCTTTGGTGGCAGATTGGCATGGGAAGCCTCTGTCCACTGTGCCATTGGTTGCAGAAGAGATTTGGAGCTCACTATCTGTTAAGACTCTGAAGATCGGCTCGGCGCCTGTGGCTCAAGCGGCTAAGGCGCCAGCCACATACACCCAAGGTGGCAGGTTCGAATCCCCAGCCCGGGCCCACCAAACAACAATGATGGCTGCAACCAAAAAATGGCCAGGCCAGCCACAGCAGTGGTCCCAGCTACTTGGGAGGCTGAGACAGGAGACTTGCTTGAGCCCAGGAGTTGGAGGTTGCTGTGAGCGTGATGCCATGGCACTCTACCCAGGGGGATAGCTTGAGGCT
>NW_003852466.1:4463287-4474287 GCF_000181295.1 Otolemur garnettii
ACTCTGAAGATCTGAGACAAAATAATTAAGTGAAAAATACTCTGGTGTAATCAGGGAAATGACTTAGTTGTAGTAATAGGTAGATATCTCAGTTTCAGTTCACTGGAGCTGAGGATCATAAATATGAAGAAAAAGAAAATTTGCCCAAATAGTGCAACTGTTTAATCCTTCTCCTCTGGCTTCATAGATGTGGCTCATGGATTTTCAAAGCAGCGTCAGAAAAAAATAAGTGACTTTGTTAGAGGAATACACATATCTCATCCTGGTCTGTTCACCTTTTCAGGGTGACAAAGTGAAATCACATCCATCTATGCATGGGGGATCAGAGAAGATGCAAAATGAAATCAAACCACTAGTGTTTATTACAGTGCTGTAAAGGAGCTGAAGAAACCCATGAGGCAGGGAAGAGAAATGGAGAATGACCTAGTGGACACATAAGAGCTTACAAAACACACAAGCACTTCACAGATGAAGGCCTGAGGGAGGATTATTAGGAGCAGGAGGAGAACGACTCAGAGCTCAAAGGAATAAAAGGTGAACGTTGCCAACATTGTCTCAGTAAGTTTTCAAATCACCGAATGTGATAGTGTTAAAAGATGGTGCACCTTCACTTTCGTGGTTATCAAGGGCTTATTTCAGATTATGAAGAAATACTAGAGCTCTGAAATGGTTACTTGGCATTTGTTTTAGAAAAGGGACAGAGACAGTTAAGACCTACTTCAGATCAAAAAGTCAGTGTTCTCTGGGACCTGTGGAAATGAAACCAAACAGGGCTCAGAGAGAAGGCAACCGATGGGAAGGTTTCTGTTCTGTTTCCATTTTCTTCTGACTGTGGGTCTTAGGTGCAGAGCTGGTGAGTTAGCTAAAGACAGGGCAAATATGAAGCCCAGTGCTGGATCATGAATTTCATCCTGGCCTCATCACCGAAGAGGTCCTTGATCTTGGGAAAACCACTTCACCTCCTGTCTCGTGGTTTAAAGCTGCATGTTGAGTTTTTCTTGCTTCCTCAAGAAGAACCTGTAAACCCCATGTGCACTGGGGCCATGTGGCCTTGCAAGTCCTTACAGATACACCTCTGGTGACAGACACATGCTGACACTGAAGACCGTTTTAATCTGTGTCCATCACTTAAAAAAATATGGGATAAACTGAGACTCAGAACAGTACGTACATTAGTTAAGATCTGCACATGAGGACAGAGCTGTGCTGAGAACACTGGTTTCTCTGATGCCAGGGCTCCCCGCATCCCTGTCCCGGAGAATGACAGCTAACTTCATTATCCTTGATAAGGAGTGGAAAGTTCCAGTTAATGTGAAGTTAATGTGCAGTGAAAATTCCTTTATCTCATTTGGTAGAAAAATAATATCACCATTAAGAAGTTATTTCTGTTTTTTTTTTTAAATCATAACTGTGTACATTACCACATTTTATGGGGTATAATGTGCTGATTTTATATATAATTTGGAATGCTTACATCAAACTGGTTATCATAGCCTTTACCTCACTTACTTAATTGTGTTAAGACATTTATACTCTACTCTTAATAAATTTGACATGTACCCTTGCAATCTTCACAACAGGTGAGGTCCCCTTTCCTCCATGCCACTACCCCCCTCCCTGTTATTTCTGTTTTTAAGATACATGGTACTTCTGTTCCTCTATTCTTCTGAAATGCCAACCTGTTATGGTTGGGGATTAGATACCTTTTTAGGGAGACTAGTTAACACTACGTAGCTGAGTACTCGTTTTGTGCTGGAGCTTTGTGCTCAGTGCTTGGTATTATCTTATGAGGTCATTATTAGTCCATTTATAGATCAGGAAATGCCTAAAGAGTGAAGAAACTGGACAAGGTCACGGGCTCATCAGTCATCACAGTGGTCCTCGTGGCTGTCTCTGGGGCCCGCTGGGTTCCTGTTGTGGTGTGAAGAGGCTGGAGAGCTGCATCGGAGGCTCTATAATCCCAGAATACAGACTTAGAAGAGAGAGGCAGGTACCTGGGAAGGGACTGGCTCAGTGTGGACTTGGGAAGAGAACAGACTAGTGAGGACTGGGTAGTGGGGCAGGTGCTGGCTGCAGTGCTCGGGAACATTCTCTGCACCAGACGCCAGCCTCTCCCACCTGCTGCTGTGCTGTAGGAGTCAGTGCCTCCTTCCACCCGCAGGCCCTTTGTGGCTACTGTTTTCCTTCTAAAGCTGCCAATTTCATCATAGTTAATATACTTCATAATATCTGCAATATATGCAACATGAAGGAGTATTTGTCATAGTTGGAGTATTTAAATACATATCAATGTTAACACATCAATGAGGGCTGTTATTTGTTTGATGCTTACGATGTGGAAGGCACTATAAGACATTCATAAAAATTCATATGAAAATATTCTATCTTAGGAACTTGTCTAAGGTCACTCAGTTACGATGGTGAAACCAAGATTTAAGCTTTATTTGGCAGATTCTGAAGCTGGTAGTTCTTAAGTCATGCTCCTCTGTGTGGCCACAGGAGGAGGAAGGATGAGCACCTGGGCCTTGTCTACAACCGTTCCTCTTCCTCACCAGCCCCATCCCTACTGTCTCAGTGGCACCCACGTTCCTCCAAGTCCTGAGCTACTTCTGTCCCTTCGTCACATTCCCTACTTTGCAGCCACAGGGATCTTTCCGACACCCAGCTTTGAACATGGCCACCTTCTTTTCTCAGTGTTTTAGTGGCTCACCTGGGTGGAGCCCAGGTCTTCATGATCTCAGCAGCTTCACTTCCCCCCTGAACTCACTGCTCTAATCACATAAGGTGCTTTGATGTTTGACCTACTGTGCCTTCTGTTGTCAGGATTTCTTTTTTTTATACTTTGGTTTTGAGGTCTCTCTCTTGAGAGTGGCCATTAATCTCTAGCTTGCCCTGTTGGGAGGAAAGTCAAATCTGGACATGTGCTGGGTGAGACCCAATGGGGAGGAAGTGAACTCAAAATGCATGAAGTACTCTTACTCAGAAGTTGAGTTGGAAATTTCTTACTCCCAGAAATTTATCACTCACAGTTAGGGGTGCTGCTGAGAGGCTGACAGGATGCCTGGCTGTAGCAGGCAGCTGGGGCAGTGGGCAGAGACGAGAGAGGCTGAGGGTGAAACTCTGAGCTCTCTCTGAGCTGTTACTCTCAGGCTTAGATCCCTTTCTAAGGGGCTTCCAGAGTCATGCTTTACAACCACAAAATCTCCTCAAAAACGGGTCTTTTGGACACAGTATAATGTGGGTTATTTTCCCACCTGGCTTTGGAATGGCATCACATTACAGACAACAGGCCCTAATCTTAACCCGAGCATTCCTTCCTCCTGACTCTAACGTTTTAGACAAAGCTTAACTTTCTCATCCGTTGCCACATAAATAGAATCTCCAAACCCGCCTATATCTTGTTAGCCCCCTACTTTTAAATGGGCCTCTTTTCTGGGCTGAATTAATGTATACTGTGCGTGTATGAGTTGTAATTTATCTGAAACTCCTGTCCCCCTGAAATGTATAAAATGAAACTGTAACCTGCCTGGTTTGGTTTCACTTTCTTTGGAACTTGGGTCTTGGTAGGCTGCCATCACTCACTGGCTCAGAATAAACCTCTTTAAATATTTTGACAGAATTTGGTTTTTATGTTGTCGATTCCTTGTGCCCCACGTGGAGTTCAGACAAGACTCAGAATCCCCTTCTGAAGAAGTTGCACAGACTTGGTGCTCGGTGCTGCATGGCTCCCCCAACTCCGAGCTTCACCTCAGCTAGAACTGGTAAGTCTTCCTGAACCCTGGACCTTACACTCTTGGTCGACAGTCCTTGGTATATTCTGAGCCATCCGTTCTCTTCCTAGACAGAAGAGTCATGTAAGACATTATTTGGGATCCTAATTTTTTTTTTTTTGAGACAGAGCCTCAAGCTGCCGCCCTGAGTAGAGTGCTGTGCTATCACAGCTCACAGCACCCTCCAACTCCTGGGCTCAAGTGATTCTCCTGCCTATGCCTCCCAAGTAGCTGGGTCTACGGGTGCCCGCCACAACACCTGGCTATTTTTTGGTTGCAGCCGTCATTGTTGTTTGGTGGGCCCAGGCTGGATTCAAACCCTCCAGCTCAGGTGTATGTGGCTAGCACCTTAGTTGCTTGAGCCACAGGCACCACACCAAGGGATCCTAATTTTGATTTAGAGGTACATTGTTGCCTTTTCCTTCCAAAATTCATCCTGACTGGCTGTCGCTGTCATCATATTTGTGTGAGAAACTAGACTGTCCCTCTCACAGAGGAGTAAGAAACTGGGTTCTTCATTTCTGAAGAGAAGGCATTTTGCTCCTTCCAGGCGGAAGTCTCCCCTTGTGACCAGGGGCCTAGTTGGAATGTCTGAGGATGACTTCCCATGATGGGCAGCAGCCCTAAAGACAACCCCCGACAATGGAATTAAAAGAAGGCGAATCCAGGAAACACATGAGAACTGATTTTAAGATTTCTCAGAGGCGACTGATCCTCAGAGACAGAAGCCGGGACACAGATAGCAGAAACAACTCAGCGCTGCATCACTGCCTGCGGTCTGCACGCTCTGATCCACAGACCAGGCCCTAGGCCACAGTTTGGTTATTTCTTTTAAAGAAAAATGGAGAACATCCTCTACAAATGAGGAAAGGGAAGGAGGGGGGACCTCTTTGGGCACCACAGCTGGTTTTATGTTTGATAATTATAGCGCATCTTTGTGCAAGTTTTGTGTGAACAGGGGAATCTTACCAGGGACTAACCTAGGCCTAAGGATTCCAAAGTGGGGGAGTTTGGATATTCCCAGATTGGTTTTCTTGCTACAAAATTAGAGAAATTAAGCTCCTGAAGCAAAGAAAATGAGTGAGAGTTGAACTGTGGCTATGCCTGGAATGATCGAAAGGAGAGAACGATAAACTTGCCTTTGTTCCCAGGAAGTTAATAAAAAAAATAGCTGAGACTGTCTCAGAACTAAAGTAACTAGCAGAAGCCACTTTTGAAGTCAGGAGCATCAGGCAGCTGTTCTCATTCTGCTCCTCTCTGAACTTTCCTGTTCAGATGGCTTCATTTTTCCACCTCTTCCTTCCCTAGTTCCTCATGGGGACCACAGAGGGACTAGAAACAGCTGGAGGAGATGACAAAATAGTAGTTACGCCTTTTGGAACAAAACCCATGGGGAGCCGGGATCCTGACATACGTTTACGAGGTCTGACAGCTGAGTTTGCCAACTCATAGCAGACGTAGTGCTTTGCAGGGGAACGATGCCGGCCTTGGCGCACAGCTTCCCAAGGGGGACTTAAAAGGTGACTACAGTGATGTTCCAGTGAGACATGCAGCATGAGTGAGTTCACAGACTCAGTTGTCGGGCCTCATACATGTACATTCTGGACCAAATCAGAGTCAAGGGCCCTGGTATCTGGATTCTCAGTCTCAACTCAAGAGCCTCTTGGGTTTGCCAAAAAAGGTCAAATAACGCTAAAGACCTCTGATCCAGGGTTTTCTGACTCATATCAGCTGATCACGCTACTGGTTTCCACACAGCTGAAGAATAGTTTAGGTTAGTGAATTGGAAACAGATGTTAGAATATTTTTGACCAAATAGATGCTAATCAGTGAGAAAAATGCAGAGAGAGTTGCAATTGAGTCTGGGGGATTTTACCACAGTTATTCCCCAAGGTTACAGATTGAGCAAACTAATCTATACCAATGTAAAATACACCCAAATCAACCTGTACCTGATGTTTATATCATGTCTGAAAAAACATCAAAACAACATTCAGGGCTACCGCCTGGAAACTCTGAGCATGGTAGAAATGACAACTTGCTAAATTCTGCATTTTTACAAGGCTTAGATGAAGAATTAGTGACCTTGATCAAGAGATATAATGTGCCTTGGGCTTCTTTGCCCACCAGCTACCCAGTCACCCTGGCTAACTGTCGCAAACAATCTTCATGAAGGAAGAGGAAACCGCTTCTAAGATTACGAGTTTACAGCTAAAGCAACTAGGTAACCAAATTGGAAGGTCACAAAGAGTCTGCTCCCCTCAGACATCCCTTGGCCCAACAAGTCAAAGAAGAAGCAATTTGCCACTGTCACAAAAAGAAAAGATGGCACAACTGTAGATGGCTCCTCACCCCGTGTGGTAAAGTAGGAGGAGGAAGACAGCAAAGGGACTGCAACATGAGAACGCAGGTGCTCCTCGGAAATGGGTTTACTCCTAAGTGACACTCAGAGGAAGTAGAAACATCCATTAATGGGGACCATACCAGAGCCCTCAGTGACTTTGGCCCCACACTGTCAGTCCCAACCCTACCTCCATTAAAAACTCCTTTGCAGCCGGTGCCGGAGGCTTATACCTATAATCCTAGCACTCTGGGAGGCCCAGGTGGGAGGATCCCTTAGCTCAGGAGTCTGAGAGCAGCCTGAGGAAGAGCAAGACCCCATTTCTACTAAAAATAGAAAAACTAGCCAGGTGTGGTGGTGGGCACTTGTAGTCCCAGCTACTCAAGAGGCTGTGGCAGGAAGGTCACTTGAATCCAGGATTTTGAGGTTGCTGTGAGCTAGCTTTAGGCACTGTACCCTAGCCTGGGGCAACAGAGTGAGAATCTTTTTCCAGAAACAAACAACAAAACAGAACAACAACAACAAAAACTTCTCTCCTTTGAAGTAAAGGAAAAGTTCAAATGGCAGGGGTTTCAAAATTGCCAGTTACACATTTTAACTCAAATCCCTTTCAGTTTTAATCAAGACAACTAAGAGGGTGGTACATTTCCTTATAGTAGATGGCGCCCTGTACATTTGCTGGGATAGGATTTCTTAGAGACCCACATGCTCACATCTCATTTTCACAGAAGGGAGAAATGACTCCCAACTTGGGAGACACAGAAGAATTATAAAAACCAACACATGAGGTTAGTTTGCTAAAGATAACCCAGAATTTAAACAAGAGGAGTTAGAGCCTTTTTTTATCCAAAGTACCAGATTCTTTATGGGCAAGTTCTTACGGATATTGTAGGAATTAAGTCAGCAGTTCCTATGGCGATATCTATAGATAAATTTAATCCCCTGCCAAACATTGAGCAACGTCCTTGTATTCCTGAAGCCTTCCTGGGAATCATTCAGGACTATTTAGACGAGGGATTCCTATGACCGACCATGCATCTGCCCTTACAGCTGCCATCCTCCCAGGTAAACAGCCAAATGGAGAAGACTGGAGGCTCATTCAGGACAGAAGGGCCATAAATAAAATAACAATTCCCTGTTGCCTCTAACCCACACCCCTTGCTGTCCACCAGCCACTGCTCTGTCACTGACTGAGGCAGTGCTTTCTCCAGCTTGTCGGTGGAGCAGAAGAGCCCATACCGTAGGAAGGTCACCCCTATGCATGGACAGTCTTGTCCCAAACTTATGAGACTCCTACTTATTTTTCTCAAATATTAACGGCATATTTAGATGCTATCACTTCTCCAAATAGATCTTTCCTAATTCAGTGTGTGATTTGTAGTTGCGCTCATCCTCCCTGATGGAAGGCACAGGAGACACTGTTTATCTGGTACAGCAGCTTGCTTGAAGGAACACAGTGTTCAGTGATGAATTGCAATGTTGTCACCTTCAAGTTAAACACTTAGGGCACATAATTTCTCTAAAGGGATGGCTTAATAAGCCCTGAGGGACTCTCTGTCCTCATGACCTTTCTTATGCCCCAAACAAAAAGACAATTAAGGGGGTGTTTAGGGTTAACAGGATATTGTTAAAGTTGGGTTCCAAATTACTCACTCATGCCTCAACCCTTACTGAAGAAAGTAAAACGGACCCAACCAGTTGGCTAGGAAGAGAGGGAAGGACAACATAGGATTGAAAGTGGGGTCTCTCCCACACACTCGCTTCAGGCCACCCCAACTACAACCTAAATTAGGGTGACCAGATTTTAACATTGGTAATGTGGGACAACATGGCCAGGGGGCGTGGTGGGGGTGGGGCGGGGGACTGGGCAGGGCAGGGCCTGACAACAAGGCAAACTTTGATAAGCAGTTCTCCATAATCACTTCTCAACAATTATTTGTTATTATTACAGTTTAACATTATAAAATTAACAAAAATAATATAAAACTCGTATCCTGGCAAAATAGCCACATGGCAACCAAAAACCATATATTCCCTTCCTGTTCTCCCACCCGTTCGTGCATTCTATCCAAAAATAGGAACTTTTTAAAAATGCCGTGGGACATGGGACAAATTGTTAAAAAGCAGGACGTCTGGTCACCCTAACCTAAATGGCAATGGTCTAGGAGTATCAACTCAAAAACATGGTGACAGTCAGAGGCCATTTGGTCATTTCAGCCTCCAAAGTAGTCCCAGTAGCAAGAGGATCCCCTTTCCCCAAGGTTTGAGGGCCATCAGCTGTAGCCATTTTACATAATAATGTGGAAGAATTTGTCCTGGGGTCTCCACTTAACCATTCTGTGGAATGTTGCTTAAATTCCCACCACACCCAACACTGTTCTGTCAGTTGCCTCCTTCTCTATGAGGTGTTCCTGCTTCCTGCCTCTAAAATTAATTACTCCCAGGTGCTGTTAACACTCTTAGCCTTACAACCCTGCTCCTTCTTCCAGGTAAACAAGGAGAGGAAGAACAGGACTGTGGTCTGCTGATACCTTACTCTCCTCTAGGGAAGACCGACAGAAAACCATCAAGAATGCCAACTTCATTTGTTTCCCAGATGGCTCTTATTTAAGGGACCATCAGGGACATTACTGGGCAGGATACACAATCACTTTCACAGTAAACATGATGTAAAATGTCCAGCTACAAGGAGCGAAATCAACCCAGATGGCTGAATTAATAGCATTAACTAAAGCTATTAGTTAATGAAATCGTGACCTACTACAAAAGCATATCAGCTATCAGTATATATATTTGCCACTTTTCTTTCAGTCAATTGGCTGAAAGAAAAGTTCTATGGAAATAGGGCATCTCATACATCTTCTGGGCAATCTATACAAAATGGGCACAAAGTCTCAGAGCTATTAGAAGCAATTCCAATGCCAAAGCAGCTGGCAATCATAAAAATCCCTGGGCCTTCAAAATGTCATACTGAAGAATCAAAAGGAAATAATCTAGCCGACTCTGTAGCGTGTTGTAGTTGTGCCCCTCAGCCTCACCTAGGCGGTGTGCCCTTACCTTATTCTTTCTAGGGGTGAAAGTGTTCTCAGAGCCTCTGATCAGAGACGCAGGGTTCGAAGAAATATTTCTCAGAATCAATCTCCTGGGGGGAGCACATTGAAGCGAACTGCCATGTCTGAGCATGGGGTGCTTATCTCTACATAGGGGGAAGCACACTAGCGCCCTTCCCTCCTCCCTTCTTCCCACAACTTGAATTAATTAGTTTTTCTCTTGTGTGGATATGTATTTGTTCATATCCTGGCTTCATATTAGTATTGAGTACATTGGATACCTGCTTTTTCATTCTCATGATACTTTACTACGGAGACTGTTGTCCAACTCCATCCAGGTTAATACAAAAGATATAAAGTCTCCATCATTTTTATGGCTGAGTAGTATTCCATGGTATACATATATCACAGTTTATTAATCCACTTCTGGGTTGGCACTCGGATTGATTCCACACCTTGGTGATTATAAATTGGTCTTCAAAAAACAATCTAATGCAAATGTCCTTATGATAAATTTTATTTTTCTTCTGGGTAGATAACTAGTAATGGGACTGCAGGATCAAACAGAAGATCTAATTTGAGTTCTTTGAGGATTCTCCATATTTCTTTCCAAAGAGGCTGTATTCTTAGGTCGCAATCCCTCCGAAAGTAAAAGTGTTCCCTTCTTGCCATATCCACACCAGAATCTGCATAACTGGAATCTCTTTTTTATCCGTGTTTCCTGACTAAGTCAATTTCCATTAATTTGTTAGTTTCATTCACATCCCTGTCTGCCTGCTTGATATTATACCCAGGCACCTTGACTGGTTTGATGAGAAGATTTCCCCAACCCTTTTGGTAAAAGTTCAGCAGGATTGAGACTGAGAGACCCTGGAAGGGATAATAACATTGCTTCCCTCAAGCTGGCATCATTCAATAGTTATTAAAACAGTGCAGAAGAAACTGATTTTCTGTGAGTTAAAAGTGTGTCTTTTTTGTTCAGAATAAGAAGCTTAATTTCTGATAGAAACTGACATCTTAGCCAATTTGGAGTTACCTTTCGTTTTGATGTTACCTTTGCTACTAGCTGAACAGTGTAAGTGATCTAATAAGGACTGATGCAAATTACTTGAAATAATGATACTTAAAAGGATAGTCACATTTCTTGAGCTGAACAAATGCTTGCTACTGTTGTAAGTTCCTCTTTTATCCACATAAAAATTCCTGGGAGGTAGATACTAATATCTGCATTGCATGGGAGCCCTGAGAGAGGCCCCCCCACCTCCCCACCCCAGAGGGTGCGACATTTGTCTATGTCTACTGTAACACAGATTATAAACGACTATAGCTGGAATTGAATCCTGGCCTTCTACCAACATACTGGCCTGCCTTATAGCTGAAGTTACTGCTTTGGGCTGATGGACTGTACTATGTCCCCACCCCCAATTCATATGTTGAAGCCTCTGTTCCCAGTACTTTGACTGTATTTGTAGTGATTAAGTTAAAATAGGACAGTAAGCCCTAATTCAGCATGACCCAAGTCCTTATGAGAAGGACAGTTTAGATGCACAAGGGACAGAGGAAGCCTGTGTAAGGATGCAGGAGAAACCATTAGACCAACACCTTGATCATGACCTCTAGAACAGCGAGAAAATAAATTTCTGTTGTTTAAACCAATGAGTCTGTGATATTTTGTTAGCACACTAACACAGAAATATGATTGAAAATAAGCTTCAGCATTCTTTCCCCTGATTTCATCGATCTATTTTCCATTCTTCTGTAATTCTTTTCGTCTCCCTCCCTGTCCCCCTACCTTACCCATCCTCCTCCCTCCCCGTCCCCCCACCTTACCCATCCCCC
>NW_003852466.1:4475060-4490944 GCF_000181295.1 Otolemur garnettii
CCCCTCTCTTCCTGTCCACCTCACCTTACCCATTCCTCTCTCTCCCTGCCCCCACCTTACCCATGTCCCTCCCTCCCTGTCCCCCTACCTTGCTCATGTCCCTCCCTCCCTGTCCCCCCCACCTTACCCATGCCCCTCCCTCCCTGTCCCCCCCACCTTACCCATGCCCCTCTCTCCCTGTCCCCCCATTGTTTATCACTTGAAATAATAATACAAAGACATATGAGACTAGACATTGTCTTATACTAGCCAGCTATACTCAAGGGGAAAATACTGCATTATTGCCAAGGATGTTTTAAAAATTTAATCAATGATAAAAAGCTGGGAACAGAATCTTTCCACAGTGGGCTCACAGGTGGAGCTCACTGTCAAGGACTTGACAGTTCATGCATTATTCCAGGTAGGTCAGTTTGTGTGCTGGAAAGGACACTGGCTAAGAGACTCCCCAACAGCCTTGCTGAGAAAGACCTTACCAGGTACTTTTCTGGCAGAAGGGAGAAAGGGTCTTTCTCTGTCACCCAGGTTCGAGTTCAGTGGCATCATCATAGTTCACTATAGCCTCACCCCCCTGGGCTCAAGTAATCATCCTGCCTCAGCCTCCCTAGTAGCTGGGACTACAGTAAGGTGACCAGATTTTAACATTGGTAAAACAGGACACCACTGGGGGAGGAGGTTCTTAATTAAAAATTTGGTCTATATGGAGCAACAAAAATTTTCATAGAATGCAAAAATAGTATTGTAATATATATTTTTTAAAATTTCAACATAAGTACAATTTACAAATATAATACATTAAAAAAAATTATGTATAGGGCTGAGCCTGTGGCTCAAAGGAGTAGGGCACCGGTCTACCTGGGCGACCTTGCCCAGGAGGGGATTAGGGAGTTTACATTAGCCTTTTCATTTCTAAATGAAGTTACATTAACCTCTTCATTCCCAAATGGAGTTACATTAACCTTTTTAGCAGCCGAAAACTGTATATTCCCTTCCTGTTATCCTGCCCTTGTTGTGCATTCTTTCCAAATATCAGGACTTTTTAAAAACACTGCAGGAAGTGGGACAAATTGTTAAAAATCGGGACTGTCCCACCAAAAGTGGGATGTCTGGTCACCTTAGACTACAGGTATGTTCTATCACACCTGGATAATTTTTCTATTTTTTGTAGAGATGGAGTCTTGCTATATTGTTCAGGCTGGTCTCAAACTCCTGGCCTCAAGTGATTCTCCTGTCTTGGCCTCCCAAAGTGCTAGAATGTGAGCTACCAGGCCTGGCCTCAGTACTTTTAACTGACTTGTGCTGCAAAATTAATGGGGGTTGCCTCTTGGATTCACATCTCACACCTAAAAGGGGTACCTGACCATGTTCCCAACCACATCTGGATCTCTGAACCAGTCTCCAACACCTGCCTGCAATTTCAGAAAACACCAAGTCTCAGCCAGTCTCTGGAGCAACAACCAAAGTAAATATCCTTCCAGAGACATTAGACTAGACCAGTCCTCACAAACTCTGAAGTAACTTTCCATTTACTTTCCTCATTATAGAATATATTGCTGAAAACTTTGAATTTTTAACCACAGCCCCTGAAAGATTGTTTGGGATCTATGGAATCTCCTTTGGTATATTTTTCTATGTGGGTTCAATTGTAAATTTCATAGCTAAAATCAGAAAAAAATATTTTACTCCTTCACTTTCATTTCCATAATCTCCTCTCCTGGTTACCTGTAAACCTCACTAATTTTTCTGTAGCGAGAGCCCACATTATCTGGTATGACAGATCAGAATGAAATGAAAGCTACTGAATGGAAAAATTCCACTCTAAACATCCCCTGAGGTGCTGCCTAAGGGAATGAAGCTCTCACCAAATGTGATGTTCTGAAGGAATATTTACCTAACAATACTTTGGGTTGATATTGAGGGGGTCTAATCAGGTAAAACATTGGATAACAATGGAGACTGGTGCTGGTGGTAAGCTGAGACAATAGCTTGGGTATGATGGGAGAAACTAGCATCCCCCTCTGTAAACTGCTGCTGCATAACCTGCTCAAGTGACCATCAGCCCTGTGCTTGTGGCTGGATGCCCTTACCCAGCACCAGCCACACTGGCACTGCCCTTATAGAACTACACATGGGAGTCAGTCGATGGACAAAAGTCCCTGACAGCACGAATTCCACCCTCTTAAGGCAAGGGCACTGCTGGGAAGCCTTATGGCACACTCAGGCATAACCTCCACTCACCTGATAATCATTTGAGATGCTCACCAGTTGAGAGTTGACTCCATTTATCCAAACTGTCTGGATGCCATTAGCGTATAATGGGAGTAGCATTCCTGATTTATACACCAAAATTGGCCATCCAAAACACTAAAATGCAGCCTCATTGGAGGAATTGAAACTGGGCTAGGTATATTGGGACAAGTTAAATTCATGGTTAATGAAGGAAAGTATTCCTTAGAGAAAAATTCTCTTTTGGAAATAGGCCACATAGAAAGAATGCTATTCTAAGAAGAGGCAGTGGGTTGGAAGGCTTCCCTAAAAGGTGATGCAGCAATCATCAAATGGATAAAAGAAACTGGATAAGCCGCACAATCACACTTCCAAACCCAAAGGTGAGAACAGGCAGGTGCTCTAGCCCAACAAGGTTTCATGTCCATGTTATTACCAATGGAATTTGGTGTAGCTACGAAACCTACAACATTCAGTGCTAAGGCACAGTCTAACCACCTATGGAAGACATTTGTTCCCCCCAATTTATGGATACTTTTAGATGGTAAATGTGATCTCAGACACTGCATTTTTGAAGCTTAGGCACCAAAGTTGAATGAGACTCAAAAGTATTCTATAGTTTAACTAGCAGGAAGTGGGATCATTATAAGTAACATAAGGATATTCCCCAGGGAAAGCCAATGGCCTACTGTAGTTAATAAAAAACACATGACATCCTATTTCACTCTCTAATTGTGAAAATAGACAAGAAGAATGGTTGTGCCCTACAACTACTTGAAACCCTGATTTCTGAATTTTCCCATAAATATCCACCCTCCCAAGACATAAGATTTGGTACATAGGAAAAGGCTATTTTTGTTGAAAGGGCTAAAAAAATGACACTGTAAAACTGCATGATTTTTCCTGTTAACAAAACTTTTTCTATTTCCAATACCAGTATATGGTGCTACACAAAGTTGGTGGGAAAAATAGATCTGTCAAATGTAAATAAGTCCTATGACAATTTAGACATTGGGGATCAGGTGATTCTTGAATTTGATTTCTATCCTCCCCAGGATGTTATTATACCCATGGGAACCAACTGACCAAAAGAAAAATTAAATTTATTAGATTCTGATTTGGTGTTGGTCCTATGATCCTCAAATGAGATTTATCCTCAAGTGCCTATTGATAAGAAAGGTAAACACACTGTGAGTCTGATTAAAGAACATGATGATGAATAGAGGGGATCATTTTTTTCTGATTAGGTTGTTTACTCTCTTCTGATTCTACCTGTAACTTTTTGGATGCCTAATCATAACTGTTTTTATACTTGTCACTATACCATCTATCTCTTGGAAATGCTATGCCACAGCACACATAGAAAAAGAAAAAGACATAATCAAAACCCTGGACCAGGTGTCCTCAAACCACATGTGGCCAGCCTAGGACATTTATCTGGCCCACAGGGTGTTTCTGCCGCCGCTGCCTGTCCTGCTTAGCAGCCAACTCATCCCAGGGTCCCGCAGTCTGGCCCCCCTCCAACGGTCTGAGGGACAGTGAACTGGCCCCCTGTTTAAAAAGTTTGAAGACCCCTGACCTAGACCATGCATTATAGCTTGTAGAATAGATCTAGGATGTTTTCTTAGACAGAATTCTCGGCTCTTAAATAATTAGCTATTAAATCAGGTCAACCATGTCCTTCACCTAAGATCTGATGACATCACTAAATAGAAACTGTCATCATCAATGCCAGATGACCAAGTAGACAATGCTACAGATGAGCCTTTCTAGTGCTGTGGGACCTCCTATGGGCTGTTCACCTGCATTGTATTCCATGGGATAATCTCTGGTCAGCAGGGGGATCTAAGAACTGAACTCTGACTTTTTTTTTGTCATGTTCAAATGACAAAGCATGGAGAGTCACACGGAGAGTCACACTTTACAAATCACAAAATCTCCTTAGCACTGTTCTTTATGCTGAAGTATAATGTGACTTACTTTCCGATCTGACTGTGGGATGGCACTGCAGGACAACATACCCCTCATCCTAACTCCTGAAGCATTCCTTCCTGCCTACTGACTCCAGATTTTAGACAAAGCTTAAGTCTCTCAACCAGTTGCACCCTATTCAGAATGCCTAAATCCACATATGACTTTAAGTATCCACTACAAAGTGTTTGTTTTGGGGCCTAACCAGTGTATGCCTGACACATATTGATTTGGTTTGATTTGAAATTCCTGTCTCCCTGAGATGTATAAAACCAAAGCATATCTGCTTTGGGTGCACTTTCCCAGGAACTCTTGAGATTGTGTCTTTCTGGGCTGTGGTCACTCCTATTTGGCTTAGATAAATCTCTTCAAATAGTTTGGCAGAATTTGGCTTTTCCATCATCAAGATGCAGATAGAGATAGAGACACAGAGGGAGAGAGAAAGAGAGATCCTGTGTAATTCTGCCTTTAATAAGGTCTGCAGATGTGATACCTTAGGCTTCCGCAAGGGGGCTGTGGATTGTCCAGTTTAAAGAAAACATGAGCAAAGGGGGGCAATTATTGACATGTCTCTGGAAGTGACCACTAGGTTCATTATGGTCAGTCACTGTGGGATGTTTCGGGTTTTGGGATAAGGAACAAGTGGGCCATATCACCGACAGCCACACCTGAGGGGATGTTTTAACAAGGCCCAAAGTGTCAGGGTACAACTAGGTTTCCAATAACTATGGCAGGTCTAAAAATGGATTCTATGGCAATAACTACATTAAGCACATTTAGTACACTCCCTTTCAGCTGCAGACTCCTCTGTTGAGGTCATCTTACCTCCCCCATTGTTCTAATCCTCCTTCAGCCCCCAGCATGGAGGCATCTCCTCTTGGAAGTGCTCACTGAGCCATAGGTGTGGCTAGGTGCCCTCCATGTGTTCCCTCAACATCACTACATTGTGCGGGAGTGGCCTGTCGCTGGCACACATCCCAGCGAAACTCTGAGAGCTGCAAGTCAGGGACAGTGTAGATCCCATCCTGCCCAGTGCCTGTGACAACAATAGCCCCATGAGAAGTACTTCCTCAATATTTAATTGCATATGGATATGAGTGCTTGGTACCATGCCTCGCAGAGAATATGTGCTAAATAGGTGGTAGTCATTCTTCTCTGTTATTTTAACTTTCACATTCTGGGATTACAGAAAATTGACTAATTACATAGCTGACATCTGGTTGGCACTGATCTTGCTGTGATGAGCCTGCCAATTTGCACAATTCCAAAACCAAATATAGACTGCAAGGGCAAAAGAATCCTCACTTACAAACAGAGAAGTGCTGATGTTGTGCCAACCCCCAGCTGGACCCCAGGCGCTGTCTTGACTGTTAACTGCAGGGGCCCAGGCTGTCTCCCATGGCACCTGTCTGGAGGCGGGCCGTGCTCTCCACTGGGCCTGCACCTGTTGGTGGTCCGTGGTTTCCTTCTTTCAATGTCGATCCCATGCTTTGTGCTCAGGAGCCTTTCTTAACTTCTCAGATGGACGTGACTTGTCCTTTTACTCTGCTCTCAAAGCACCTCTCATTGGGCTGTACTGAAATTGAGAGGTGAAGTGAATGCCGCCTGTGGGAGCTGGACTCCTACTCGTCATCTGCACAGTCTTGAGCATTCTGTGTGTGGGACACCTGAATGTAACCCCAAAACAGCCTCTGAAGGAGGAACTACTGTCACCCCCATTTTAGACTCAGGCCCTTGCTCAGAAATGGCAAAGCTCTTGGATCACAGGATAACAAGGTTGTTTTGTCTTATTCAGGGGCAGAAGGCTTAGGAAATGTTTTTGTCTTTATTTTTACTTTATGAGTTTTTCTGCATTCAGACATTAAAACAAAAGTTAAGTAGTTAAATCTCTTATTCCCTTGTTAAATAGCTTCTGGATTTTGATGAAATCTTTCCCACTCTGGGACATTGAAATATTTTCACACAATATCCTCTAATCCTCTTATAAA
Organism: Otolemur garnettii; assembly: GCF_000181295.1. Classification (NCBI taxonomy): domain Eukaryota; kingdom Metazoa; phylum Chordata; class Mammalia; order Primates; family Galagidae; genus Otolemur; species Otolemur garnettii. Next base: position 4,481,243 of record NW_003852466.1, read on the forward strand.
GTTTTTTTTTTAAATGTTCAAATCTTTTAGGCATATGGATTTTATTTAGGTGTAAAGAGGGAGCCAGAGAGCAACTTATTTTTTCCCAATAGCTACTTGTTTACAGATATGGTCTTCTTGTCCCCACTGATATGCAGAAGTGTCTTTTTTTGGTATACTAAGTGCTCTTCTGTAAGTAGATTTATTTCTAGATTCTTCTGTTCTGATTTCCCTCTCTATTTATACATCGGTACTCTTTGTTAATTATTATAGCTTTGTAATGTATTTAAATTCTTGGAAGGGATAGATTGCCCTCATTATTCTTGGTTTTTAGACAAGAATTATCCTATATTTGCATACTTACTCCAAGTTCTTTTCTAAAAGTTAACTTTGTATGGATGACACAGATGCATGCATTTTAAACACGTGGATCACTTTTCTTTGGGCTTCTGGCCAGAAGGACTCCTGATCTACTTTTAAGCTATACTCTGCTCATAGGCAGAAGAGATGCTGTATTTTGCACTGTCTGATACAGAGCTCAGGCAGTGAACTAAGGAGATATTTGGAAGGTGTATGGATTAAAGCTTTGTGACCTTTCAGAGTTGTATGTTGAGACCCTAACTCCCAATGATGTGGTAGGAATTAGGAGATTTGGGAGGTAAGTAGGTCACGGAATGAAGCTTTCCTACATGTGATTAGTGTTTTTTTTCTGGAGATAGAGTCTCACTTTTGCCCTCTATAGAGTGCCATGGCCTCATAGCTCACAGCAACCTCAAAATCCTGGGCTCAGGTGATCCTCTTGTCTCAGCCTACTGAGTAACTGGGACTACAGGTGTCTGATGCATTGCCCAGCTATTTTTAGAGATGGTTCTTGTTCTGGTTGATCTCAAATTATTGATCTCAAGCAATCCACCTGCCTTGGCCTTCCAGAGTAAAGATTACAGGTGTGAGCCACTGTGCCTGGCCCAATTAGTGTTCTTTTAAAGACACCCCAGGGAGGTCTCTTGTCCCCCCACCATGTAAGGTCAATAGCAAGAAGACAACATTTATGAACCAGGAAGTGGGCCCTCCCCCCAGATACTAATTTTTTTCCTTTTTTTAAAGATGAGGTCTCACTCTTGCTCAGGCTGGTCTCAAACTCCTGGGCTCAAGGGATCCTCCTGCCATTGCCTCCCAGAATGTTAGGGTTACAGGCATGAGCCATTCATTGAACCCAGCTTCAGATATTGAATTTGTTGGTGCCTTAATCTTGGACTTCCCAGCCTCCAGAACTGAGAAATAAATGCTTATTATTTAAGATACCCAGCCCATGATGTTATAGAAATCTGACTAAGATGAGGCAGAAATGTATAGCTAGAAAACACCATTCAATTTCCAGAGAGGCAAATGTTGGAAGGGATTTTAAAGATTAACTTGTCACTTAATAGATAATAAAATTGAATTTGGGCTGGGCGCAGTGGCTCACTCCTATAATCCTAGCACTCTGGGAGGCCGAGGCAGGTAGATTGTCTGAGCTCAGGAGTTTAAGCCCAGCCTGAGCAAGAGTGAGACCCCGTCTCTAAACAGCCAGGCATTGTGGCAGGTGCTTGTGGTCTCAGCTACTAGGGAGGCTGAGGCAAGAGAATAGCTTGAGCCCAGGAATTTGAGGTTGCTGTGAGCTATGCCACAGCACTTACTGAGGGTGATACAGTAAGACTTTGCCCCCAAAAATAAAAAAATAAAGAAAAGAAAAGAAAAAAAGAATGAAAGAAAGATGGATGAATTTGGCGGCATGTAAGTGCCTTGGCTAAGATCATAAAATTAGTTTGTGGCAAAGTCAGGATGAGGATTTGTCTCTTGTCTCTAATTGAGATCTTCTTTCCACCACATGATAGATCACCCCCCTTGAATCATTAGCAGAGGGTTTTTATTTTTTTTGAGGGTTTTAATTTTTGAAATAAAGATGTGAGAGACATCAGTTCTTCCCAATACCTCCTCTTTAAATGTTCCACAAAAGGTCCACATTAAAAGACACTGTGCCAGACCTGAAAATTCTGTTCTATCTCTTCTTCATTTAATGCCTTTTGGATAAGTTAGGAAGAGTTGAAGCATAGCAATAGAATTTTAGAATACTTTTTTTTTTTTTACCCAAATTGGTAAGCATAACTCAAGTATTTTATAGGAATTGTATACATCTTTTCCCCAGCTTTTCATTTTTCCATTGAAAAAATATCCTAAACCATCTGGAAAGACTCAGAATTTGCTTTCATTTCTGTTTAGCAGCAATAACACTTTGGGTAGTGAAGGGAGGAGAATGAGATGTCTCTGGAGTAATTGTTTCCCTGGCCAATGGCTTTTAGTTCTGGAGATAACTTTATATTTCTCCACACAGTGACGGAGCAGAAGTTTGCAAGTGAACCCCTCTGAGACTTTGCTTGAAGAGCAAGCATTACACATTATGTATCTGAAATGGACTCTCACTTTACACTTAAAATTTGAGAAGTATTTTCAGACAGCCAAGAGGACACAGGTATCTTCGAAATTAAAATTAATGAAGAATGACAGAGTAAAACTTGAAGCTCACGTTTATTTTCCAAGGGTTAAATTTTAATAAAAAATTTAATCTCTGCTATACTATGCTTATAACTTGGGAGATATATAGGTGTTAATTATTTTATATTTATGTGAAAGCAGTTTAAGATGTGCAAAAATGGAAAACAAACACATATAGCTTTTCTTCATTTAAGCTGATTTCTTTTATTATGCCCTCATTTTCCAAAAACATACTTCTTATTGAAAGAAATAGTTGAGATGTGTGGCCAGAGTTTAGTACACTGGATGTTGGCAGTCTGTGCTGCATGTGGCTATTTATAGGATGCTCTGGTTTTTCCATCTGTTGTTCACCTTGTCTCTTACTCTATGTCCTTCTTTTCCTAAAATGCTGGCTATGGGTCCTGAACAAATTTTCTTCTTTTTCTTTCTAGGTTTCAGATTAATATGAGGGCACAAAGAAACAGGTTACAATGTTTGCATTTGTTAGGTGGAGTCTCTTTTAGAATTGTGTCCCACTCCCAAGAGGTGTGCCATACAAACTGACCTTGTGCTTGTTAAGTAGGAGCACACCCGTCTCCTTCCCTCTTCCTCTCCCCTTCCCTCACTCCCCTCCCCCATTTTGAATTGATTTGAGTTTTTCTCTTATGTGAGCATGTATGGGACTGTCTACTGGCTTCATGTGTTGAGTACATTAGATTCTTGCTTCTCCATTCTTGTGATGCTTTATGAAGAAGAATGTGTTTCAACTCCATCCAGGTTAGCACAAGAGATGTCAAGTCTCTATCTTTTTTAATGGTTGAATAGTATTCCATGGTATACATATAACACAGGATTTTAATCCATTTTGGGGTTGGTAGGCACTTAGATTGTTTCCACATTTTGACATTGTAAATTGAGCTGTCATAAACAATCTAGTGTATATGTCCTTATAATAAAATGATTTTGTTACTTCTGGGTAGGTGCCTAGTAATGGGATGGCAGCATCAAATGGGAGGTCTAATTTGAGTTCCTTGAGGATTCTCCATACTTCGTTCTGAAGAGATTGTATAGTTTGCAGTCCCACCAACAGTGTAAAAGTGTTCCCTCGTCTCCACATCCATGCTAGCATCTACCTGCAGCTTTGAGACTTTGTGATGGGGGCTATGCTCACTGGGGTTAAATAATATTTCAGCGTGGTTTTGATTTGCATTTCTCTGATGGTCCATTTTTCCATATGTTTTTTAGCCATTTATCTATCTTCCTCAGAGAAGGTTCTGCTCATGTCTCTTGCCTGGTGGATAGGACTATTTACTCTTTTTTTGTTGATTAATTTTTCTTTATAGATTCTTTATAGATTTTTCTTTATAGATTCTTTATAGATTCTGACCAACCCTTTGTCAGATTCATACCATACAAATATATTTTTCAATTCTGAAGGTTGTTTATTTGCTTTAAGTGTTGTTTCCTTAGCTGTGCAGAAGCTTTTCAGTTTAATTCTTATTTATTTTTGTTGTTGTGATTGCCACTAAAGTCTTCTTCATAAAATCTTTCCCAAGTCCAACATCATCAAGAGTTTTTCCCACACTTTCTTCTAAGATTTTTATTGTTTCATATCTTAGACTTAAATCTTTTATCTATCTTGAGTCAATTTTTGTAAGTGGTGAACGGTGTGGGTACAGTTTCAGTCTTCTGTATGTGGTCTCCTAGCACTATTTGTTGAATATGGGTTCTTTTCCCCATTTTATGATTTTGTGTGGTTTATCAAAGATCAGATGACAACTAGAGACTGGTTTCATCTCTTGGTTTTCTATTGTGTTCCCCATCTTTATATCTCTATTTTTTGTGCCAACACCATGCTACTTTGGTCACTGTGGACTTGTAATATAACGTGATGTTTGGTAGAGTGATGCCTTTGGCTTTGTTTTTATTACTAAAAACAAATAATAGTTTTATTACTATTGCCTTGGCTATAAAGGGTATTTTCCTGGTTCTATACAAAATGAAGAACTATTTTTTTCCAGTTCTTCAAAGTATGATGTTGGCATTTTAATGGGGATTGCATTGAATTTGTAGATTGCTTTGTGTAGACAGTTTTAACAATGTTGATTCTTTCCAGCCAAAAGCATGGTATGTTCTTCCATTTGTTAATATCTTCCACTATTTCTTTTCTTAGGGTTTCATAATTATGTTTGTAGAAATCCTTTACCTCTCTTGTTAGGTATATTCCTAAGCATTTTATTTTCTTCGAAGCTACTCTGAAGTAAATTGTGTCCTTGATTTACTTCTCAACTTGGCTGTTATTGATGTATACAAAGGCTACTGATTTGTGGACATTGATTTTAAACACTGAGATGTTACAGTATTTCTTGATCACTTTCAGGAGTCTTGGGTTTGAATCTCTGGGGTTCTCTAAGTATAAGATCATATCATCAGCAAAGACTGAGAATTTGACCTTCTCTGCCCCCATTTAGATGCCATTATATCCTTCTCTTTTCTGATTGCATTGACTAGAACTTCCAGGACTATATAGAATAGTAGTGGCAATAGTGGACATCCCTATCTGGTTCCAGTTCTAAGTGGAAAAACTTTCAGTTTTACTCCATTCAGTATGATGTTAGCTGTGGGCCTGTCATAGATAGCTTGAATCAGCTTAAGAAATGTGCCGCCTATGCCTTTTTTCTTAAGTGTTCTTTTTAGAAAAGGATGCTGAACTTTATCAAAAGCTTTTACTGCATCTCTAGACCACATTGGTCATATGGCCTTTGTTTTTGCTTCTATTGATATGTGACTTACATTTATGGATAATCATTTGTTAAACTAGCCTTGTATCCCTTGGGATGAAGCCTACTTGATTATGATGTATAATTTTTTTAAGGTGTAGCTGCAATCTATTAGTCAATATTTTATTATGTATTTTGCATCTATATTCATTAGTGAAATTGGTCTGAAGTTCTCCTTTTTAGTAGGATCCTTTTCTGATTTTGTATCAGGGTGATATTTATTTCATAGGATGTGTTGTGGAAGGTTCCTTCTTTCTCAATGTTTTGGAACAGTTTCTGTAGTATAGGTATCAGAATTTTTTTTGGAGGTTTGCTAAAATTCTGGTGTCAAGCCATCTGGTCCAGGGCTATTTTTGGTTGGAAGCTTGTTTATTGTTTCTTCAATCTCAGTGCTTGAAATTGGTCTGTTCAAGAGATCTATTTCTTCCGGTAAAGTCTAGGAAGATGGTGTGATTGCAGGTATTGATTCATTTCCTTCACATTCTCAAATTTCTGGGCATAGAGGTTTTTGTAGTGGTCAGAAATAATCTCTTGTATATCTGAGGTGTCAGTTGTTATTTTTACCCTTTTTGTTTCTGCCTGAAGTTAGTAAAGATTTTATGTTCCTGTTTCTGGTTAATCTGGCCACTACTTTATCAATTTTATTTATCTTTTTGAAGAACAAACTTTTTGTTTCATTAATTTTATGAATGATTCTTTGTATTAAATTTCATTTATTTCTTATTTAATTTTAGTTTTTTCATTTCTTCTGCTATGTTTAGGATTGATTTGCTTTTTCTTTTCCATTTTTAAAGATAATTCATTAGGTTGTTGATGTGCTTTCGTTCTGTTTTTGGATGTAGCATCAAAAGCTATAAATTTTCCTTTTAGGACAGCTTTACCAGTATCCCACGGGTTTGGGTGACTTGTGTCTTCAAGTTGTTATGTTTAAGATAGTTAACGATTTTCTCCATTATCTCTTCCTTGACCCAACTATCATTCGGTATAAGATTGTTTAGTTTCTATGTCTTTTTGTGGGGATGAAAATTTTTGTTGGAGGTGAATTTTATCAAAAGCTTTTTATGCATCTTATTTTGTTCAACGCCATTGTTTAGTTTTATCTTTTCTGTCATTGTGGAAACTAGGCTTTGTCCTATATTTTCTGAGTGTTTATTTTACTGGTGGTCCATTGTGATGGTCAGTGTGTAGAAGAAGTCTAAGTATTTCCTGTAGAGCTGTTCCTGTTGTGGCAAATTTTCCTCAATGTTTGCCTGTCAGTAAAAGATTTGATTTCACCATGAATTCTGAAGTTTTGTTTAGCAGGATACAGAATTCTGTGTTGAAAATTATTTTGTTTAAGAAGGTTAAAGTTAGATGACCATTCTCTTCTGGCTTGAAGTTTTAGCTGAGAGGTCTGTAGTCATCCTGTTTCTCCTATAGGTCAATTAGAGCTTACTCCAGGCTGCTTGCAGAGTTTTCTCTTTCATCTTGACGTGGGACAGGTTCATGATAATGTGTTTTGGAGATGTTCTGTTTGAGTTGAGACAACCTGAGGTTCAGTGTCCATCTGATAGGAGTGTGTTGGAATCTTTGGTGATAGCTGGGAAAGTTTTACATCCTACAGTAGAGCTTCTATTTCTTTGTGGTGATCATTTTCCTCTTCAGGTATACCTATAATTTGTATGTTTGAATGCTTTCTGAAGTCCCATAATTCTCTGAGTGAATGTTCTGCTTTCTTTCTCTTCTTTTCTGCTTCATTAACTGCCTGTGTTAGCTCAAGAGGTTTTTGTCTTCTAGCTCTGAGATTCTTTCTTCTCTGTGGTCTAATCTCTTATTGATACCTTCTACTGCATCTTTAAGTCCACTGAGTGACTCCTATTTCATAAGCTCTTCTATATCCTTTCTATATTCTTCATATCTTTCATTCCTTATTTGATTCAGTTTTTGGATATCTTTTTGGTTATTTTCCTCTTTTTCAGACATTTCCTTCATTGTTTTTACTATCCACATTTTAAATTATTTTTCTGTCATTCCCATAATTTCTTTATAGGTGGAATCCTCTGAAGTAGCTATCTCATGATCCTTTGGTGGGGGGTTGCTCTGTTCTGTTTTTTCATGTTTCCAGGCTCACCCAAGTGCTCCAGAGCAGCCCCAGCAAGTACACAGGTCTATAAAAACACTGGCAGACTGGCCTCTATCTGAAACTTGATGCGGAACTGGATGGCCTCCTCTGGCACACAGGCACTTTCCTTCTGTGCCGATTTTCCACTGCTTCCAACATCTTTGTTGGCTCCTAGACTCTCCTATCACCTTCTTGCTCCCCTGAAGCAATGCCTCTGGGCAGAGAACCTCAGCTTGAGGTGACTGGAATCCCTTCTCCACATCTCATGACCAGCATTGGAAAAATAAATGTCTGTAGACTGCCATCTTGCTCTGCCTCCTCCCTGAATAAATTTTCAAGTCTTTATTTTTCTTTTGCAAGGGTTCCTTTTTGATAGTTGACATCATTTGTTGCATTCTCTCTCCTTGCACCTACATTTCATATTTTTTTAGGTTTGGTTTTTGTACTTCCTTAGACTCAGTAGCAATTTTTTTCCTTACCACCTTTAAATCCAAGGTGCCCTTCTCTGAGCTGGTGAGTCCCTGGAACCATCATTCTGTCTGCTCCTCTTCCTAGTTTAGGCCTCATTGCTTGTTTCCAACCTAAGCCATGACCTGAATCCATTTTTAAGTTATTGATTTTTAGATAAACATGATTTTCTTAGACATCACAAAATGAAGTCTTCCCATAAAAGATGTAGAAACTGAGACTCAGAGATGGCAAATGGCTTTCAGAAGGTTGCATGAGTACTGGGTAGAGTAGAATAATGCATTTAGTAGACTTTTGCCCCATGTTCATGATTTAGGACATGGAAGATGAAAGTAAAATGAACAAATTCTACATATATAATAATAGTGAGACTTATAAACCTTTATTGATCTCATGATAACCCTGGGTATTAGTTTACTAGAGAATGGTTGGCTTAAACAATAGAAATTTATTTTCTCACAGTTCTGGAGGCTCCAACTCCAAGATCAACATATTAGCAGAGCTGGTTCCTCTGAGGCTTACACATGACTGCTTCTCACTGTGTCCTCACATGGCCTTTTATTTGTGCACAAGTCCCTGGCATCCCTCAAAGTGTCCTTGGTGCTCTACCAAGGTTGTTAGGATCAGGGCCCACCCTCATGACCTCATTATAACTTCATCACCTCCATAGTGGCTCTGTATCCAACTTTCACATACTGTGGCACTGGGTTAGGACTTGTGTCCAACAAAGTGGTACACCCCTCAGCCCATGACATCCTGTGAGGTCAGGGGTACTAATATCCCCATTAACTGAAGATGAAAGAAGACACAGAGATGACGGTTAACTAGCCCAGGTTTTCTCAAAGCATACATGATAGGGCCAGGATTGAACACAAATGATCTGGCTTCAGACCTGCTGAGAGTGTGTTTAGTGCTCAGAGCCCTGCTTAGAAAATGTTCCGAGGGGGAGCCAAGATGGCGGACTGCAGCCAGCTTTTTACAGAAGCTCTCGTCAAGAAGGAGGCTTAAAGGACAGAAGTTTAGCAAGTTAGCTGATGGTTTGGAGCAGAGCCAAGAGAGAAGATTGAAGAGCGCACGTCAACCTTCCTGAGGTGAGCTGTGATCTCAAAAATACAACCAAAAGCTGCTACCATTCCACTGCACCCCGGCTGCCCCAGCACCTGAGAACTGGGAGAAAACAACAGACACACTCGGCCTGTCTCTCTGGGCAACCAAAAGAAGCCACCAACTGAACGGTTCTGATAAGGCCTCCAAACAAGGTAAACTCAGCATGGGGCGGAATCAGCAGAAAAACTCTGGCAACTCGAATAACCAGAGTAGATCAACTCCTTCAAGGGAAAATGGGGCAGACACAATTGAAGATCCCATCCACAAGCAAATGGCTGCAATGTCAGAAATTGAGTTCAGAATGTGGATAGCAAATAAGATTAACAGAATGGAAGAAAAGAAGGAATTGGAAGCTCAAGAAATTGTTCAAAATATTTCTTAAAAAATTATTCAAAAGATATCTCAAGAAATTATTCAAAAGATATCTCAAGAATTCAATGATTTCAAAGATAAAATGATCAAAGATTTTGAAACCCTAAGACAAGAGGTTGCAGCCCTCAAGGATCTGAAAGACACGGTGGAATCCCTCTGTAACAGAGTGCAACAGGCAGAAGAAAGGATCTCTGATTCTGAAGACAAAGCTTTTGAAGAAGCCCAGGAGCGCAAAAATGAAAAGAAATGGAGAGCAAAAACAGATCTCACTTTCAGAGAACTCTTGAACAATTCGAAGAAAACTAATATTCACCTTATAGGAATCCCTGAAGGTGATGAAGTTGCTTCACAAAACACAGAGGCTCTTCTTCATGAAATTATGAA
>NW_003852466.1:4495028-4503427 GCF_000181295.1 Otolemur garnettii
AATGTTCTTCTGAGCAAAGTATCACAAGAATGGAAGAAAAAGTATCCAGTGTACACACCCCTATTATGAAACTAATTTATACCTTTTATATGTAAGCTATAACCTAATAACAGCCTAAGAATATGGGGAGTGGGGAGGGAGGGGGGAGGGGGGAATGGGTGGGGGGATTGGAGGGATCACTTCTGAGGATTATCTTACAACGGTACAAGTGAATCTTTCTAAGAGCAGAATGTGAACGTTTTAAAATAATAACTAAGAAAATGACTCGAAGGCTATGTTAACCAGTTTGATGGAAGTGTTTCGGATTGTGTGTGAAAACCCCACATTGTACCCCAGAAGTGCATTAATGTACATAGTTACCATTCAATTAAAAAAAAAATGAAAATGTTCCATAATGTCACTATTGTAAAAATTAAGTATTGTTCACTGAGTAACTATTGATACACAAGTATCTTACTCATTGAAGAACTTTTTTGTTGCCATTTGTCCTGATTTTTTCCAATTCCATTGGTTCTAGGCCCTGTATGTCAGCAAGACCAAAAGTTCATGGCACCTATGGTGTGTTTAAACAGAGCCGTGTCATCTGAGGTACGTACCACACAGTTGTGTCACCTGAAGTGTGCATAAACATAGCAGTGCAGCTGAGGTGTGTATAACACAGCATGTTAGGCATGTGTAACACAGCTGTGTCACCCAAGGCATTTATAACATAGCCATGTACCTGAAGTGTGCATGACACAGCTGTGTCACCTGAGGCATTTATAACATAGCCACTTACCTGAAGTGAGTATAACACAGCTGTGTCATCCGAGGCATTTATAACATAGCCAGGTACCTGAAGTGAAACAGCTGTGTCATCGAGGTGTGCATAGCATGGCCATGCATCTAGATGTTCATGATGAATTGTGGAAATGTATAGGAAAGATTAAAAGGAGACATGTATTTTTCTTTGGAACACTCAGGCTTAGCTTATCTATAGCTAATTAAATTTGAAATCAAGAGTGAATGAATATGTAATTTTAGCCACAGAATTTCCATCATGAAACTTTAGTACACCTTCATTTAATAAAAGTCTCTTATGGTCTGCTGTCATAAGGGACAGAGATAGTTCTATGCTAGTTCTGTCACATGGAGAAAATTTCCCAGGGAGATGCAGTAACACAGGCAACAGAGAGCTGAGGGCCTGCTGAAGACTGGACTCCTGCAAGGAAGCTGTGTGGATTTATCCCCACTTTTGCTCATCCTATCATTACATAAAGCAGCAAGCCTGTCGGCTCCCTACTAACTGCATCTTCAACATACTGAGTGACAAAAATAGCCATCCTCAGTCCCTTAAGTGTCACAGGAAAAATGACCTGCCCAGGCCCTGCTGTTATAAAACTTTCACGGTCCCTGTGAGCCACACGAGCTCCTACAGGACAATATCAGTGACATTGTTAGAGAGTCCACAAAGGCCTTTTCCTCTACTTGAGGGAGGTCTAAAACTCAACCTCTGCTGAACAATTGTAATAGAAACAAGGAAAAGAAAGTTTACACATTTACACAGAAATAACAAAAGTTTTTATAATATTAAAAGTAGGCCAGATGTGGTGGCTCATACCTGTAATCTTAGTACCCAGGGAGGCTGAGGAGACTGGCTGGAGCAAGAGTGAGACCCCATTTCTAAAAACAGCTGGGCATTGTGGCAGGTGCCTGCAGTTCCAGCTATTTAGGAGGCTGAGGCAAGAAGATCGCTGGAGCCCAAGAGTTTGAGGTTACTGCGAGCCATGATGCATGGCACACTACCAAAGGTGGCAAAATGAGACTATGTTTCCAAAAAAAATTAAAATTAAAGTAAAGCCTTTTTCTATCATACATTTTAAGTGTCTCAGTGAATAAATGAGAACATGTACATGTATTTGTTAAGTTTTTAAGCCCTTAGTTAAGCCTATCTTAAGGTTTTAAGCCCTTTCTTTCTAATCTTAATGATTAACTACAATATCACAAAATGAGATGTAAACCTGTGTTATGGAAAATCTGTCAATGACAGTAGGACAAGTGTTGTGTATCCTCACAAATAACAAATTCCTAAAGTAAAGCACAGAAATAGCAAATGTCTATATACAGTAGAGCCTGTGTAAGTTGACCACCCAAGGGACTGTAGAAAGCTGGTCACCATTCAGAGATGGTCCACATAAGGAACTAGGCCTACCGTACTGATAAGTACATGTGGTGCATGTCCAGTCTATGAGAATTAGGTCTACTTAAGGAGGGGGTTAGTGAAGGGAGCTGGTCAACTATGGTGGTTCTACTGTATTTCAATTTTAATATCTTAGATTTAGAAAAATCAGTTATTGTCTCTCTTTTTTTTTGCTGTTTCAAGGATTGGCTTCCAGTTCTCTGAACAACATCTAGGCACCTTCTAATAGAGCCTAACATATAACCTTTGGACTGTTCAGTCTCACTGCTGATTTATTTATGGGAAATTTTAGACCCACATCCAGAGTGCCATCTGTCTAAATCCTGCAGTTCCTGCTATATGCTGGTGCCAGGACTAACATCTGGGTCTCTGGCCTCCCAAATCCTGCAGTTCCTGCTATATGCTGGTGCCAGGACTAACATCTGGGTCTCTGGCCTCCCATGTCAGCCTCCTGTCTGCATCTGTCCCTACAGAAAGGTGGTTCTGGTATTGAGGAAAAGCATTCCCTGGCATGAGAAACTTTATGGGATTTTTTAAACCTTTGAGAAATTATGATTGCGTATTAAAAGCAGTTTTATCTAAGGTAATGATTTCATTTAGGTACTTCTGTGGAGCCTAAATATACTTTTTACTTGTTCCTAAAATCACATTCACTAGGGTATTTACAATTCTAATACCAGGTGCAGCTTTTATATCTTGCACAATAATTAAGTATGGGAAGCAATCTGAGATGTCCAAAGCATGCCGGTTTCACTGCAGCTGCAAACTTGTAAACATAGTGAGCAAATACTTAAGAACAATTGCAGCTGATTAGTGAGAAATGTCAGCACAATGTTTTGTAAAAAGGATTTGAAGAGCAAACAATTACCTGCCTGTGTAGAAACGTCTGTAAAAAATAAGAGACATTTAGTATGTTATTAAAATGGTGACTTCAGTGATAAAATAATCACAGGTAGATTGAGTCTCTGCCCAAAACAAGATAGGAACTTCTAGAAAGAAGGGCAGGCACTGGGCACAGCTCGCTGTAGCAGACTAGTGATCTCAGTGGACGGGATGGCTGCCAGGTTGTGCTGTGAATACATGTCAGGTTGCAGAGACCAGAACCAGCCCCTGGAATTTCCCTCTGCAGTCTACTGCAAAGTGAGATGTTAGTTAACAATGGATATGTCTTGTCTGGCTGTCTAATTCTTTCAAATAATATTGAGTGTTCACAGTCTATCTAATGAGATCAAGCCATGACCAATTATGTGCCATGATCTCTTGTTAGCAAATTATAGTGCTTGGAATACAAAGGAAAACAGTGCTTTTGCAGGGGAGGGCTGGGAAGAAGCTATTTAGGAGGAGTTTGAAGCGTTGTCCTTAGGATAAAGCTGGAATGGTAGCCAGACAGAGCAGTGGGGATGATGGCAGGAGAGCAGAGGGCCCTCCAGGGACTGAACAATGTGAGCACTGGCGTGTCAAAGTACAGATCCCCGTCAAGGACAGGGAGAGTTGTTCAGAGGGGGAGGCGGGGGTGGGGAGCAGAGAGTCAGGAAGGCAAGGGTTGGTCGGGCAGGCCTGCAGCTGGAATAGTGCATCGACTGGGAAGCCGCGGAGGGAGAGGGGCCTGGCTCTGCAGCATCACTGTGTGTTGGTTCCCCATCTGTCTTTTCTAGTATGTTAGGTCTGAACATTTCTAGCTATGTTAGGTTATGTTGGTTGTCTCACCTAGGGATGCTCAGACTTTGAGATAACCGAATCACATATTTCAAACCAAGATTATGTCCAAAGCAGGAAATGAGTTATGAATATAATTGTTATTTGCCCGGACACTGTGGCCAGTCTTCTGCAGAATGTGCCTCCTATCCACTTGGATGTTGACTTAAGAAGATAAAATCACTGGCTTCAGAGAGTGGGTTCCTCTTGCCTTTGGACCTGACATCTTGTATCTGGTGCCTGCAGGGAGCGTAAGACTTGTGTTGTGAACATGTTTAGCAGCCCAGTTTACTAAAAAGGTGAGTGGCCTAGACAGTGCATCAGTTTCTTGTGTGATGAAACCAGATTGGGTCTTACCTTATTTTTTTGGCTCTAAAGAGAGAAGATATGGTTTTAGAGAAGGAGTAGAGGGGTGGAAAAGTTCCTGAGAAAGCTCTTCTGGTGATCCAAGGGCATGGAGGACCTGCAGATCAGAGGCCCGTGTGTGTCCTCCCTGCAAGGCCTGTCTGCCTGTAGGCTGGGCCCCTGCACAGAACATTACAACCATCTCTGAGCCCCAAGCATCACTGGTTTAAATGCACGTGAATCCTGTAGTGAGAAAAGAGATTTCAAGTGACACACTTGAGCTAAGATTTCAAAAAATATTTTGTAGACCTTTACAGCTTGGAATTTATTTCACCCCCTACCCCCACCCCTAGTTTATATTTATTAAAGCTCTATTACCCAATACCTTAGAAAGTGGCCTTATTTGGAAAGAAGGTTATTGCAGATGTACTTTGTTAAAATGTGCATCGGAAGATGGGGTGTGCTGGCTCACACCTGAAATCCTAGTATTCTGGGAGGCTGAGGCAGGTGGATTGCTTAAGGTCAGGACTTTGAAATCCACCTGAGCAAGAGTGAAACCTCATCTCTACTAAAAACAGAAAAATTATTCTGATGCTTGGCTGTGCCTGTTGTCCCAGCTACTCAGGAGGCTGAAACAGGAGGCTTGCTTGAACCCAGGAGTTTGAGGTTGTGATAAGTGAGGCTGAGGCCACAACACTTTAGCCAGGGCAACAGAGTGAGATTGTGTCCCCACCAAAAGTTTATTAAAGTTGAAGGCAGAGGTCAGGGCAAGGCGTCCATAAGCCAAAGGACACCAAAGATGCCAGCAGCCCCCTGGAAGCTGGGAAGAGGGCTGGGCAGAGTCTCCCTCACAGCCTGTAATCTTAGCATTGTCAGAGGGCTAGGATATCCCCAGCTCTGATGACAAGCTCAAGGCCTGTCACCAACCCTGGTGACATCTTGCTCTCAGACTCCCGGCCTCCAGAGCTGGGAGACAGTATGTGTCTGTTGTGTGAGCCACTGGTTTGTGGTTTTTATTGTGGCAACCTTAGCAAACTACTAAGATCTCAGTGATGGTTGAGGAAACCCTGCCCGGGAAGCAGCCTCCATGCACAGGGCTTATCGAGAATGATCATTGGTAGAAAGTGATGGTTATTTCCCTGAAATTTCAGGGATTTTCTTGTAATCACTGCAATTTCTGTTAGCTACAATTTAAGTAAACTACAAATGTCTTTATCTTATGAAGAAGGTGGCTAGTTCAAGGTCTCAACGACCTACTTTTGGTTATTGTTTAATTTATTGCATTTCCTCAGGTTGTCCATACAAGAGCCATGGTTTGATCTGGAGTGAAGGCCACACTGGTTCATTCTTCACTTAGGATCTAATACATGCAATAGTTTACGTCAGGTACCATGAGAGTACCTGAGTTAAAGAGAGTAAGATCCGCATTGACGAATTATTCTAATGAAAAATGAGACCTGTAAATCAATGGCTATAAAACAAAATTTTAATATATTAGTGATCTAAATGCAATTTATTTCCATGCTATGTTACTCAAACCAAGACTTGTTCTGAAAATAGTAAGTTACATTGGATAAAACATTTTAAAATGATACCTGAAAGGCATTGGATTGATGAAACCAAAGTGGGAAGGGGCAGGGCAGGCCTGAGGGGCACAGGGAGCCCTGAACAAGAGAGCTGATCCTCTTCTCTCTTCCCCTTGCACTCAAGCTTCTGTGGCAGCTCAGAGCCCATAACCAAGGAGATGTATGTGATCTGGGAAGGTTGGGCCGCCATTCCTTGCATTTGTCCTGGAGCTGTGAGCTAAGAACTGCCGATAGCTGTTTAGCAACTACACAAGGAGAATATCCTAGAGTGGGGCACATAACAAGGTGAGCTGAGTTACGGGGGGAAAGAGAGTCCAGGTACTGCAGACAACTTTGAACTCCTGGACCAAACCATGCCTGAAGGTCATGGTCAGTTACGTGAAATGCTAAATTGCCTCTTTAGATTTTTGCTCTTTTGTATTGGGTTAGGTTTGGCTCCTTTGTAGTGAAAAGATCCTGATACAGGGGCCATTTCTGTGCCCAAGATAGCCCAGCCATGATCTAGTTGGGTAAAGAGACAGAAAGAGTGGGGAAATACCTGCATTCAGGGCCTGGGGAGAGAGTGAGAAGCTGTATGTTGGGTAAAACAGGAGAATGAGGCAACACAGCTTCTGTGGACCCAGGGGAGAAGAGATGGCCATCCACTGCCTCAACTCCCGGAGGGCTCAGGACAGATGAGGACCACCAGGAGGTCACTGGTGACTTTGGAGAGCCTGTTCATGGGTCAGGTGGACAGTTCTGATTAGAAGGCTCAGGAATAAGTTGGCACAAAGAAGTGGAAAGAAGAAACTTGTTTCATTACATCTGAGGGAGAAAGGGCAGAGGGAAGGGAGGTGCTGGCTGTCGGCAGGGACTGGAGGGGGCAGAGGGAAGGGAGGTGCTGGCTGTCGGCAGGGACTGGAGGGGGCAGAGGGAAGGGAGGTGCTGGCTGTCGGCAGGGGGCCGGACTGGAGGGAGTGACAGACACCAGGGGCCTTTTAAAGGATGGAGACAGGCTACAAAGTCTTGTATAGGCAGGAGAAGGGATTAGAGAGAGAGAGTTGAGTCTTCTTTGCAGGCTGGAGGGAGAGGAGAAAGGACAGAATCAGGAGCAGAGAAAGGCCAGGCGTGTTCGGTAAGCCTAGGGAAGTCAGGGAGGAGTTAAGACAGTATTAACTAGAGGTCTATCCGTGAACAGGAAGTTCTCAGTAAATGTTACACCAGATATTTTTAGGGAGAAAAAGGAGGGGCACGTGGTGCTGGCAGGTCCCCTGTTGTCGGTGTGGTTCATGACAGTGGTACAGGACGCGTGTTACAGAGCTCTGGGCTTCTGGAAGGGTGACTGGCCTTTGCTCAGAGTTCTTCTCACTTGAATAAAGGTCTAAGCAGGCAGTCCAGGTGTTTATTTTTTTGAAGCATTTTTGTAGGCAAGAAGCATGTGTCAGCTCCTTCAAATTGCTTCTAACTCCACTAGTGTGCTCTGAGAGAGGTTTAATCCCCACTTCTGTGGGAAGGCTGCCCTGGGCTGCACTCCTTCCCCATGGTCAGCAATTCCCCTGCCAGGACTCACCAGGCCTGACACTCTCCAGGGGAGGCAGGTTCTCCTTCCATGACCACCGGAGCTCCAAGCAGCTGGATACTGGCCAACTCTAACAGGAGAGCTTGGGGTGAAGGGAAGCTGCTGTGACCCAGGGATCCCAAAATTCAGTCTCAATATCAAGGAACTCCTGATCAGAGTGTAAGGTGCACACTCCAGGAGGAGCTTCTTCTTTTTTTTTTTTTTGCTGATAAAAGTGACACCACAGTTGCTCCCTTGTGTGACACAAGCTGCTTTCAGAAACACACCAGGGTTCTGAGTTCTGGGGAATGTTTCATCCTCAATTATGCGATGTTGTCATTTGTATTTGAGCATCTTAGTTGTGCAGAAAGTTTCTAATTATTTTCAGAGTTTTCAAACTGCTTTGAGGAGCCCCTTTGGGAACGGCAGTGAGAGGGCGGGAACTGGGAAGGAGCTCTCATGTTTCACATGGAAGTTTTTGGCATCTCAGTAGAATTTGATTTGAACAAAAGGTTCTTGTGGGGGAGGGAAGAAAGGAAACCATTATTATAAATGAATGAAACCCCATTGCTGAGCTCATGGTTGGCAATTAAGATCCTGATTTGCAAGTAAATAGCATTGGGAAATACCTTTAGTGTCCATGCCCCTAAAAGGGAACTTTTTTTAAAAAGCAGTTTTTTGTAGCCTTAGTGAAACTGGAAAGTCATATCCTTTTTTTTTTTTTTTTTTTTGCAGTTTTTGGCCGAGCCGGGTTTGAACCCACCATCTCCAGTATATGGGGCTGGAGCCCTACTCCTTTGAGCCACAGGCACCGCCCGAAAGTTGTATCTTTTCCATCTGTTAAAATTACACTCTCCTTTTATTTTTATTAAATCATAACTGTGTACATTAATGCAGTCATGGGGTACAGTGTGCTGGTTTTATATACAATTTGAAATATTTTCACCAAACTGATTAACATAGCCTTCATGGCACTTTCTTAGTTATTATGTTAAGACATTTATATTCTGCATTTAGAAAGATTCACATGTACCCTTGTAAGATGAACCATAGGTGT
>NW_003852466.1:4503538-4504586 GCF_000181295.1 Otolemur garnettii
TAGTTTCATAGTAGGGCTGAGTACATTGGATACTTTTTCTTCCATTCTTGAGATACTTTCTAAGAAGAATATGTTCCAGCTCCATCCATGTAAACACGAAGGAGGTAAAGTCTCCATCTTTCTTTAAGGCTGCATGGTATTCCATAGTGTACATATACCACAATTTATTGATCCATTCGTGGATCAATGGGCACTTGGGCTTCTTCCATGATTTAGCAATTATGAATTGGGCTGCAGTAAACATTCTGGTACAAATATCTTTGTTATAATGTGATTTTTGGTCTTTTGGATATATACCTAGTAGAGGAATTGCAGGATCAAATGGCAGGTCTATTTTTAGTTCTCTAAGTCTTCTCCAGACATCTCTGGACTGCTTAGTTTGCATCCCCACCAGCTGCACTCCCCTTTTACAGGCAGCCCCAGGGCCTTGCACAAGGCCCACCGTCTCCAGGGTATATTCCAGACTGCCTGGCCATTCACTGCTCTCTTCCTAGTACTTCTGTTGCCTTTGCTAATATTTTTACTATGCCACAGATCACAATAATCTTGTATCAGATTTACTCTTTTTTTATTTTTGTGTTTTTGCTTTGTGTTTATTTCTTTCACACGGCTCCCGAGTCTCTGGAGGGGTCTCTTGTCTCCATATGTCCATGGCACCATGGTGCCTACTAACCTATCTAGGCATGGGGACTTGTAGAGAGAAAATCCTAAATAAATGCTTATTTTCCTGAATTCCCAGAACTCATAATTCTTCCAACAGGATAGAGTAGGTGAGTAAATATTCATCGTAATGAAAATGACGTATCTGCCCGTAATAACCAAAAATGCCTAGGGCAATGTTTTTACCTACTTGGAGAAATCACAGGTGAAAAAACCATTGCAGCAAATAACTGAGGATAGATCCTCCTGGATCTTAATCCTTATCAACTTTTCTTTTTTTCTTTTTTTTTTTTTTTTTGAGACAGAGCCTCAAGCTATCCCCCTGGGTAGAGTGCCATGGCTTCACAGCTCAGAGGGTGAAGGGAAGCTGCTGTGACCCAGGGATCCC
>NW_003852466.1:4504735-4515929 GCF_000181295.1 Otolemur garnettii
CCTTAGCCGCTTGAGCCACAGGTGCCGAGTCAACTTTTCTTTTTCTAAAAACTGCTAAAGTATCTGGTTTGGCAGCTTTCAGCATATCTTCATACCACTGATGTATTTGAGGAACTTAGGGGCTCTGAAATATCTTCCCCGTCCCGAGGCATTGTCAACCTGGTACTCATTCTACTAAGTCTAGGTTCTGTGAGGATCTGTGTTCTATACCTCCCATATCATTCTTCACTTTGGTTTAAGAAGAAAGCCTTTAAAATTGTGCAAATAGCTGTGCTCATGTGTGAATGTGCAATACATTTGCATAGAGCTCTCATCACATGAATACAAGTGGAGCAGGTTGCTTGTTAATAACGTGAAACCCTAGGGCTAGCTCTACTTCCTTATGCTCCTGGAGCTGGGTAACAGTGATTTAATTTAAGTTAATTATGTCTATGCTAGTTTGGGTAAGGAAAGACTCTTGGAAAGCTGGGCATACTGAACAATGGCTCCCAAGGATGTCTATCTTCAAATCCAAAATCTGTAAGTGTTACCTTATATAGCAAAGGGGACTTTGTAGATGTGGATAAGGACTTTAAAATGAAATTATCCTAGATTCTCCAGGTCATCTTAAAGCAATCACCTGGATCCTTGTAGAGGGAAGCATGAAACCAGAGTAAGTAATAAATATATACTGATAGATGCAGGAGGTCTGGGGGTAGGGGAAGGATGCAAATAAGGTCATGAACCAAAGAATGCAGGTGGCTTCCAGAAGCTGGATGAGGCAATGAACAGTTCTCTTCCTGGAACCTCCAGAAGGAATTAGCTCTACTGATATTTTAATTTTAGCTCCTTAAGATTTGTTTTATGGGCTTGGCACCTATGGCTCAAGTGGCTAAGGCACCAGTCACATACACCTAAGATGGCAGGTTTGAATACAGCCCCAGCCCATCAAACAACAATGACCTGCAACCAAAAAATAGCCAGGCATTGTGGCAGATGCCAGAGGTCCCAGCTACTTGGGAGGCAGAGGCAGGAGACTAGCGTGAGCCCAGGAGTTAGAGGTTGCTGTGAGCTGTGATGCCACAGCACTCTACCCTGGGGAATAGCTTGAGGCTCCTGTTTCAAAAAAAAGATTCATTTTATGCTTCTGACCTCCAAAACTGCTAGAGAATAAATTTATATTGTTTGCAGCCACCAAGGGTGTGGCAATTTGTTACAGCAGCTGTCAGAAACTAACACAGAAACTATGTATGACATAGTTACTATCCATAACACATTTGAGAGTCTATTAAACTGGCTTGTAATTTCTTACATATATCAATATTCTCTGTCATTGTCCATGGACGAAGCTCATGGGATAAAGCTTAGGAAAATAGAAGCACATGAATAAGTAAGTTTTATTTTTCCTTTAAAGACCAGAATAGCACTGGAAATGGGACATGCTGAATAAGAGCAGAAACAGCCTTTCAGTGCAGCCTTGTCAGTCTCCATCCTTCCATCAGGCTTCTTTTATCTTTGATGTGAATGCTCCATCTGCTGTTGGGAAACTGGTGCTAACTAGAATCTTTGCTCCTGAAATCATTACAAACCTCTTGGCAGAATTGTTGATGCTACCATAGTTTCATAGAGGGAAGTCTGACACTTTCAAAATGGAATGCATTTTATTTAGACTATTTGAGTTGCAAAGAACACAGATTCAATCAAATTATTTCATGGAATTAGATGTACATTGTAAGAGGAAGTTGATTGTTAAGTATGGCCAGTATAATTTTGTTTCATAATGCTGGCGTGAAAGGAAACAAACCTTTGCAAATTTTTCTAAACCCAGCCCAGTTGTCTTGGCACCCACTTTTCCACAGTTAGTGGTATATTTGTGACTAGCTTCAGTTGGGGGTTAAGGGGTCCTGTTCCCCTTCTCTGGGGTTCTACGAAGCTGGGAGCATCCCCAGAGCACAAAATCCAGGGTGCATGAGTATCTCTGCTTGATCACACTAGAGTTCCATTGGCCAAAGTAGTTATGGAGTTGAGTCCAGGGTCAAGTGATGGGGTGTGTGTGTGTGAGACTACATAAGGCCACAAATAGAGACGCAGGTTCACACAAAATAGCCATTCAGCACAGACTGATCTAGGTCTTCCATTCAAACCAGGTCACTTTAGGTTAAATTCCTGAGTCATAGATTTTGATAGTATTTGGTAATTATCTTTTCCTGGCAATAACCACATTATAGTTTTTTTCCTAATGGTCTCTGTGTTCCATTAGCCTCTGAGTGCCAAAAGGGTAGGCGCCATGGAGGTGTTGTTTGATGCTATATCACTTCAAAAGGCACCATGCCTAGTATAGGGCAGGAGTGGGGCCTCTTGCCTCAGTACGAGGGTGCCGGTCAGACTGTTGTGTGGCATAAACATGTCTAACTAGGCTGCTACACAGCAGTTTTTCTTAGGCAACCCCGACCCTGGGTTTGATGTACTGAGGATGGAGAGCTTAGGAGGAAGTTAGGGGCAGCAAGTTCTCAGCATTAAGTGAACATCAGTTATAGGAGCATCAGGTCCGAGGGCAGGCACTTCCCACAGCCTCTTTCTAACTCCAGAGCCATCCCCTCCTCCAGCAGCGTTGGATGGTCACTTTGTTTCCTAGTAGACTCCAGATTAGACAGAGGGATTTCCCTCTTCATCAGACATCACTGTTTCCCCCTCATTGTACAAGTCAGTGTCATACAGATTGGTTGATATAATCAACATTCCAAATTTTTGGCCAGTGATAGGTGCTTGGAAAGAGGCAGGATTGAGCAATTTGAATGTAGGCTCTAGAATAAGACATCCCTGGATGTGAACTTGGGCACTGCTCCTTCTTTCCTGCCCTGACCAAATTGCTAAACCCCTATGGGTCTATTTCATCATTTGCAAAGTGGTTATAATAGTATTTTTCCTTTAGGGTTTTAATGAGGATTAAGTTAAATATAATAAATAGGACTGCCTTCTACCCCACCTCAGTCTTCCCCCACTCCCTAGCCCCCAAATTTGTCATATACTGACTGGTATTGGGGATTCTTAGGATGGAAGAGCTGGGCCTATATGAAACTCTTGAAAAGAGATAATGTTAAATTAAGGTGTGGAGACTGAGCATGAAAGGCTTTGGAGATACTGAATTACATTAAAACAGCTGTAATCTTAAGAAAGAAAGAATCTAAAAAATAACTTTTTAGGATCTCAGTAAGGTATTCAAACTAAGAACAAAGTTCTCTATTAAGTGTGGGGTAAACTCCCACAAAAATTAAATGAAATGTACTCTTTTAATTCCAGAAACTGAGCAAAAAGACTCATGAGTATTATGCATTATTGTCGAGGCCTAAGCGACCTGGGAAAGCATGGTGGGGGCCTGTAGGCAAGGCTTAACAACCTCCTACATGGAACCCAGACTGTGCAGGCAAGTTAGCCTGCCAGATAAGGGTTGAAATGATCCATCTGTGCAGGGGACATGACTCAAAGGTTGGTGTGAGTGAAAAGAATACTCCATTGTTAGTGGGGGGGCCTCCAAACCATAAGAAAACAGTCATGGAGCCTGTTTCTCAGAAATTTAACTAAGTACATAGAAGAAAAAGGTTTTACTCCCCTGTTTATCCTAACCTTTAACTTTAACAATAGAAGTCAGATAATGTATAGTTCTTTTAGGTCTTCAGAGAGGAACAGCCTGAGGCTAGTCTTAAAATGGTTGTCTTACTTTCCCGGACTTTCTTTCTTTAGGCTAATCTTTTTTTTTTTTTTTTTTGAGACAGAGCCTCAAGCTGTCCCCCTGGGTAGAGTGCCATGGCATCACAGCTCACAGCAACCTCCAACTCCTGGGCTCAAGCGAGTCTCCCGCCTCCGCCTCCCAAGCAGCTGGGACCACAGGCGCCCGCCACAACGCCCGGCCATCTTTTTTTTTGGTTGCAGCCGTCATTGCTGCCCGGCGGGTCCGGGCTGGGGATTCGAACCCGCCACCTTAGGTGTACGTGGCTGGCGCCCTAGCTGCCTGAGCCACAGGCGCCGAGCCCTTTAGGCTAATCTTATGATGGTTATCTCACTTTCCTGGACTTTCTTTCTTTTCTATAGTTTAAGATAAGAATTAAGGATGTTAGGATTATTGATCAATGTGATGTATGTGACTAGCTACCAATAAAAGGGAGTGAAAAATAAAGACATTTTGCTATATGCCATCTAAGAGTATGTAGTCGTTTCTTGCTTTCATACAATTCTAGGAGCAAGTTTGCACCCACAGCCAAGCCATCCTTCTCTCCTCACAAAAGAACATCACCCAACAATTAAGTAAAAAAACATTAAATACAACATGAAGATCTTGTACCTTAAAAGCTCATATTGCCGGGCGTGGTGCCTCACACTTATAATCCCAGCACATTGGGAGACCAAGGTGGAAGGATCATTTGAGGTGAAGAGTTGAAGACCAGCAGGGACGATATAACAAAAAAGAAAAAGGAAAAATTAGCTGGGCATGGTTATGCCCACCTGTAGTCCTGGATACTTAGGAGGCTGAGGCAGGAGGATTGCTTGAGCCCAATTTTAGGTTGCTGTGAGCTATGATGCAATGACACTCTAGCCTAGAGGAAGATTCTGTCTAAAAAAAAAAAAAGGAAAAGAAAGAAAGAAAAATAAATCCCTCCACCATGTCCAAAAGAACCAACAAAAACCCCATCCAAAGAACCTTCATATTTGCTAACTTGGGATGATAAAGATTTCCTAGAATTACTCATGTGCAAGGAAAATCTTCTATTTTGGTGTGGTAAACAACACAATTAGTTTTAGCCTTTCTGTTTTATCCTGAAGAATTAACTAAGAAGATTCTACGCTCTATCTTCCCTTGATGCTGATAGTTTGGAAATAATAGCTTAGTCATGGTTAACACACAGGATATTTAGGATCTAAATGATGGAGTAGATAGGTATTAGGTTGATGTAAATTCATTCAATCATTTTGGAGAAAGTGCTCCTGCAGGCACTTTGTGCAGTCAGGGAGACCTGTGGCGTGCACGGTTCCAATGGATGTTGCTCATGTTGCTTTAAGAACTTGTACCTATTCTTCAATCTAAAGAGTTTTCCTCCCATTTATACTCTTGTATTTTCATGGATTCCTTCTGATATATTTTTTCTTTTTGTTTTAATTAAAATAATCCCTAATTAATTGACTGTAACTATATAGAATTATGTTGTAAAATTATTAAAATTCAAGATAAAATAATACCCATGCCAAAGTATTTTAGATAACTTTTGGAAGGAGGATTTAATGCCTGGAATCTACATCTTTGTTTCTTGTCATCCATTTCCATTTATAGACACCCTTCTCTATTACAAATAATTCTTGGCATTTTCTGATATAATGCATTCAGTCTGAATGGCTTCTATATAGACTGATCAACTTTAAAATTAATTTTTAGATTAATCAATGATTTATTTCTCACTCACTGTGATTTGTGCCTGCACATCTTATTTATTGTCCAATTCCAGCATCTTTCAGGTTGTTATAGACTGAATGTTTATGGCCCCTAGAAATTCATATGTTTAAACCCTAACTCTTAATATGATGGTACTAGGAGTTACCTTTGGGAGATAGTTACGATGAAGTCATGAATCCCCATGATGGGATTACTGTTCTTATACAAAGAATAGAGTGAGCTTTTTCTCTCTCTCCCACGTGAGGACATAACAAACGTGTTTCTCTCACCAGAGAGCAGTCAGCTGGCATCTTGATTTTGGACTTCTCCACCTCCAGAACCACGAGAAGTGAATGTCTGTTATTTACAAATCACTCAGTCTGTGATATTTTATAATAACAGCTCGATCTGACTGAGACACAAGTTTCTCTCCTTTCATGGCAAAGTCAGACTTGTTCAGCAAATTGCTAACCATTTTTTAATAGCTGAAAAATCAAGAGAAAGCTTTAGTTGATGAAACTGTGTAGCCAGGTGGGAGGGGAACAGAGAGATAATACTAATTATCAAGTGGATGGTGTGAATGTTCTCTAATAAGAAACCTAGACAATGATACAGAAATAGCATATAAAAAAGAGCAACTAATTTTTCTTTCTCCAAACTAATGAATCATCAATTGTTTGGTGTTATAGCCATAGTCATTTCAGTGTCTTTCTATAATTGATGACATTATTAATTAATGTCACAATTTTGCAATCACATTTTTTAAGGTTGTTATGTTTGAAGTAGTAATAAACTTTCAAAAGAGATGATTTGTTCTTTTCTTGTTGTTCACAAGTTTTGTTGATCTTAAAAATAGGGCTATCAAAGTTTTTGGAGATGGTTTATTAATTTTATGCACTCAAATTATTTTCTTACTACTTCAGTATTAATCCTCAGGCCCTGGGAATTAAATCAAGGCAATGGAGAGCTCTTCTCTTCTTCTGCACCTGTCATTCATCCCATGTGAAGAGCAAGTGTCAGGGTCAGAGATTTTGAGCTCCTATATAAGCTACAGGGAGACAGGTCGATTTCAATCACTGGGACATACACAATCAAAGGACAATTAGGACAACGTGAAGTAGTCAATGATGCTATTTCCCTGAACAATGAACTGAGAAAAATCTCTTTGGTTTATTGCAGAATTAGTCATTTAACATTATAAGTTTGTGTTGATAAATGCGTTTGACCCAGTATTTTCCTTTATGAGCAGTTATCCTTAAAGAGATGAAC
Source organism: Otolemur garnettii (assembly GCF_000181295.1). Classification (NCBI taxonomy): domain Eukaryota; kingdom Metazoa; phylum Chordata; class Mammalia; order Primates; family Galagidae; genus Otolemur; species Otolemur garnettii. The sequence continues at coordinate 4,511,406 of NW_003852466.1, forward strand.
TATGGGAGAGGTGGGCTTTCCCACTGCCAATTCCTACAGATGAAATTTTAGTGGAATCTGTATTTTGTGCAAGCATGATGTATACTGCAAATAGGGTGTACCCACAGGATTTGACAGAGAAATGAAAATAGGAACATCACCTTCAGAGATAATTTGTTCCTGATGAGAGTAGGAAGAAAGCCTTTAAATCACATGAAGAAACTCTCAAAGAAGTAATATGAGTGTAATTTAGTGAACTTGGTCTAATTAATGATGGCATTTATTATTGTCAAGCCAGGAGGATGATAGTCTGCATGGAGACTGGAAAAGAAGTAAGCACAAGAATTTTTCAGTATTTCTTGAGTACGGTAGAGATCTAGATGGCTTAGGAAGGAATATTTTCCCTATAGCAGAGAATAAAAACATATCAAAAAACTAGAGATCTTACCAGTTCCATTGCCATTGTAAATGCATAATTAGGGAATTTGGGTTTACAAATATGAATCTTGATATGTTGATCAGAATCCTCTTGTGAATAGAAGCAGAAATCAGCTGAGACCAGCCTAAGTAGCAAAGAGTCATGTTGGGATTCCTAGGGAGGCCTCATACAGTCAGATTTAGGCACCTTCGGGGTCAGTTTGGAGGAGCCCCGGGCTTGGGTTTAATGCTCTGTTCTCAGCATTTTGACGTTTTAATAATTTTATCTCTGACTTTGTGTTAGGTCAGTGAGTGTGGTTAGAGGTGTGCAGCCTTGGCTTCCAGGCCTCCAGGGCCTCCTGGTTCTGGCTGGATGTGTTCCACCCACTACTTCCCTGTTGCTGTGTCCAGGGTTGCCAGAGTTTGCAAAAACAAATAAAAAATAAAACAAGATGCCTAATTATATGCATTTGAATTTCAAATAAAGAGTAAATAATTTAAATAATTTTAAGTATAAATATGTTCCAAGTATTGCATGGGAGAAATGAAAAAGTTATCTGTTGTTTATCTGAAATTAAAATTTAACTGGGTTTTGCATTTTATCTGCTGCCCCACATCCCAACTCCACCCTCCTGTGTGGCCCTCAGGGCAAGTGGACCTGGATGAATTGCCCACCTCTTGTCTAGGTACTTCGCGTGTTCTAGAGGGAAAGCTACTATACTTGGGGTGATGGGGAGCCCTGTGTGCTGTGGAAAGCTAAGACGCCTGGCACAGGCCTTGTGGTGGAGCACCATAGTTGCACTGGGGTCCCAGCCTGGGTATAAGGTCAGGACTGGCCCATTAAGGTCCTCATGCCCCAGGAAGTATGATATTCAGAAGCCAAAACAAAAAACAAAAGAAAATAAAACAATAACAAATATCACACACAAACAAAACCCCCAAACACTTGATGAATTTAGCAAAAGGATCAGGAAGAAAGGAAATCAGGTAAGTTTGTTACAGCCCAACCACCTTCATTGCCCATAGTTCCAGAGGAAGCCAGTACACTGAGGCAGCAGGTGTCACAGCACAGCATGGGCTTAATGTCTCAGGTGCCAAGCAAGGAGATGGGAGGAATTTGTCAAATCCATCTCCCTCAAAATTTGGGGGAAAGGGCTTTTAAAGATAGTTTGGCTGCAAAAGGCTAGGCACAATTGGGTCTGCTAAATGGCTGGGTTCTGGGTGGAACCATTGGGTGTGTAGAAATCATCCTCTTTGGTGAGTTGGTGCTTGGGTCGGGGTCACAGACCCAGATGGATCAGTTCTTCGGTATGGGCTACTGGCTGGGTGGGAGATATCTCAGAAACTACCTTTAGGTTTTGAAAGGGTAGTGGTATCTATGGGTGAAGTTAAGAATCTTTATGACTCCCAGCTAGTGACTCTAGAATAGCAATTGCAGAGAAGCAAACAGGGGCTAGTGGCTGATTCTTATCACTGTTTCTAGCTAGGCCTGTGCATTTGCAGAGTTTAGGCCCTCACCACAGTTCTCCCCTGGCACTTTGTTGATTTGTAATGGAAGTTTTAGTATCTTCAGGGCACATTTTTCTTGCTTTTGGACAAAGGGCCCCCTAATTTCATTTCACACTGAGCCCTGGGATTACCCTTAGGCTCATTTAACAGGAAAAGATGGTGGCAGGCACAACTCACAGGAAGTACAGACTTGACATTGACACAGATCTCCCTAGCTCCCAGACCTGTTCTTTTCTGAGTTTCAAATTTTCACTTTCTTCTCAGAGCACAACCACTAGGAGCCTCCTCCCTCACCACCTAACAGCAGCCACAGAAGGAGAAGGTGCCAGTTTGGATGGGCTGGGATGTTCATCAGGTGTGCAGCCGGCGGTGGCCTTGGGGCAGTCTCAGGGGGGAGAGGCTGCGTGAGCTGTGAGTTTCCCTCCCTGTTTACAGAGACAGTTGGGAGTGGGTAGAACCAAGTTAGTTAGAGGAAGCCGCCGTGCAATGATGTCATTTTTTTACTTTGATTTTTCTACATTTAGCAACATTTTTTTCCCTAGAGCTCTTTTACCTCTGAATAAATTTATAAAATTGATTTCTTGAAAGTACAAAGTTTAAAGCAGAGTTCCCACTTTATTGTGACCCAACAAAATGCAAATACTCTGCAACCCAGCCTATATGAGCATCTGCCAGTCAAACTCTCCCTAAAGGCTGCAAACCTACTATGGGGGTGAAGGTTTGTTGAAAAATCAACTCACAGTAAAATAGTTTAGTAAGAGAAAAGTTACCAAATGTATTTAAAGTGAGCTGGATAATCTGGGAGGCTGAGGCAGGTGGATTGCCTGAGCTTAGGACTTCTAGACCAGCCTGAATAAGAGCAAGACCCCATCTCTACTAAAAACAGAAAAACCAGCTGGACATTGAGGCGAGCATCTGTAACCCCAGCTACTTGGGAGGCGGAGGCAATAGGATTTCTTGAGTCCAAGAGACTAAGGTTCTGCTCTTTTCTGAGTTTTGAGTTTCATCACAGGATTCTGCCCAGGGTGGTATAGTGAGTCTCTGTCTCAAAACAACAACAATAACAACAAAACTGCAAATAATGTAACCTAATCATTGGTTCCCTTATATTAATTTGAAATTAAAAACAATTATTTAATGTATATATGTAGGAACTTCCAGAAAATAAACAATCAATGCCTTTCTGGGAAAATGGATTTTGAGGGGAGTGAGGAAGAGGAATTTTGCTGAGGGGCCATAAAGGACTACTCAGGAGGATGAGTAAATACTTGGGGGGTGGTGCGTGAATAGATGGGGTGCAAACAAATTGACTTGTAAATGATTCTCTTGGGAAATTAAATTAACCTGATCTGGCCGGTATTGTTTTTAAAGCTGGGTTGGGCCAGGTCTGGTTGGATTCTTGATCTTCTTTCCTGTGGTAGATATTGAAATAACAGGGAGCTGAAGGAAGGCAGTTTTTCTACTAGGTGGCTCTAGAACGCAGGTAGATAAAGAAACTTAGCTGATTTGGGGAGAGCCAATGGTGCTGGTGGAGGCAAGGTAGGAGGGACCTTGAGGCTTCTTCGGTCATTCTAGTAACTGAAAATGCCACATTTGGGGATTATATATCTCTAATTTCTTTCACTTCTTACACTGAGAGTTTCCCTAAAACTATGTTTGGGGAAACTCTCTGATGTACAAATCAATATTCATCCCTTCCCCTTATTTTTCCCTTTGTTAATTCAATAAATATGTAGTATGTGCCAAGAACCAGTCCTGGGGGCTGATGCTTGCTTGGAGGAGAACAATGTGTATAAACTTGTAAATCCTATTAAAAATTAGAACTGTCTAGTAAATCCACAGCAGGGAATGGTGGAGTGTTCATTCTTTTTTATTTTTAAAAAAGGTCAGAATTGGGAGGAAAAGGTTTTGGATTGTGGAATAAAAGATGGGTGTCTGAATAAAAACAGAAGGGGCTTGGAGGGGCTGACTATTCCATTATGCTGCTGTCCTGGGACCTGGAGTGGGGGAATTGCAAGTGGCTCAGGGCATTAGCAGCTGTAGCCTGAGCAGCACCCACTAGTTTCTTAGGACCTTATCTTACAGGCATGTCCCAGCTGTGAGAGAGTTACAGTCAGTTCTCCTTTTCTGCATCTAGGAGGGAAGTTTCTTTTTCTGGTACATAGACAGTGGCTCATTATTTTTACTTGTTTGCAAAAACAGATTTAATACTTTGAGCTGAGCGTCGTGTCAAATGGACTTTGGCTAACAGATACTAAGGTAGTCTCTTAGCGATCTTTTATATAAGGAAAAAAATACTTTTCACTTCAATTTAACTTGAAACTTCTCTGTAACGGGAACTAGAGCAGTTTATAGAGAATAAAATATTGATGATAAGGCTGGTAAAGTAAATTAAAATGGACACCAGGCACAAAGGATCCCTGAGTGGGCAAAGCCAGCCAGGTCTTTTATTTTTTTATTTTATTTTTTTTGAGACAGAGCCTCAAGCTGTCCCCCTGGGTAGAGTGCCGTGGCATCACAGCTTACAGCAACCTCCAGCTCCTGGGCTCAAGCGAGTCTCTTGCCTCTGCCTCCCAAGTAGCTGGGACCACAGGCACCCGCCACAACGCCCGGCTATTT
>NW_003852466.1:4515975-4527303 GCF_000181295.1 Otolemur garnettii
CTTAGGTGTATGTGGCTGGCGCCTTAGCCAGTTGAGCTATAGGCGCCGAGCCGCCAGCCAGGTCTTGAGTGACTCAACCTTGCTTCATTTGCAAACATAAGTGAAACTTGGGCTATTTCTTGTAAATGACCATATTAAAAACACAAGTTAAGCTCAACCAATTAGAAGTACCAACAAACATAATTTAATAACTTGGCTCTTTTCTGTGGGACAGACCAACAAAGCCAGCTATTTAACTACAACCAAATATCTTCTCTGCTTTATTTCTGTGCCCATCCCCCGTGGCCACCCAACGAGGTTCATCTGCCCACGGCCTAAGAGGAATCCCATCCCCAGAGATAGCAGCGTTGGCAGCAGAGAAAGACTTTGTTCTGCGTAGCACTAAGTGGGGATGTTGCCGGGAGATGAGACCCAGTGGCGAAAATGAACACCCAAACATCGTGTTCAAAACAGGAAGGCTTTATTTCAGCCTGGGGAACAATGGCACGGAAGAATTCAAAGGACAGGCTAGGTCTTCTCCTCTTTATCCCTAGTCAAAAGGTTCCAGCCCACAGGTGGCTTTCTCATTGGTCAGTTTGAATCAAGCTGGGGAAGCGGCTGTGGCTTTTACAGAAGCGGAAGCATCAGCTTCCCGGTCTCAGGACACTAAGTTTCTATAAATTCCTAAGATCTGAGTTACCACATAGAGGCCCCCACAGGTGTATCCTTGGGATATCCTTGAGAAGACCTCTTTTCTCTCACACCTCACTTTTACTGATATCCTTTCTCAGGGACACAGGAAGAATTTCTCAAATCTGCCTTTCTAAGAATTGGGGAGATAGGATTTTCAAAGACAGTTTGGTAGGTAGAGGGTTAGGCTGTCAGGGTCTGCTAATTGGTTGTTTTGGGGCATAAACACCAGCCCTTTAAACGGGCCACTGCCTGGGGGGGTTAGCTGATCCCCTGGAATGCAGCTCCGTGGGTAGGGAGTCTAAGACCAGTTGAACTAGTTTCTAGGTCTGGGTGGGTCAGTTAATCCACTGGAATACAAGTCCTTGAAAATATTTTGAAACTACCTATAGATTCCAAACAGATAATGTTACCTATGGGGAAAAGTTAAGCATCTTTATGACTACCAGCTGTGCCCTCTAGAGTAGTAATTTTAGAGAAGCAAACAAGAGGACAGTGACTATTATCAAGCAAGCAAGAGCATAGTGGAAGTTCCTTTACAGAATTTTGGAAAAATCTATGGTAGTTTAAATATTATAGTGTGGGCGGTGCCCGTGGCTCAAGGAGCAGGGCGCCGGCTCCATATACCGTAGGTGGCGGGTTCAAACCTGACCCCGGCCAAAAACTGCAAAAAAAAAAAGAAAAATACTGTAGTGCATCTATGAAAAAATTGGTGCCAATGCTTTGCGAATGACTAACACAATATTATCCTTTCTGTATAAATGTGCTTCTGGCCATTCAAGGTATCCAAGGTAGCGCAATATGCAGAGGCACCATGTAAGGGTATGCGGTGCACCTCCCGGGGGAGGGGTATGTGGTGCACCTCCCAGGTGAGGGCACAACCACAACTTGGACTTTACCTAACAAATGTGAACTAGGTAACCTGATCATTTGTACCCTCATACTAAACTGAAATTATAAAAAAGAAAAAGAAGTAGCCAAATATCCTTTTAACTTATTTTAAAATTTTGTATTCCTTCATCAGTGTATTTTTGTTTGTTTTGTTTTTAGAGCCTGGTTCACTTCTTGAGGGGGAAGCTATATTGAAGAAAGAATTTTTTTTAAATGAGAAGACTGAAATAAGCTTATATATAGGAGGGGAGGAGGAGAAAGGGGCAAAGACCAAAGATTAGGGAAGAATTTTAAGAAGTGATGGATGAACAAACCCAGATTTTTTGAAGTGTAGAAAAGCAGTTAATTCTCCATCTGCTGCCTGGAGTTCTCACCTGTAAGGGCCTTTCAGGTGCTGGTGCTGCTGGTAACTGTCTTACTAAGGGCTCTGGGAAAAAATGCCCACATCATTGCCATTGCCAATTTTCATGGCATAAATGTACCCACTATAGTCAATTTCATGACACCAGTGGCTTAACAATAGGCATACAACATTCCTGGAGATTCCTCCATCAGCTTTCCTGAGCCAGTAAGAGCTGGCTAAGGCATACCACTGGAGAGAATATATTAAGCCACAGAATAAACATATTACTTCATTTTACTGGGTCAATTTTGTTTAAATATTGGCAGAAAAAAACATTTTTAGATTGCTATGATCTGCATGTGTCTTCCAAAATTCGTGTATTAGAAACTTGTCCCCACCACAGCAGTGTTGGGAGGTGAGGAGGCCTTTTGGGAGATGTCCGAGTCATGATAAATGGATTAATGCTTTACAAAAAGATACAAAAAGATCTTGCAGGGGCTGGCTTTATGCTTCTGCTCTTCTGCTGTGTGAAGGTGCTGAGTTCCTGCCCTCCAGAGGATGCAATAGTCAAGGTGCCATCTGGGAAGCAGAGAACAGCCTTTGCCAAGTGCTGGTGCATTGCTCTCGGACTTCCCACCCTCCAGAACTATGAGAAATAAATTTCTGTTTTCTATACATTACCCAGTCTCAGGCAGTTTGTTGTAGCAGCACAATATACTAAGATGCATATTAAAACAAATACAGAAACTTCTGGTGTCCAGTCTGACACGAAAGTTTTGCCACTCTGTTTTATCAACAAATAAAATGCTGGACAAACTGAGAAGTAAAAAATACTCTTTTTAAATTTGCAAGAGACGTGAGTTCACTGGGCAACTTGCTGCTTCTAACATTAGAAAGAGAGACAGGCAGATGCAGAGAATCACAACTTACCAGAGCAACCTCCACTGGAGCCATTATGAGGGAAAGGAGACCTGAACTGTAATTGATGACTTGCTGGAGGCTCAGCATGCACAAGGCTGAGGTTGCTGGAGGCTCAGCATGCACAAGGCTGAGGTTGCTGGAGGCTCAGCTTGCACAAGGCTGAGAGAACGCCTCTAAGGGGCCTCAGCCACTGGGGAGCCCCACAGGTTCATGAGTATTACCTTCAGGAGCTTGACCAGGTTTTCACAAATAAATATTGGAGAAAAATTTCCTTGTGCTTCCAGCATGGGGAATAGAAAAGGAACCATTTGGAAATATGTCAGAGCACCCCCCTACTCTCAATAAGGTTTATCCATAAGAGAAAATATTTACCCAGAGCCCAGCCTCCTGGGGTTTAGAGCCTAACTAACCTGGGAAGGGAAATATCCAATTCCAACCGGTTTTAGTTTTGCATGTGGAAGAAGGAAAATATCTGTCTTAGTCCACTCAGGCTGTTATAATGAAATACCTTAGACTCTGTGGCTTACAAACAACAGAAACTTATTTCTCACAGTTCTGGTGGCCAGGAATTCCAAGAATCAACACATTAGCAGATATAGTGCCTGGTGAAGACCCACTTCCTGGTTCATAGATGGCCATATTTTATGTCCTGACATGGTGAAAGATCTGGCATGGGGTCTCTCTTGGAACTCTTTATGGGCACTAATCCAATTCAAAAGGGCTACACACTCATGCCCTAATCACCTCTCCAAAGCCCCACTTCCAAATAGCACTACCTTGGGGGTTAGGATTTTAACATGTGAATTCTGAGTGGGCATAAATATTCAGTCCATAAGAAATTTCCCATGCTTAAGTGTATGCTCTTCTGGCATATAAAGTATATTCATTTTATTACAATGGTCCCCTGAAGTCTTAAGTCATTTCAGCATCAACACAAAAGTTTGAAGTCTGAAGTCTCATCTAAATATCTTTTAAATCAGGTATGAGTGAGACTCAAGGTATAACTCATTCTGAGCCAAACTGTTTTCCAGCCATCAGCTTGTGGAATCAAATGTTATATACATATATTTCCAAAATACAGTAATAGGATAGGTGTTGGATAGACATTCCTATTCCAAAAGACAGAAAAAGAAAAGGAGAAAGGAGTGACAGGTCTTGAATAAGTCCAAAATCTTAAAGTTTGAGAATAATCTTCTTTGACTCAATACTTTGCCCTCTGGGCTCACTGGGCAGGGGTTCCACCTTTTGGATTCACTGGAGTGGCTGTCCAACCTTCTGGACCCACTGAGGTGGCAGCTTTGTCCTTGTGGCTTTGGCATTCTTTGTGGTGTTCACTTCCAAAGTGGCTTGGTGCCTGGGTCATATGTCTAAGGCTCCCCAGCTGGAATATACAGGGGTGGCTCTGCTACTCTGGGGCCACAGGGGTGGCCCTGAACCCATGAATATGCTGAGGATTACCCTAAGAGGGGCCCCTGCAGAGACCCCATGTTCACACAGGCTTTTGCACTCTGGGTATGTGAGGAGAGGGGCAACACTGATAACTTCTGTATTACCTTTGGGATCATCCTCCCTTTGGGCAGTAGGTCCTGGCTTCTGTTTAAATGGCTAACTAATCTTATCTGATGTTCCTTTGGTCAGACCCTTGATATTTCTCCTGAATGATTCCCAACTTCAGCCCCCTCTAGCCATCCTGTCCCACTTGTAGGGTGTAGGACCAAGAAGCACCTGTGAAGTCCAGAGGCACAAATTCACTTAAAAACTGAAACCTAATCTTAGCACCTCTAGTGCATACTTACCCTCCCCCCACACTTTGCCTGCCCATTGCTAAAGGGTTATTTAGAGCAGTTCCTTTTATGTAGGACACCACATTTGGCAATCAAGAAAAACATTTGCAAGGAATTTTAAAAGACAAAACAAACAAACAAACATCAGGACCAAACCCAGGTCAAGTAAGGATATTGGAATTGTTAGATGAAGAATTTAAAACAACTATGGTTAATGTCCTCAGGACTCTAATGGACACGTAGAGGGCATGCAAGAACAGATGGGCCACGTGAGCAGAGAGGTGGAAATTCTAAGAAAGACCTAAGAAAGAAATGCTAAAGATAAAAAATTATCACAGAAAAGAGGAAGGCCTTGGGTGGGTTTATTAGCAGACTGGAAATGGCTTAGGAAAGAATCTCTAGTTTAAGGACCTCTCAAAGGAAAGTGCCCAAACTGAAAAGTGAAAAGAAAAACAAAAAGAACAGAATATTCAGGAACCGCGGGGCAACTACAGAAGGTATAACATATGTATAATAGGAATACCAGAGAGAAGACAGACAAGAACAGAAGAAATACTTGAAACAATAAGAAGTAAGAATTTCTAAAATTATTGCCAGATGCCAAATCACAGATCCAAGAAGCTCAGAGAAAATGAAGCAGTATACATTAAAAAAACAAAAACCTATACCAAATATATCATATTGAAATCTATGTGAACCAACTTGATGAAAGTATTTCAAAATGTATATGAAAACACTACACTGTACCCCATGTTTGCATTACTATATACAGCTATCATTTAAAAAAAAAGAAATTATATTTCTTTTATTGTCCAGATAAAAATTATGATATGACGATAATGATAATTTTACATGTACTTATTGATTTATAATATTTATACCAGTTATTTCTTTTTCTTCCTTTACTGCACTTCCTAAAACAGTCTTGAGTATCAGTGGGAAAGAGAGACTCCCTTAGTGTCTTCATTTATGAATGAGAATGATTCTAATATCTTATGTTTAGCGTGTTAACTCTCTCTTCTTGATAAATATAATAAACCGATCAGGATTCTCAGTTGCACTGAGCCAACTAGCTTAAGAGGATTTTAGGCAGCTCACAGTATTTTTACGTGTTCTGAAGATAGGACCTGGGTGCTCCACAGACAGAAATAATGCAGCCTGGGGCGATAAAGCCAGGAGAAGGCCTCGATCACACTGCAGGACTTTCATGATAGAAACCCATCACTATCCATCATCTGGAACTATGATTTCAAGGAGTACATTTGGGCACTCTGCTGCAGCTGTCTCCTAATGGCCAGGTGCCTCTACCTTGGTAATCACCAAATATTTGATCTCTTCCTGCATCAAATTGCTTAATGTTGTTAATGAACATCTCATACAGGTGCGTCTGCTTGGCAGAACTAGGTCTCATGCCAGCTACAAAGGACCCTGGCATAGGTAATTGTTCAATTTGCCAACTCTAAGAGTTGTGTTGGTATAGGCACAAAGCAAGTTAAACTTGGATATGCTACCTATTGTGTAACTGATTAAGGAGGTTTCTTTCTATTCTTAGATTACTAAAAGAGTTGAGAAATATTTGTATTCCTTGAATAAACACTACTTTAAAATCAAATAAAATATGTTTCTATATTGGATTGAACAGTAATTTTATAGAATTTTTGCATCTTGTGTTCACAGGAAAGATAGAGTTTGTGAGTGTGTGCCATCTATGAGCTGTTTCTGGTGAGAGTTCTGTTATCTTCATAGAGTAAATTAGGATTTCCTTCTTTTTCTGCATTACAGAACCACATAAAAAACACAGATATTTACTATGTCTGAAAATTGCAAAGTTTACCTGTAAAGTCAGATACATCTTTTTTTCTCTTTGGAGGTATACTTTTGACTTCCTTTTCAATTTATTCACCTCTATTGATCTATTCACCATTTTCACTTTTTCTTGAGTAATTTTGGTGATATGTTTCTGATTCCCAGAGTAAAGCTAGTTAGCATGTCTAGTACCTCACATAGTTCCTGTCTTTTATGGTGAAAAGTGAAAACATTTAAGATCTACTCGCTTAGCAAATTTCAAGTATGCACTACAACCCTATGCAGTACAGTTACTGGCTGTGGGTTAAGTCTCCAGAACTTACTCATCCGGCATAACTGACACTTTGTACCCTTTGATAGGGTGACCAGATGTCCCACTTTTTAACAATTTATCCCATGTCCTGTGGTGTTTTAAAAGTGTCCCGATTTTTGGAAAGAATGCATGAATGGGCGGGAGAACAGGAAGGGAATATACAGTTTTCGGCTGCCATGTGGCTATTTTGCCAGAATATGAGTTTTATATAATTTTTATTACTTTTATAATGCTAAACTGTAATAATAACAAATAATTGTTGAGAAGTGATTATCGAGAACTGCTTATCAAAGTTTGCATTGTTGTCAGGCCCTGCCCTGCCCCGCTCCCCACCCCACCCCTCCCATGTTGTCCCACTTTACAAATGTTAAAATCTGGTCACCCTGCCCTTTGACCGACATCTCCCTATTTTCCCCAATGGTGATTCGACTCTCTGCCTTTGTCAGTTTCATGTTTTTAGAGTCCACAGAAGAATGAGATTGTGCGGTATTTGTCATTCTATGCTCGGCTTTTTCCATTTAATGTCCTCAAGGTTCATCCAAATTGTTATAAATGACAGTGTCTCCTTCTTTTTAAAAGCTAAATGTATAATATTTTATAATATCTTTCTATCTAGCTTTCTATCTATCTCTATTCATTCACTGGTGGATGCTAGGGTTGATTTTTTATGTTGGCTGTTGGGAATGATACTGCAATAAACGGGGGAGTGCAGATGTCTCTTTGACATACTGATTTCATTTCCTTTGACTGCATACCCAGGAGTAGGATGCCTGAATCATACCGTAGCTCTATTTTTAAGTTTCTGAGGAACCTCCGTACTGTTTTCCATAATGGCCGTACTGATTTATAATCCTACCAACAAAGTGTAAGTATTCCTGCTTTCCAACATCCTTACCAATCTGTGTTATCTTTTGTCTTTCTGATAATGGCCATCCTACCAGCCATGAGATGATTGCTTTCTCACCATGGTATTGATTTGCATTTCCCTGATGATTAGGTAATGTTGAATATTTTTCATGGACCTATTGGTCATTTGCACACCTTCTTTGGAGAAATATCTATCCTTTGTCCTTTGTCCATTTTTAAAATCAGGTTATGTGTTTTTATGCTACTGAGTTGTTTTACTTTACTATTATTCACAATGTACATGGGAGTCAATTCACCTCTCAGCTACTTTTAAAATTTAGGTGTTTTACTCTGTGTGTCTCATTCATGATAGGGCATCCCAGACTTCACATTAGTTACATTTGCTCTTGAACCAACTAGTCTGACTAAAAGTCTGAGATGTAAAATCACAAGAGTACATGTTATTAGATAAAATTTATAAGAAGCCATTAGTTTGGGCTGAGTTCCTTCACGAGGCCCAAGAACTGAACCAAAGTGGAGTTACTTGTGCTAAAGTTCCACATCACCAAACCGAAACTAATTTGTTCATTTGACCTTTGGAGAAATCAAGGGAGAGGTGTATAATGGCCATCTCCTCACATAGGCCAGTTTTAGGAGAGTCCTTTTGCTTTAACTTTTACAAGGAAAATAACTTTGAAACCACAAATCTGCTTTTTTGTTCTGTTTCTGCTTTCTTCAGCATTTTTCTATCTATATAGCCAAACTTCTCTGCTCAGTTGATGGGAATACTCATTCTATTGCAGAATGAGATATTGCCCAATTTTAGAATCTCAAAGATCTTTAAACTAAATTTGCTGTAAATTTATCTTTTGGCAATGTTATGGTAAATGCTATTTTATTGACATCGTGTGCATATTTTATTCTTTGCATTTGTTCTAGTATAAAGATATTCAATTTAATGAATTCTGCTGGCAAATTTCCTCAGCTCATAATCTCTTTCTAAACAGTAACTTAGAACAAGTACACATGTGTAACTGATGTAAACTGCAGGGAGCAGCATTGTACTTGGTAATCAAATGTGCAGCCTTGCTAGGGTCTTTAGGAGCCCAGGCTGCCTTGCGTCATGTCTCTCCAGCACGGCTCCCTCGCTGCCCAGAGTGTCCTGCACCCGTCCCCTCACGTGCCTCTGCACACGCTGTCACTCTCTGCTCATGTCGGACTGGCTCTGTGAGAACTGGCTGAAAACAAACTGCTTGAGAGATGTTCAAGAGAAAAAAAATAGGTGAAAACATAGTAATGTGGCAGGATCAGACTGAGGCCGTCACAGTAAAGTATTATAGACTGTGTGTTTTAAACAACAGAAACTTATTTTCTCACAGTTCTGGAGGCTGGAAGTCCAAGATGAAGGTGTCAGTGGGTTTGATTTCTTCGGGGGTCTCTCTGTCCTCCCGCTGCTGTGCCACCCTGCTGCTGTGTCTTCACGTGGTCTGTCCTCTGTGCAGAGCATCCCTGCTGCCTATTTTATGTACAAATTTCCTTTGAAAAAGACACAAAGACACTCATCCTAATGGCCCCAATTTAACTTAATCACCTCTTTAAAGGCTCTATCTCCACATACAGTCATATTCTGGGGCTTAGGACTTCAACATATGATTTTCAGGGGGAAGGAGAGGACAGAATTCAGCCCATAATACCTATCAGTGAAACAAAATTGGGGTCAGGGCTTGAGGTTAATGGGAGAAAGGAGAGGAAGAAGGTTGAACTAGACTTCAATTGTTCTCATTTTTTCAGACTTAAATTGTTTCCTGCCTTTTTTTGTGTCCTCCCCCGTCTCTGCCCTGTCCTGACCTTCAGTTTGTCTAGACCAGCAGTTCTCAACCTGTGGGTCGCAACTCCTTTGTAACAATGAAAATACATCACGGTATTAGGAAGGTTGGGAACTGGTCTACACTATCCTTCACCCTACCAAGTAGTATGGTGCAGGAAACTCAGGTTTGGGGGTTACGGGGAAGCACAGACATCTGGGTTGAGTTTAGGCATCAGTAGGCCAGCCTTGACCATGCTTGAGATGAGGCAGTTTGGTAAGACCGAGAGAAAGCTGGCTGCAGATTTATTCTGGCAGAGACCGGTGTCGTCACAAGGATGGTGCCCAGCACGCGAATGTTGGTGGTGATGTACTAACATCTGAGACTCCTCTCATAAAGCGCTGTGAAGGTTTATTTCTCAAACTTCTCTTCCCATGTTTTATCCTTAGGAATCAGCCACCCACATGAAGGCCACAGCAGGACACAGTGTGCCCCTGGATCTTCCAACTCCATGCTCCAGTTTCCTACCTCACTGGTACTTTCTGGAGAGGGGCGGTTGTCAGCATTCATCTTCTCTATGTCAGGTGGAACCTGTTTTCCAAAAGTTCATCAAGTATCTGGGTCTGTTTAAAATGATTGTGAGAGTCGGTTTACACCCAGGACAGTTGCTCAGTGTGGCTGCATTAAACTGATGAGATGCTTAGGCAGGGCCTGTGGCTCAGTGAGTAGGGCGCTGTCCGCGTATATGGAGGGTGGCGGGTTCAAACCCAGCCCCAGCCAAACTGCAACAACAAATAGCCAGACATTGTGGCGGGCACCTGTAGTCCCAGCTACTCGGGAGGCTGAGGCAAGAGAATTGCCTAAGCCCAAAGGCTGGAGGTTGCTGTGAGCTGTGATGCCATAGCACTCTACTGAGGGTGACAAAATGAGACTAAAAAAAAATTTTTTTTTTAAAATAAAAAATAAATAAACTGATGAGATGCTGAAACACATGCTATGGGAATGAAGAAGAAGATGGAAAAACATTGAGTTATATATTTGTAAATACATTTTGGACAGGCTACTCTAAAATATAGTTGTCTAAATTACACAGCATAACCAGGCATTCTTTTACTTGCCTTTTCTTTGCCTTTTTAATCAATGAATGTTTTTGGGAAAGACTTTATTACTTCCCAATTGTCCTAAATTTCTTTTCCTGCTAATGACAAGTTTAACAATTGTTCATTATCTCAGAAATTAACACAGACTTTAGTTTTATTAGCAACTGTAGATCAGTGCAGCACTCCCAAGGAAGTATTAATCCCAAGAAATGTTCTGTAAAAATATTAAGTACCTAATTACATTCAGTTAAAAGAGGACGAAATTGCATTCAGATGTGGAGTTGGACGGCTGTTACCTATAGCTGTGGATTGAACTGTGGACTTCTGCTTCCTTTCCCATGTTGAAGTCTTAAGCGAGGATGTAGTGCTATGTGGAGATGGGGGTGTACGGGCGTGAGTAGGTTGAGGTGAGTTCCTGAGGGTGAGGCCCTCAGTATGGGACCAGCACCCTTAGAAGCAGAGACTGTAAGACTCAGACATTCTTTCTCACTCTCCATGCACAGGCATAAAGAAAAAGCCACGTAAGGACACTACTAGAAGGTGTTGTCTACACTCCAGAAGGGAGCCTCACTAGGTGCTGTCTACACCCCAGAAGGGAACCTCACTAGGGGCTGTCTACACTCCAGAAGGGAACCTCAGTAGGTGCTGTCTACACCCCAGAAGGGAGGCTCACTAGGTGCTGTCTACACCCCAGAAGGGAACCTCACCAGGTGCTGTCTACACCCCAGAAGGGAACCTCACCAGGTGCTGTCTACACCCCAGAAGGGAACCTCACCAGGTGCTGTCTACACCCCAGAAGGGAGCCTCACTAGGTGCTGTCTACACCCCAGAAGGGATCCTCACTAGGTGC
>NW_003852466.1:4531395-4532770 GCF_000181295.1 Otolemur garnettii
CTAGGTGCTCTCTACACCCCAGAAGGGAGCCTCACTGGGCCCCACATCTGCTGCATCTTAACCTGGCACTTTCCAGTTTCCAGAACTGTGAGAATGAACACCACTTAGCCCATGGTACTTTGTTATAGCAGCTTCAGCTGACGAAGTCACAGACCTTCCTGCCTGATATTCATATTTTGGGGTACTCCAAAGGTGGAAGTTTTCTGGAAGAATTCAGCTCGTATAAAGACAGCTATTCCTTTTTAGCTCAAACCTAAGAGCTAATCTATCTGTGTTGTCATAATCTCATCAACATTCCTAAAAAAGGACTAAATAAAAATGGGCATCAACGACCTGGTATTGACAGTTCTTTGTGCTCTATGCACCTCACGCTCTTATATACGTTAGAGAGAAAACACGGAGAGAGGCCGGTGCGGCACAGGGCTCTGAAGGCAGAGGGTTGGGATGCAGCGGGACTGGCTGGAGCCCGAGAAGGAAAGGCAGAGAAACTGAGGTGAAAAAGCAGGAAGAACATGAGGCAGAGAACTGTTGGAGAAACTGAAAGAACCTCTTTGCAGCTGGATACATAGTTGGGAAAGAGCGTGACGAGAGATAAATTGAAAGAGGTACCTACTTCTGGACTATTCAGGGTCTTCCGAGCCATGGGAGTTTGAAATTTATGTTAAGGACCTTAATGAGGCCAGGCAGTGTAGCTCGTGCCTATAATCCTAGCACTCTGGGAGGCTGATGCAGGAGGATCACTTGAGACCAGGAGTTCAAAACCAGCCTAAGAAACCTAGTGAGACCCTGTATCTATAAAAAATAAATTTATTTTTTTACTCATGGTGGGTGCCTGTAGTGCCAGCTACTTGGGAGGCTGAGGCAGGAGGATTTCTCAAGCCCAGGAGTTTGGGGTTGTTGTGAACTGGGCTTATGTCATGGCACTGTAGCTTCGGACAACAGAGTGAGACTGTGTCAAAAAGAAAAAAAGGTCTTAATGAACCATGGAACTTGATTGACACCAACTTGTCATGTTTGTATTTTGGAAAGATTGTTCTGGTTTCTATGAGAAATGGTTTGGATAAGAACAAAATGGAGGTGAGAGTACCCAGTACCTGGGAGGGTGTCACGATCCAGGAGGGAGTGATAAGGATGGTGAGAACTGGGAAGGATTTAGACAGAGTGAGAAGCCAGATTCACACTGTAACTGATTGCACACTGTGGGGAGGGGACAGAGAGCAGGAGGCAGGAAGACATCTGGACATCTGCCTGTTAAGTGCTACTGAGATGCCAAATAGAGGGGAAAGGACACTGGACTTTGCCACATAAAGGCCTGTGCAACCTTGTGAGGGCTGTCCCAGGGCATGATGGCCATACTGCGGTGGCCTGAGGAGTC
>NW_003852466.1:4533323-4536022 GCF_000181295.1 Otolemur garnettii
GATACTTTTTCTTCCATTCTTGAGATACTTTGCTAAGAAGAATATGTTCCAGCTCCATCCATGTAAACACGAAGGAGGTAAAGTCTCCATCTTTCTTTAAGGCCGCATAATATTCCAAGTTATACATATACCACAATTTATTGATCCATTCGTGGATCAATGGGCACTTGGACTTCTTCCATGTCTTAGCAATTATGAATTGGGCTGCAATAAACATTCTGGTACAAATATTTTTGCTGTAATGTGGTTTTTGGTCTTCTGGATATATACCTAGTAAAGGAATTGTAGGATCAAATGGCAGGTCTATTTTTAGTTCTCTAAGTGTTCTCCAGACGTCTTTCCAAAAGGAACGTATTAATTTGCATTCCCACCAGCAGTGTAGGAGTGTTCCCTTTTCTCCACATCCATGCCAGCAACACTGATTTTGTGATTTTGTGATATGCACTAATCTTACCAGTGTTAGATGGTATCTCAAAGTAGTTTTGATGGCAAAGGGGATTTTTCACAGCTCTTCAGTCCTGTCCTTTCAACACCACTGTGCAGGATCTGAATGGCCCGACCTACAAGCTCTCGCCACTACAGGCCCCAGTGACCACTGTTCCTTGCCATGCATTGAGTTCAGAATAAGGATAGGTGCTGTTTGAACTCCTGCTCACCCGAGCCTCTTGGCCGAATCCCAGGGAGGGCTGAAGCACATGCTCCCCTCTGGCTTCCCCAGAGGCATGGTGCTATTCGCTCAGAGAAGTCTGAAGAACCCTTCAATCAATGAATAGTTGTTTCTGCACCTAACAGTCTCCATTCTTTCAAGACTGGAATGGGTCAGTCTGGGAAGAGCTGCTAGGAGGTCATCTTGGGTGAGTTTCTTGGGAAGAAGCCAGGTTTTAACTCCAGGGCAGCTAAAGTTTGGCCCTTTCCACTTATTCTGGCCACTCAGTCCTGAGCCTGGTGGGCCACGGTGAGGTTCCTATATGGCCTGTGTGTTCCTCCTCCAGCCCAGCTCTCAAGAGGCCTCTCTGTCCAACTGCCCAGCTCACCAATGCAGGTGACTCCTGTCCACACCCCCGAGAGTGGCCCAGCCCCTCTGCCCCTCTGCAGTGCTGACATGCATCACTCTGAGCCAGGGCAGATTCTGCTCCTCTGGAATTCTGTGACTCTCAGGACCCTGCCCTGGCCCCTACCCCTCTTCCCCATGGCCAATCTGCACACCATGCAGTGTGTCTGTGTGATCTGAAGAGCTCCACTGTGGCCCGGTGGCTCCGGTCTGATCACATGAGACAAGGTGACTCAATTCACCTCTCCGTTCTTGGTTCACCTATTTATTCTCACTCTACAGTCACAGATGGGTGAGGCCCAGACATTTCAGTGTTGTGTGTCTTCAAAAGGGGCCTGGAAGACATTTAAAAACTGCTCAGAGCTGAGGGCTTGAGGGAGATGGTTAGGCTGGGTAACTAAAGTAGAAGTCAAGTTGGCGGCTCCGGTAAAGTCAAGTAGGCTCAAGTAAGAGTCATTGTCAAGGTGAGAAATGTTACACCTGTGAAGTCAATGTCAAGGTGGGAAATGTTACAGCGGTGAAGTCAATGTCAAGGTGAGAATGTTAAAGCTGTGAAGTCAATGTCAAGGTGAGAATGTTAAAGCTCTGAAGTCAACTGCTGGGATTGATTGAGATACTTCAGTGCCGTCCACGGGGCTTGGGACAGACGAGCAGCTGGAAAGAAACGGGGGGACTAGTGAAGGTCACACTGAGATTTCAGCTTGATAAACTCTTCACTATGATGCTTAACAAGTGAGGAGAAACTGAGAATAGCTATAATTTATTGCTTTATATCTTGAATTCCAGGTGCCTGTGGCACATGTGGTTCGTGAAGTCTGCCATGCAATCGAAGCCGTCTGTGTGGGGTTAGGCAGTTCAGGGCTAACCATGAGCACTGCCAATCCATTTAGTTTTTTTTCCTTGCATATTTTTATGTTTCCAAGTTTTAAAATAAACCAATTATTTCTTAAGATTTTTTATTGATATATAAGAGGTGTCAAAATAATCCAGTTTGAGACAGATTTCATATACACTGGCATACCACAAAATTTTTAAGATGAAGTATTTTCAGAATGTATGACTGATCAGAAAAGTAAGGCTTAACGAAACCCAAAGTCAGTGTATACACACACACAGACACACGCATATACACACATCTATGCACACACACGTGCCTTTGCATTTTGTCACGTGGGTTTCCTATGAGTTAATGCAGTGAAGGAAACACTTCATTAATCCACGAGACAGCAATGCTTTTCAGGGTTATAACTATCCTTAGTACCAAAATCTGAAAGATATTTTTTCTGTGGGTTTTCATAAAGAGGGCACGATGTGGCCAGAGAGAGCGAGATTCTTAGCAATATCCACAGAATGAATTTAATTCAAATGATCTTGTATTTTTTAAAAAGCCTTTTAATATAAGGTTATATAACACCAACAGGCAGTCTGTTCAAAGCACTTGTTTTGGGAGAAGATGATGAGATCCAGATTTATAAGCTAAATGGTTTCAAGAAAGTAACAAAATCTGGATCTAGAAATATTACAAATTGTTGCCCATGAGTAGACATTGTTGTTAACCTGAAAAGTTTTTCTTCTAAGAAACACATTATCTGGCTCGGCGCCTGTGGCTCAAGCAGCTAAGGCGCCAGCCACATACACCTAAGGTGGC
>NW_003852466.1:4536562-4549043 GCF_000181295.1 Otolemur garnettii
GGACAGTTTGAGGCTCTGTCTCAAAAAAAAAAAAAAAAAAGCTGCAGCACCGTCCAGGCAGGGCGGCCTTTGGTGAGCTCTCCCTCTTATGGTGCTGAACTTTTCAGGCTGTCATGGTGCTCTCTCTTTTGGGTCACCTGCCCGACTCTTGCAGATGGGAAATTTGTGACCTCTGCTACTGAGAAAGTTACAGACTATATGCCATTTAGGAGATGCTTAATGTGAGTTGTTTTATTTATTACAATTTTTAATTTAATTTATTTTATTACAATTACATTAGACACACACGTATACAGACACATGTGTTATAGAGAACATATTCTATGGCAAAGATTTAAAACAGAAGTAGAATGTGTCTACCAACATTTTTGGGTGAGATCCACATACTTCACCAATTGTGCTTGAATTAAGCTTGCTAGGTGTTAGGAATTTTTAAAAAATCATGCCTGATACAATGTCACTCTCTCTTTACCCTGACATGCAGCATAAAGGTTTTCTTTAGAAAATTATTTTGGATTCTCACTGACACATGAAGAATGACTGATGGAAGTTCTAAATGCCTAGACCTGATAATTTATGCATTTGCCAAGGATGATTGTACATACAGAGAGGTTTTGATTTTCCAGAGGATGACTGGAGTTTATGTTCATCATTGTGTCCTGGAGAGATAGAAAGACAGCAAGGGCGTTTGTTATGTGAACAGTCACGGTGGGGCAAAGCACTTGGTGGGCTTGGTCACATATGGGGAAATTGGTGGGAAATGCATAGGAGGATTTTAAAGAAAGCACTGATTCCATTAAATTGCTTATGTGATGGCTGGGTTTTGATTCTTTCATTAACTCAGATGAGATCCCATTACATGCAGCAGGTGCTGGTACACTTTGGACACTACTGAATAACCAGAAGGAGTTTCTTTGCCACACGTGCTCAAAGTATGGATTCAGACACTTTGATTGTCTGAAAAATACACAGCTTTTTGTCTTTCTAGGCTTATTATAAATGTGTTTCTAGGTACAACTCCATCAGAGGAACTTTGAGTTGCTCCCCTACATGGTTGTCTATTTTTCAAAAATCTGTCAAATAAATTCAGTTTACAACTAGCATAGTTGCCAATTTCTTACTAACCGATTAACTGGGATGTCAGACAAGAATATTCTCAGGTAGCTGCAGGTTCAGCTGGGGCCAGGTCTCTAACCTCTCCACAGTCTTTGATCTTTGAATCATTGTTTGAGAGAGATTTTAATGTAGTACATTACTGTATTTTTGTTTATGATTTGCCAATATTCTTGTTCCTTTGTTTTTTACTTTCAAGATGAAGCTTTAATAATTGATATGGTGATTGACTGCAATAAAGTTATCCATAAAGTATTGATTATTGTTTCTTGTTGCAGCATCTTTCACTGTAAGAAGTACAATCATTTATTTAATTTCTTTCTCTCTCTCTCTCTTTTTTTTGCAGTTTTGGCCTGTGCCAGGCTTGAATCTGGCACCCTCAGTGTATGGGGCTGGCACCCTACTCATTGAGCCACAGGTGCCGCCCCATTTATTTAATTTCTTATTGTTTGTTTTTTGGTTATTTTCAACTTTCCATGTTATAAATAGCTTTCTATGTACCTATTAGGAGATTTGTCCAATCTATCGAGGTTCAATATTTTTATCAATTGCTTTTTGGACCTTTATGCTTCTTCTTGATTATAATCTCTCTCTCTCTTAAATTTGAAATGAAAATTAGAAAATATTTCTCACCTCAAGATGATGTTATATACTATCTTTGTAGTTCTGCTTTTCCACAATTATATCTTTAATCCATATAATCTTCGTCTCTCTCTCTCCTCCCCTCCCCCTCCCCTCCTCCCTTTCTTTCCCTCCCTTCCTTCCTTCCTTCCTTCCTTCCTTCCTTCCTTCCTTCCTTCCTTCCTTCCTTCCTCCCTTCCTTCCTTCCTTCCTTCCATCTTTCCTTCCTCCCTTCCTTCCTTCCTTTTCTTTCTTTCTTGACAGGGATCTTGTGTTGTTGCCCAGGTTGGCTCTGAACTCCTGAACATAAATGGTCCTCCTGCCTCAGCTCCTTAAGTAGCTGGGACTGCAAGTGTGTGGCATCACGCCCATCTTATATGACCTTATTTTTGGGTAAGGTGATGTTCCTTGTGGTGAGCTGGTTACCTTAGGACCATCTGTTGAAGAAGATATTCCTTGGCCACTGATTTTAAATTACCATACACCAAATTCACTTATTTAGTATTTGCAAACCCTATTTCCAGACCTTTTAGGGAGGGTTATGGATTTATATGTTCCTGTGCTGGTAGCACACTCTGTGGTTATTAGAACTTAAATATAATAAGTTGAGAGCGCAAGCTTCTATCAGTGCCTGCATCTGAGTCCTTATACCCTCACATCTCACATTGTGCCCATTAGGGGAGAGCTGACCAGTCCACTCCCTCTTCTCCTCTCCCCCGTCCTCCTCTACTTGAGTTTAATTGTGTTTTTCTCTTGTGTGGCTGAATAGTTGTTTATCTATTGGTATCATATAATACCTGTTTTTAAAAAGGAAATACTTTGTTATTCTGGTAGTTTTATTCCTTTTATTTTTCATATAAACTTTATAACCATTTTCTCAAATTTTACCCTTGTGGCTTTGTTTGGGTTGTATTGTTTCTAGATTAACTACGGGCAAATTGCATTTCTTACTAAATTGTTTTCTAATTTAGGACTTTGGTGTGTTTTTCTTTTTTAAAAATTTCCCCTTAAAAATAAATTTTATTTGTTTTCAGATTTTAATAATAATGCTACTCATTGTAGAGAACATGAGAAAATATATCAATTAGGCATTTCTTTTCCTCTTTGTTTTTGGCCTTGGGTAGAGAGAATGAGCGACTCAGATTCCACATGAGCTCCTGGTACTTCTCAGGTCCATAGAGTGTTCCTCTAAAAGTTAGAAAAGCCCAGCTGTGACAACACCCCCAATGTCAGGGGCACAGTCAGGGAGAAGTTCACATTTTGCTTCTGTCCACTTTGGCTCAGTGAAGGTGGGGCGGGAACTCTGCTCTATCCGGTGACTCAGGGGTCCCGGCTTCTTGCTTGGTGTGACTCCCTTCCCCACCCAGGCCCCCTGAAGACTATTTTAGATGCTCCCATAATACTCTGAACATCTCTACCTTTGCTTTAATCGCCAAGTACCATAATTAGTGTATCTGGACTTTTTCCCCTACTAGACTATATTCTTTAAGAAAAAATGTATGAACCCAGGCACGGTGGCTCCTACCTACAATACTAGCACTCTGGGAGGCTGAGGTGGTAGATTGCTTGAGCTCAGGGGTTCAAGACCAGCTTGAGCCAGAGTGAGACCCACATATCTAAACATAGCTGTGTGTTGTGGTGGGAGCCTGTAGTCCCAGCTACTCGGGAGGCTGAGAAAAGAGAATTGCTTGAGTCCAAGAGTTTGAGGCTGCTGTGAGCTATGATGCCACTGTACTCTACTGAGGGCGACAATGTGAGACTCTGTCTCAAAAAAAAAAAAAAAAAAGAAGAAGAAGAAGAGGAAGAAAATGTGTGACCGGGCACGGCTGCTCGTGTCTGTCTGCAATCCTAGCACTCTGGGGTATGAGGGGGAGGGTTTCTTGAGCTCAGAAGTAGAAGACCAGCCTGAGCAAGAGTGAGACCCAGTCTCTACTTAAAGTAGAAGATTAGCCCTCACCGTGGGTGCTTGAGGCAGGAGGATCACCTGCACCCAGGAGACTGAGGTTGCTGCGAGCTAGGCTGACGCCATGGCACTCTAGGCTGGGCAACAGAGAGAGACTTTGTCTCAAAAAATAAAAGAAATAAAAAAAATAGACCAGCTTTAAAAATCTAGAAAAAAAAAACAGAAAAGAAAAAGAAGCAGCACAGGTGTTTTCTTTATATTTATAACTTATCCACTGTATGCCACATAATGGTGATTTTTAAAAATGTTTGTTAAATCAACAGAGTAAAAAATATAAATGCTTACAAAAAAGGCTAGAAAGAAGTTAGCGGAAATGGTGAGTTTCAGTGTTTTTGCATTTAGCATGTGTTACGATTATAATCAGGAAGATAAAGGAAACCCTGATAAGTTACTCTATTAAAAATGAAGTGAATTTTTGAAAAAATTTTCATTTCTTTGTTCCTTCTAATCATTCCTTATCTGTTTCTATCTGCTATCCATTGAGCTTTCCACACATGATCAGATCTTATGCTACAGTTTCCCTTTAATATTTTAAAAGGAAGGAAATCTTTTATAAACCAGTGGAACTCTTACCAACTGCACAGAAAATAGAAAAATTCTTTAAAGAAAGGAAAATATTTTAAGAAAAACAATTACATAAAGCATAGGTCTAATTTGTAGAAAAAGCAGACACTCAGAAATATCACCTTTTCAAAAAGTACTTTTTTTCCATTGACACATTCTCCCTTTGTTAATGTTTGGACCATTTATTTGGATTTTTAAGCCTCTGTCCGATCCAAACCATCTCTTTGCTTTTATAGTGGTTCTAGGGGAATGTTCTTCATTACTTTACAGAAGTAAAATAAATAAACAAAATGCTCTCCGCACCCATACAGCTTAATTCTAAGTGTATTTTAAATTTGACAGAACTCAGGTTTATTTGATTTGAATCACATCCTTTTGAGAACACACGTTGCACGTGGCCTCCCCTCCCCCGGTGGCAACCGTGGTGTCCTGCTCTCTTCATAGACTTAGAATCAAGAACTCAGACTTCTGTTAAAATGACCACAGTGTACTTTATTTAATGATTTTGGTACCTTGTGTTGCAATAAAATAAAAAAAAATCTACAAAATCCAAATATATAAAATTTCAAGTTTTTTTTTTAAGTTTTACAAGAAAAATCATGGAACCAAGGAGATTTGTTCATTAAGAAGTACTACTTTCCACTTCATTTCATCACAAATTGCAACTTACTTAACAGACCAAAATAACTATGGTACTGCAGTACATCAAATACTCCACACACTGTGCTTTGAACTAGGGCACTCGGAGGTCACTGCCAAGACAGTGGCCTCCTGCCAATAAAGACACACCTACAATCCCAACACTAAAGGGATGTTTGGATACATGAATTTGAATATATATATTTACAAGAAGGAAACAAATTTAATAACTAGTTTAATTCTTCATTTCAAATAAAATTCCAAATACATTTGTACAGTGTTTACAAAGTAAAAGCACAAGAACTGCCAAGGTGATCATTCGGGTCCAGGCACTGTGCTCGTACTGGGGAAATGTTTACACTGTTCCACACATACACACACACACACACGCACACACACGTGCACACACCATGTGGGTCTCTCAGATCTTAGTTCTGTAACAAGGAGGGAAGCACAGGGATGGCAATTTTGCACAGTCAGAATGGCATGCAGTTGGTTGACAGGAGGGGACAGAGAAATCATTGGTCCATTCTCTTCGGTTTGCTGTTCACCTGCCACCTGTTACACATATTTTTTTCAGAGATAGATTAAAAACAGTCAAACAAACAAAAAAATTGAACAGAGAAAGGAGCACAGAATGTTTAAGGCAAATTAAGCAAATATAGAGCAGCTTCTCTTGGTGTTGAGTGGAAATGAAGGTTTTACCAGAAACCCAACTTAGAAACAAACAAACAAAATCTAGTACAACCTCCTGAGGTTGGGCAGCTTATGTCACATACAAATGTTTGAAAATTGCGTTGCACCAAATATCCTTCTGAAATTTTAAATGAGAGACTTGTTGGTTACAAGGTGCATGATTTCATGCTTCTAAATAAAACAACAGCAGCTGAGGTAGTTAGATGTGAAACTTACTTAAAATAACTGGAGGATGAAGAGTAAATGTCAGTCGCCAAAAGAATCCTTGCCACTGGCAGTAGATTTACATCGTGCGGTGGTAGAACGCTGAGCAAACTGCTTCTGCTTTTACATCAGATGTTATTAATTAAATCTGAATTTTAGTGGTTGTAATGTTTGTTTCCAATCTGCTTAGCGGACATCAGCATAGATACAGTTTGTATTCTGAGCCATCTCACCTATAACTTACGCTTACACCATTTCTGCCTTGAACCTGTTATGTAGAGTGGTGTTGATTATCATGTCTATAAACTCCAATCCACACTGTAAAAACACAATTTAGTAAAACCTGAGAAAAGAATCCACAAGAAGTATGATTCTGTTCTCACTTTAACAAGTTTTGTTTTAGCCCTAAATTTAAATTCA
The DNA here is from genome assembly GCF_000181295.1 of Otolemur garnettii. Classification (NCBI taxonomy): domain Eukaryota; kingdom Metazoa; phylum Chordata; class Mammalia; order Primates; family Galagidae; genus Otolemur; species Otolemur garnettii. The sequence continues at coordinate 4,542,783 of NW_003852466.1, forward strand.
AGGTACTATTTGGTTTCCAAGCGGGAAGGAAGCTGTTTGTCATTTGCTGTCTTTGTTCAGAGAAGGGGAAAACATAACGCGTGTGTGGGTCCTTCTCTGTGTCTCCCTTCAGGTTACTGAGGTGTCTGGCTACTTGGAGGAAAAGCAGGAACCATTTAGAGGAGGCCAGGTTCGTACCCGAGGGCAACCATGGCCTCCAGCTTCTGGCCCCTTTTGCCAAATAAAGACTTCAGGTGAAGCATTCACTAAGCCAGGGACCAAGAGACTTCTTCTTTTCTTTGTCTCATACCATTTAGATATGGAAGGAATTTTGTGATAATAGTATGTTGGTGATATAAACAGATATAAATTAGTTGGGAGACATTCCTTTTGAGAAAAAGAACATTTCTGTGTGCCCTCTATGTTCAGTGTGTGGAATAGGACTTTAACCAGAGTAGCTTTGAAAGCTGACCACTACATTTATAAAGCATCGCAGATGTGATGTTTACTGGATGACGGGTCCACCAGTAAGGTCTATCACCATATAGACCTTTGCCCCAAACTAGTTTTTTTTTTTTTTTTTAAAGAACCTCTATTTTCAGGGAGGGCTCTGGATAGTTCCATGTGGAAAGCCTTAAAAATAGGCTCTAGTCCCCTTTCTTCCACGATTAGATGTAAAACTAACTAAACTACAAGTTATCTCCACTTTTTTTTTTTTAAATCTGTTTGGTGAAGAATCTAGGCTCCAGCATTTCCAAGAGTTGTCCAGCTCCAGCAATGAGCGTCTGTTTTGTACCTTTGTGGGAATCTCCCTGTGATACCGTCTCCCCGCTCCCTCCCCCCTCCTCACCAGCTCACCTGCAAAGCTGCCACTTTCTTATTCCAGGTCCCCGCCTCTAGTCCAAGTAGTTAACTTCACTTTTATTATGCAGAATAAACACTTGCATTTCCCTTTATATTAAAAAGGATATTCTGCTGTAAGATATTCCAACTTTCAGTTGGAAAAGCATTGATACTAGGAACTGGGGGGAAAAAAAGCCAGGACAGTCCAAATTAGTCTTTGACTCCTAATATTAGTCCATGAACAAAATAAAATCTTATGTGGCAGCGCAAACCTTTCTTTTTAGTGCATCAGATAATTGCCTAGGTTAGATTCATGCTTCAGAAAGCTTAATAGAATGCATCAGAAATGCTTAATCACTTTGAAATTGTAAGGCTTTGTTTGGTATACCACTGCCAACTGGATTTTAGAATCCAGAAGTGATTATATTGAACTCGTACATTATGTCAGCTTCAAGCACAATATGATTTTAAACCCACTCCTCAAGGCAAACTTCTAAAACTCTATTTCCATATTTTTAAGAGAATGCAAACTTTTTTGCAAAGGAATATAACTACTAAAAAAGGGTACAATATTAGTATATATGTAAAAAATTTTGCCTCCTAAAACATTATTTGCATTGTTAGTATAGTGTTCTGGGTGTTTTCTTTAAAATATTGCTTCCATGTCTCAAAAATTACAAATCTGTATAAACCAAAGTCATTTTATTATATTTAGCATTAGTTCTTTACAAGATTAAACCTTTAAATAAGAGAAAATGCCCCTTTTGGGGAAGTGATAGGTGGCACTCTCTGAGATTACTTTCTCTCCATCTCCCTGGTTCTCTCAATAGTGTCCCCGATGCACATGTAAGTATGTGTGAATCAACACACAGCTAAGCCCTGTGTAAACGCTTCTCCTGAAATATTTAAATTGTATTTATAATGGGAAAATGAATCATTCAGGAGTTCAAGGCAGAAATAAGGCTTTATATTCTTTTATTGGGCCTAAAAGGGAGAGATGTGTCATTTTAAGGACAAAAAGGAAACTCAATGTAAGTGACACAAAATCTAATCTCAGGAGTATCTGTTGGAAATTCCATCTCTAGCCCCAGGAATGGGGTCTAGAGCCCCACTTGGCAATCATTAGTACTGAACTGGGGTATCCTGTGTGTATTCTGGAAAATGTAACTGGGATCAGGCATGCGAACTCCTCGGGCATCAGAAGGAGCTTAGTATTCTGGATGAATTTTAACGAACATTTAGTAAAATCCAGTTTGGTTAAGAGGAAAATCGTCAGTCTGTTTGAAGCTTCTCAATGTTTGTGTGAAAGGAGTTAATTTTCTCATTAAAAAGTTAATAATTAAAAAATCCACATAGACCTTTGAAAAAAGTTTTTCTTTTATGGAGTGATGGAGAATCACTGAATTCTCTGCTTGGTGAGCTATTGCTGTTGTGTTCTTCAGACAACTCCCGCTCCCACCTGGCATGTGCCCCGGCTGCGCCTGGCTCTGCTCTGAATTAACGCTGCTTGTCCAGAGTGACAGTGCTTTCTAACCTAAAGGCAGGTCACTGACTTCAATTCATCTTCACACAACACTTCCATGAGGTAGGTAAATAAATATCATCTCTTTTTTATATACGGGAAAAATGAGGCTGAGGGCAAGTTTCTGAGCTGAAGAGATGGACCAGGGATGGCTCAGGTGTGCACAGCCCCTTTGGTCCAATTTGACAACTCCGCATGTCCCTGCATCCACCAAGACGTCTAGCCCGTAGTGTAAAAGGATATTGGTTTGCAGAACACATTTAAGTCTACTTAGAACAGTCACTGTATCCAACACAGGGATTTTAGGTTTTCTATGGATCATAAATTTCATTCAATTATCACATCATCAAAGATAACTGAAAACAAAGACTAATGTTTTGCCAATTGCTTGTCACCTCTTTGTTGCTAGTTCAACTAAGCATCCTGCCAGTAACCAAGGATGAAAAGGTCTCCAGTGAGATACAGAGAGAGCAAAGCACAACCAAAGTGGGGCTGGCCCTGAGCTGGCTCTGAGGGTCTTCATAGGTGCCTTCATAGTGCCCACCATAGCTCCCTCCCTCTGGGGGGGGCACAAAGCACAGTCAGCACAGAGCGGTGCCACTGCCGGGTGTGGAGACCCTTGTTGCACAAGGTGGAGTATCTGTTCGTTTTCAGGGACAATTTAGCATCTGAGGGAAGGGGGGAGCAGCAAAGCAGCTTCGTGGCCTGCCCCATGACGTCATGCTAACTTGGCACTGAATGTAGAATTTGACATAATCAAAACATTACTTGAGACCTTTCAGAGCATTTAGATTTTCTCTGCAAACGCCCTCAATGTCTCTGCACTGCTGATACATTCAGTGCCCTGTGTACCTGTGCAGACTCAATGCTTTGCATCAAGTTCCGCTATATATATGTCCTTTAAATATTTTGGTCTGAAAAGCATGTCTGCTTTTCTGCCAGGCTTCAGACAGGTAAATGAGGGGAGGACAGAATTTGAGGAAATATGCACGCCTGCCTACCCAGAGCCAAATCAGAGGAAACATGAGACCAACTTCCCAGTGTTACAAGGAAGAAACGTGTCTACATATAATCGCCACTACAACAGTCAGTATGAGTATCTCAAAACTTTCCTTTGGGGAAGTGAATTTTCTTTGTTGTCAACTTTTTCTTTCTTTCTTTTTTTTTTTTAATGAATTTTAACAATGACTAGAAATAGAATACTAATATTCCAGTATTCATGAAAACCAGCTTGTGTTTGGCAATCAGAAAGACATCAACAAACCAAACCAAAATAACTACGTACACATGATATTTTGTTTGATTTGGGAAAAATAGCTTTTACTTCTATCTACTCCATAAAATTCACCATGAAATAATTGTATCAAGCAGTTTGAACATTTTTAGGCTGAAAAGGAAAAATAAGGAATTCTTAAAATTAAAACTTCTATTTGAATGAAAAACATATTTGTATTTCCCTTGAACCATTTCTTCAAGTAGACTTTGTGAATGACTTAAAAGAACAGCCAAAGAGCAATGATAAAATTACAAAAGATGGCAAAGACTGGCTAAATTGGCTCCTTGCCTGGGAGGAGGTCCTGAGTGGCCTCTGGAATGGTCACTGTGAAGGAGGTCGTGCTGCAGTCACTTCTAGATCACCCACCAAACCTCTTCCATTCATGGGCTTGTGGAGAATAGACAAAAATCAAATAAGATTTGCTCTTCATTAGATTATTTATTTCTCTTTGCATAACAAAGAGCCTACTTTAGCAGCAGAATATCAACAGCAATTGATTACTGTATAAGAAAGTTTATCCTATTACCTGCAAGACCTGAGTAGTCTACCCATCTATCTAGACCAGAGGTTCTCAACCTTCCTAATGCCACAATGTATTTTCATTATTAAAAAGGGGTCACGATCCACAGGTTGAGAACCGCTGATCTAGACCAATGACAAACAGATGAAAACTTACACACTTCAAACATCTGGATTCTCCAAATACCCAGATGTTTGGTATCATGAAGACCAAATATGCTACTTGAGGGACCTAATTCTCCTCTTTTCCTTGGGATACTTGCAGGCATGTGGACAGTCTTTATTTTTTCATAATGCTGTAATGTCTACTTTGGTTTAGTGAAGATGGTTCAGCACTCATCTGGAAAATTCAGATATCAAAAGCCTGTACATGAAAAGGAATGTAGTCATGAGGAAAAAATCAGAGCTCCAGGGCTGTCAATGGTCCAGTGGTTTTGTCCACTTTGAAACATTGCTTAACTGCCCATTTTTTTTCCACTTGTATTATTCTGAAAATTATTCTCAGAAGAATTATTTTTTCCAATGTGAGAAGAGATACACAGACTAGGTGGCTGGCAGAATCAAGATTCCAAAGGTGTTCTCATCCTTGTAAACCCAGTTTAGTGCATTTGAACACAGTGGCTCATGGGATGTCATGATGTATTTATGATGGGATGGCAAGTAAGGCCGCGGCTACCCTGAATCTCCTTGCTGTTAAAAGGAAGAATAATGGTTCATGTTCCACAAGCAAGAGTGACTTGCAACACCTAAAATCTTATTTTTAGACTCTATCAGAAGCTCTGAGCACGTAGAGCACACAGGAGGGTGATCAGAGGAGAACTGTCCTGGGGGGGAGTTCCCTGAATGAGAGAGTCAGTCTCAGATGTGATGTCACCAACACCTCCTGCACCCCACTCCCATCAGGCCTCGGCCTTCTGTCAGGGGACATGTTACAGGTACTGACTGGCAGTGACTACCTTGGACTTCTGCTCTGTCAAATCCTCCTGATGAGCCACTGGCGGAGCTTCTCTTTGATCACAATACTTGGGCCTCTACATTAATTGAAACCCTGTGACCCAGCACCCAGCACCTCGAGAGTTACTCTTACCCTTGGGCCTTGCTTAGGAGGACTATTTATCACTCCTATGTACCCCCAACCCCAGTCAACCAACTCATGGGATGTCACAGGGCATCTCTGTGCCTCTGTGGGCTCTACACGTCAGGAAATGAACATTTTCTTGGACCTGTCAGTTTTCATTGCCTGGCAATTGAAAACAAGCCACACGGTGGTGGGCCACTCTCCTACCACTGGACGTCAGTGCTGCGAACCCCTGGCTCTGAAGGATGACCTGCTGTGGGTCCCAGTGCTGACAGCTCAAAATGTCACTCAGTAGTAGTGACACATTTTGGTGATAACCACCAAGGCGATCGCTTAGGAGGGAGAAAGAGCTCTGAAACACACGGACAAGGGGCCTTGCTTCTACGACTTTTTATTTTTCTTCTAGACTGTTTATTGGGTGAATCTGATGACTTCCACCCACTTGTCTAGGGATAACCCCTAAAATTATGATACTGAAAGATTAGATGGAAAACCTTAAAAAAACATGTGGATGCCTCATCCCCTCACAGGCTCGGAAACTATGATTCGATAACTTCTGGTAACTTCATTCTTACCTTGCAGCTCAAATCTTTCTTTGAAAAAACAGAATCACAGGGGAAAGAACAACATTCTAAATTATGAGACTCCTCTTTTATGTCTCAGTGACAATTTAGGCATTAAGACTATGAGATTGTGATCGTTGCTCTCGTAATCAAGGTTTTGCAGGGTCTGGGAAGCAACAGATGACTGATTCCACACAGAAATGTGGATCTCAGTTTGGAATTAGTCATGTCACCACCTAGGAAGGCAGGAATCAAATTATTCAATAGCTATATCGACGCAGATTATCGACGCAGATTTTACCTCTGAAATTGCATTCCAGACTCAACTTCTACAAATTGGTAATTACAATGCTGACAACAGTAGTCTCAAGGAAAGAAGTTAAAGCAGCAACTCTATCCAGACAAGCCAGCTACTAAACAGATGACAGTGACTTTTTTTCCATGTCCAAATGGATTTGAATCCATTTACAGCATGGCTCCA
>NW_003852466.1:4549131-4567920 GCF_000181295.1 Otolemur garnettii
CAAAAACAAATGAAGCAGATGAATATTCATCGTGTGAAGGACGAGAACCAGGTAGCAGGAATTCATTAGCGCCCTACTGCAGGGAGGTCTTTTTCTCCAGGCCTGAGCCCGGGACTGCACTGCGGAGCCCAGCGCTCCTTTTCCACTAACTGATAACAGTTCTCTTGCAGGAGCTTGGTTACAGTATTACAAGTCAAGAATTTGCAAGATTAAAGTGTCTGTTGAATTAATTAACTGCAAAATCACTTCCAGTAAAGGTTGACAAGCTCCAAGTTGTTTCTGTAAAAAAAAGAAGGCAATCGACAGCGTCAGCGCTGCGCACCCGGGTGACAGGCTGGACGTCTTTCTGAGGGTGACGGCTCAGCGCCCCGCCCTGTCCTGTGTCTGCAGGACTTTATTTCCTTTCACAGAGTACCAAGCCTCTGATTCAGACCAAAGAAAACATTTCACCTCGAGCTTTCAAAATATTCTTCAGAAATTCATTTCCTCTTTTCTGTACAATACGTTTTAAAAAGGTTAATAAGGGGAGCTGAATATCTTAGTTTGTTGAAAGAAGGAGATAAAAATGAGAGTTCTTTTACGAGCTGAGAGGTCTCCTTTGGTTAAGTGATGGTGTGCTATTGCTCCCAGGTGGAAAAGAATTCAACAACTCTCACGGGGCTCAATGGGAAACCACAGGTCACAGGTTAATTGAGAAGTGAGTGTTGCCAATTCAACATGCTCAGACCCAAGGGCTCATCTGTCAGAACCAGGAGGAACTGAAATGCAGGTGTTGATTAAGATGACATCGTAATCAAAATGAGAATTTCATACAGTGATAAAAGCCCAAAATTTATTTTCAGCACACTTAGAGGCATTTTAGAACTAACTGATAAATGAGTTAACTTGAAATAATTAAGCATTGATTTGTTACAATTCCAGTCCAGTACGCCACTCAGAACAGGTAAGTTAAGTTAGCTTAAACATGATAGATATCTTCATTTGCTAATATTTGTGGCACTTAAATGAATTAAAAATGTGATTAATTCCATTTTAATGCAAATCAAGCAGTGGAGAGAGGAGATGGTCAACCTGCTTGATTTGTGAATTGAAGTCCAGTAAAGACACAAAACCGTACATTTTTAAAAATTCAAATGATAGAGTAGCTGATAGGCTTCAATACTAGCAGAAAAGAAAATCTTGTGTTGCTACTGTGCCAGTAATATTTTCTTGTTATTTTGGTTAATTAGCTTTGATGTTGATTTGTTAAACATGATCTTTGCTCAGCAAGAATCAGATCAGTCACTACACGCTGCTTCCTGTCTGGTGCAATGACTTAAACAGCAGTAACCATCGTGATGAATGTGGTCATAGTGGCATAAAACTAGAAATATTGGTACAGACCTAGCAACATTATTAGGTCAACTGTTGTATTAATGCTCCGTGTGACTCACTAAGGAATTCTTTGAATTATTCTGTACCTGTAAAAATTAGTATGCTTTATTTTCTCTTTCCTTGTATTCTATAGAGGGCCAAAGGGCTTATACATTGCCTGAACAGAATTATTTCACTTAAGGAAAATCTGTTACACAAGTTAGTAACAATCTTTAAACATGCTCCTTACATTGGGAAGCTCATCACCCTGGGCCATATTGCAGGTGTGACTTGGATTGGGTATAAGGCCAGCATGGATGCCTATGAGGGGCTGGGGCTGGCTGTCCTGACTCCTGAAATGTAACGCAGCTCAGTGCCGCTCTCCCAGGCATTGCATGTAAGGCTTAGGACAATCTCCTAGGTTGCAACAGCTGATGTATAACTGTAGACCTGTTATTCCTAAAGCCCAGTGTGCTTGAGAGATACAGCATGTCCTAATGAAGGGGGCTTTCCTGGAGATCAGAGAAGTAGTCTATAGGAAAAGTCTTCACTTTGGAGGCTATCTACTTTGATGCTTTTTCTTGAAAGAAATTTTCAGAACCATTTCCAAAGTTTATTCAGAGATGATGAGTCAAATACTATGTGCCAAGAGAGTATTTCCATGTCTTTTGTTGTTTTGTGACTGATTTAAACATATCTACTGCTGGAGAATCATTAAAAAAAATTATAAAATTGCTTTTCTCTTTTTAGGCAGTCATCTAGTGCTGATTTCTTTCATGACTTTAAGTTTGTCATTTTGCATGGTAATTGTTTACTGTGAGGTTTACCTGATGGAGACAAGTGCTGCACATGAGGGAAGAGCACAGTGGTGGCCCCATGAGATTATGATACTGTATCTGCTCTGTCCCCTTCTATGTTTAGATGTTCTGAGATACACCAGTACTTACCATGGTGCAGCTGCCCTCAGTGCCAGCCCAGTCACATGCTGTGCAGATACAATCTGGGTGTGTTACATGCTGCCCATGATGTTCACATGATAAGGAAATTGCCTACCAATGTATTTCTCAGAACATATCCCCATCTTTAGACAACATGTGACTTACAGTCTGAGAAAAATTTGTTTCTTGATTTAATTTAGAATTAAATATAGATACGGAGGAGAGAAACAGTAGAGTGTGGTAGAGTTAAAGTCAGAAACTCCAATTCTGCTGCTCATACCCAAACTGTGAGCTACCCAAATGCAGGAATCTCTTGTGCCTGACTGTGCATTTCCTGGTGTGCTACTCATATAGGGCAGACTTGTTGGAAAAAATGACTCAAGGAATCAATAAAAGTTTAAAGTGTAATCCTAATTAAAAAAAATTACCTGATCTCTTTGAATTTCAGTTGTCTCATCTATAAAATAAAGGTGATGATCTAACACTTAGATTTTTTATATGCTTTTTTCTATAAAAATTAGTGACTTCTAATTTAACATAGGTTCATAAATATCTGCTTAAATCAAATCAAAGTAGGAAGATAGATGATTTCTTGTATTTTGATACATTAATTCAGATCGATCATTGAAGATCTTTTTTTTTTTTTTTTTTGAGACAGAGTCTCACTATGTCACCCTGGGTAGAGTGCCGTGGTGCCATAGCTCACAGCAACCTCCAACTCTTGGGCTTAAGTGATTCTTTTGCCTCAGCCTCCCAAGTAGCTGGGACTACAGGTGCCCATCACAATGCCTTGGCTTTTTTTTTTTTTTTTTGGTTTTAGTTATCATTGTTGTTTGACAGCCTGGGCTGGATTTGAACCCTCTCGCTCTAGTGTGTGTGGTGCAGGTGCCCTAGCTGCTGAGCTACAGAAGCTGAGCCCATTGAAGATTTTTTTAAAAATAAACACAAGGGTTGAGAAAATTTTTGGTTTATTATTGGCTACCTTTTAAGCATTAGTTCAGACAACACACGCACAGCTTACTAGGCAACAGCATCACTGGATGGGTTACAACTCTCATCTTGTAGACCTTCAGACATGCTGCAGCTAAAGTGATAAGGGAGAAACACACCGATTGCTTATAATGAAATGTAATGAATATTTGTTAAACACTTGCCATGAACTTTGCATCTAATTCTTCAATCTAAGATAAGATTCTTAGACTTATGTAATGATTCAGGTTAATGATTCAATAACCCTCTTACACGTTAAATTTGGTGACCTGCAAGATATTAAATAAAATTTCAGAAAAAGTTATGGCAATGGAACAGAATTATCTTGTAGTATGAAAATAATGTCACTTCAAAGACTTGCTAGATCTTTCCTTCCTTCCTTCCTTCCTTCCTTCCTTCCTCCTCCCTCTCTCCCTCCCTCTTTCTCTCTCTCATCAGAATGTCAAAGCAAGTAGTGGGGTTTAGTTAATTTTCAGTCTGCCTAACTGGGTGACAGCTGCACACACATATAGAATACAAGAGAATATACATCAGGTTAATTTATACTTATCACTTAATTTAGTGCAGAGTGATAAACAGGGAGGGGGACAGTTGCCTGGAAGGGAAGAATAGCATTTACATGTTTACTATGAATTAGAGAGTTGAAGTAAAATTCAATTATAGGTGACAGAGACTTTCATTTATCATCATTGACTTCTTAATTTTTTTGTTTTTTGAGACAGAGTCTTACTTTGTCACCCTCAGTAGAGTGCCATGGCATCATAGCTCATAGCAACCTCAAACTCTTGGGCTCTAGTGATCCTTTTGCCTCAGCCTCCCAGGTAGGTGGGACTATAGACACCCACCACATACCTGACTATTTTTTTTAGAGATGGGGTCTTGTTCTTGCTCAGGCTGGTCTTGAACTCCTGAGCTCAGGCAATCCACCTGCCTCAGCCTCCCAAAGTGCTAGGATTACAGGCATGAGCCACTGTGCCTGGCCCTGACTTCTTAATTTTTAACTGTTCATTTTGAAAGACATCTTTGACTTTTAAATGAAATTTTCTTAGAAAAATTTAATTGTCAGACACTAATTCTGCTTCTCCGGAAGACTTGCCAGATCAAGAACAGATTTAGGTGGGAATATTCACTGGTCTTCTGGGGGCTGCAGTTGTTAAAAGCTGTACTCAGCCGTCTGTTTCACTATTTTTTAGCTGGGATACCTCCGGCAAGTGGCTTGACATCTCTGAGCTGCAGTTTTATCAGGACTCACGGAAGATTATGAGGACTACGCGAAACCACACAGACAAAGCTCTCAGCCCAGCATGAGGTGCACGGTGAACTTTCCGAGGTCGGAAGCTGCTATCAGTATGGGAAATAGAACTGCTGGAAAATCTAAGGAAGGATCAAATAATCAAAGCAAAACTTTGACTTAGGCAGTTTCTTTCTGACTTAGGCGGTATATTATGAAAACATTTCAGCAAAATGATTAGACATTTCAAGAACGTTAAGCTTTCCCTCTTTAGCAGAACATAGGCCCCGAGGTTGACTGAAGTTTTACATTTCAATGTAACGAAAGTCTTGATTTCTTTTCTCCCCTGTGGAATCTAGAGAAAGAGGCTCAGATGGATGGTGAGACAACATGACACCTCAAACACTCTAGGGAGAATTTCTACACCCCTCACTGCTGTGGGAAAATGGCTGTTTGGCACTTGTTTCGTGTGGTTTTCTGTTGTCAGAGCAGGCTGCTTGTGAGCTAGCCTAATTGCTACAATTAGCAGAATTAAATGGCTCATTATGTTTTTATACAATTCCACCCACATTCTGCAGTTTTACTTTAGAATGAGTAATGCTGCTGTTGAGGCTGTCCTTCGAGAGTCTTTCCACGTGACCATTTTCAGGATAGCAGCTGGACAAGACACATGTGGGCAGAGAAAGCTCTGCAATGGCCGCACAGGTACCCGAGCGAGGAAAGGAGACGCGGCCCAAATGCTCAGAGCATTTCGTGGCCTGATCCAGGCCAGCATGAGTTCCAGACACACGGGGATAAAGTGAAACTGCCCATCCTTTGCCATTTGGAAACCCTTGAGCATTGGGTGACAGGAGGAGAGGTCGGAGCCCCGAGCTGACAGAGGTGATCGTTTTGATTGCTTCCAAAGTGACACTGGATTGCCGAGATAAAGGAGTGTTGATCGTACCCATCTCTGAAATTACAGACATGACCAGCCGTCCTGCTGCGTTTTCACCATGCACTTCCATTATCCTCGGAGCTATATTTTGAAAGACAAGCTGAGCTATTTTTAAGAAGGCTTTAAGGAATTCTCCTTAGAAACCTAAAAATGTAGGCGTCTCATCTGAGCTTTATATAGAAACAGTTTGATGGCTAATGGCAAAGATGTGTGGAACACACAAGGAAGCATATATTTAGTCTAGAAAATGGTTCATTAGAAAAAAAAATCTCTGGATTCTTGTCTAAACATTGTGTCAGAAAACGTTTCCACTCAATGCGTTCAGGACATTTAAAAGCAAATGTGTAACCTTACTCAATCCCGGTAAGGACATCAGAGGTTTTCTCTACTCAGTTCAATCTGTTCAGAGAAAGAAACTTTGAAATGATGCAGAATTATTCTATTCTGCTGTTTAAAGGATGAGATCCTTAAGGAGTGATAAGGCTCATTCACACCGAGAAGCACTGAATACCCACGGGTATTTCCAACTGAAGTTGGTCTGTGTGTTGCTGTCTTGTAGACAGGGGCTGTAGGCTTGGATTGATTTTCGAAAGGAGTATGAACAAGCTTCTTATCTAAAAGTCCATGTGTCAAAAACATAGCACTGTATAGGTATCAAAGGGCAGGATACCTTTATCTTTTTCATTTCCGTTACTTTATTTGGGAAAGCTGTGTGTGTGTGTGTGTATACATACATACACATGTGTATATATATACACACATGTAATAAGTGTACACAGATATATATATATTTATATGTATATATTTAAAACAGTTATTGAGATTCCAATTATTCCCATTCCCATTGTGGTTAGCACAATAACTTCATTTATTCATAGAGCAAAATAAATTGGGCATTAGGAAGTAACAATAATTAACTTCATTTTATTTTTATCTTCAAATTATCTTTTGCTAATACTTGAGTGACATATTCTTGCCATGTCAATAAGAAGAATTTATTTTATTTGTTGGGTTAACAACATTCATCCTAAATGAATTGTAACTGAGTGCAAAGACTGAACTAGACAATACATAGGCAACTAGGGCGATGCAACAGGGCAAAGGAGATTTAAAGGACATAGTCATTTGGGGGGTTAAACTGTGACTTACGTGGAAATTTTTTTTCCTCCACACAAATACGTAAAAGTGTCAGTATGGTTAAGATATATATACACATATATCTTAAGTATATATATTCATTAAATAGGGTTTCATTTAGAAATGCTAGCTTGAAAGTAAAAAAATTACGATATTTTTCCTGTAGAAACTGTGATCTTATGAAAAAAGAGAGTCCTAAGTAAAGGACCCTCCCACAATGGAATCAAGTCAAAGTAGACTCAGACACTGAAAGTCTGAGCTTACAAATAGGATCCAGCATTTCCAATTTATATGCTAACCACAGCTCGTGCCTATTGAATTCTCTGCTCTCTGTGAAGAGTTTAATGCCAGATTGAAAAGGAAATCTTAGAATTAAAATATAAATACAAAAATCAAACTTTATTCCTTTGTACACTGACAATGTCTCTTTAAATCCTAATACTTTAAATTCTCTGTTATCTGAGCATCTAAAAATTAATAAAAGTCATTATCACCACATTGGTCTGATGGCAGTGTAGTGCTTTTGGAATCATGAAACCAAGATTACATCAGGATTTGCATCTAAAGAAATGTCTTTTCTTCTTGTAGTTTTTGGAAAATTTGATATATCTGTGGTGGATATATTATTTCTATATCATGAATTCATGGCCCATTAGAATAGTATAATCTTCAAGTATGTTGGATAACAGAGAGTTTACAGTATTGGGGGAATCATTTAAAAATTCAGACTCTGTACACCCTCTTGACTGCCAGTCTCACCTCCATGATAAAGCATAGGACATAACTTTTTAAATTACATAGTACTCATTTTGACTCTACATGTGAAGGGAAGGATTAAGTTGAGAAGTAACTCAGAACTTACATGATCGAAGCACGATGGGGCTTGTTGGGTTTGTGTTGGTTGGTTGACACTATCATACTGTAATCTGTGATTTACTCATGGACTCAAAGGTATAGTTCAACTGAGAAACTTGATTTCCAAAGACCATCGGCTAAAAGTTTTCTTGGAAATAATGTAGCTAATAACTCATGGTTTTGCACAGAAGTGAAGAATTTTCCAAAATAACCATTTTTTCCTTCTATAATGGGGCTGGGATGTTTCCACCATGTGCTGATGGGAGGAGCACCCTCCTGGGCCTTTACTGGTGACGGGTAATTTCTCCACATCTCAGCAAAAGATTAGTATTTTTTAGTGAAAATCTTGCTTGGAGGATCAAATTAAAGAGTACCAAGAACTGTATCTACTTATAAAAATTGTCTATTTTTTAAAATTGCTTTGGGGCTTGGTATCAAAAGAAGTCGTGGGTTGAGCCCTCAGTTCCTTCCTGGGGACGTCATCTTGGAGACAGCAGTCTCTGGATGGCACACCCATTACAGGCGGTGGCTATGGGGACAGCAGTCTCTGGAGGGCACACCCATTACAGGCGGTGGCTATGGAACTTGACTATTTTAATTGAATTGGATAGTCCAAATAACTGAATAATTAAGTTAAACTGATTTTTGGCTTTTATTTTTCTAGAGAGTTGACTAGTATTTAATCTATCATTTGGGTTGATATATTATAAAACCAAGGGAGGAGGTTTAAGACATCTTCCACTGTGGTCAGGTTTGTTATAATGGATGGACGAAAGCAATCATTTACATCTGTGATTTCCTGGGAAACATTGGCCAGTTTTGACAAGCCCTTACTAGTTAAGCTGATTCTCTCATCACCTGATATTCTGATAGCACCCCTGGCCAGGTTCCTGGGGGCACCAGCTTGCAAAGTAGGGTGATCTTGCAAGAGACAAGTGTTTTCAATCTGCCGAGGCAGGCGGATGGAGTTTGTGGACCAGTTTCTGACATCCCAAGTAATTATGATGCTTAAAGTATTTTAAATGATTCCAGGTCTATAAAAAAAGTGATGATGTTTATGTGTATACCCTATACTTTTATTATAAAAATATTGAAATAATCCATGAGTTATTCCACTCTGCACCAACTATAAAAAAATACTATCAAAGTTTGACCGGCACTTTTAATGCAACCAAAAAGCACCATGACCAAGGACACTGAGAACAGAAATTGGGGAACGTTTACTTGCTGTACGGAGGTATTTAGAACCCAGAAGCTTGTTGTAAGAGTGTGACTTTACAGATGATTCAAATACAAATCTTAGCTGGATATAGCGTTAAGCCCTGTATCAGTTCAGAAGGGTTCTCTCATAGCATATTCATAGCATTTGTCTGCTCATACTTACTAAAAAGTGTCCCAAAGCCTCTAAAAGACACATCACTTTGACCTTGGACGGGGAGGATAAAGTCTGTACACAGTGGAGAACTTGATTATTCATTCTCTTGTCTGTTTTTTGGGGAGCTCACACCACTCACTCTCAGCTGTTTGGGGCTTGCACTTCAGTCCTGTGGTTGGAGGTGTTTGGCACTAGGAAGGAGCAGCCTGGCGTCTCTTGAAATTGCTCCTGGGATCACACAGAGCCACTTGCTCTATGACCAGAAACGGATCTGGCTCCAGCCCATTCCTCTTCCATCCCTCGGCCCCACGTTCCAATGGGAGCTGCACATGTTAGGGAATCAGATGCTCATTGTGCCTCCCCCCCCATTTCTTCTTTGTGTACTTAGACATTTTTGCGATTGAACACTGAACCATGGATAGCATTTAATTTACATCAAGGAATTATCTCACTCCTAGGTCTTGTCGAAAGCCATACCTGTGCTGCATAGGATTTCTGTCAAAAAGGATGTTCTCAACAGAAAATGTAAAATAAAAAAATCCTGAAATGTGTAGAAAATGAACCATTCCATCAGTGCTAATTACGTGTGTAAACACACTCGCGTTTGCTGTCCTTTTCACACACGTATAGGTTTCCAAATAAGAAAACGGGTTATGAATTCTTTTCTAAGCAGTTCTATTTTTTTCCTGGAGTCTTGAGGGATATATTTTCTCTCTGTTTTTATATTCCTGGGGGAATCAGAGCTTTGCATCAGGAAAAATCACCTAAACTATTTTGACGGAGGACTGATGTTTCCGTGTGCATGTGAGTGTGTGTGTGTGTGTGTGTTATGCACATATGACTGAATCTATTTTTATGCAAAGATAAGTTAACTCCATCAAAACATCTTATGGATCAGAGGCAAAATTTTCCATAATAACAGTACTGTCTAGTGGGAGCTCTCCACGACCGTGTAGGAGGAGTTCGGTAGCCATGGAGAGTCATGTTCAGCTGGCATCGTTCATTCTGGTGGAGTGACTACCGGGCACTGCTGGTTTGGAGGGAGACCAGCAGAGGATCCAATGACAATCGTGATGATGGTCAGATGAGAAGGTCACTACTGCTCATTGCCCTCCTCTAGAATGAAGTGTCATTATTGCCACAGCCCTGCTCTCACCCTTCATTTGGATGTTGTAGCTCCTGCAAGTGTTTTTGTTTTTTAAAGTGGTTTTATAAAGTGGTTTCATACTCCAACCGCTCCTGGATGAGGGTGTCATCTTTGTACTGCAGCCTTGGAGGAGACGGAGAACATTCAAAGGCTAAAATAGCCTTTCGCAGGCTTCGGTCCAAAACATGTCTCTCCCACGCTGGGTACCTATTCCTGAACAGGTCAATTTTAATGACTGATTCTTCAATCCGTGGTGGGCGAGATGATGGAGTGGACGGGGCAGTGGGTCTCACCTGAAAGACAGGTACACACCCATCCCGCTCGGAGAATTTTTGATCACGGTCACTGACAACACTGCGGTTGTTGGAGATGGATCGTAAGGTGCTTGTGGCCACTTCTGGAGGCAGAGAGAAGGCAGAAACTGGGTCCTCACAAGCACAACTTGGTGACTGCCCAAATCTGGGTCCATTGGGGTGAAAGAAGGCATAATACATCAGCATAAAAACAACGCCAGTTAAGAAGCTGCTGAACACCACGCACAGAGCTGGGATGGCAAATGCATCTGCGATCTGGGGGGCCTTGTAGAGGTACCAGAGGGCACTCAGGGCCGTGTTTTCCAGAAGGATCACAAAGTAGTAAATGAACAGCCTGCAGCGTGTCCTGCCTTCCTTGACGTTGAACCAGCTGAAGATGTAGATAATCCCCACCACCATGTCGAACACAATCTCTTCCCATTTGGTGATGCAGAACTCCGTCTCACAGTGCACGATCCAGAAGGTCATGACGCACCAGTGCAGGACGATGAAGATCCCAAAGTACAGCTGGAAAACGGAGGCGAAGAGGGCGAAGGTGATGACCCTGGCGGCGATGGTGAAGAAGTGCCAGCAGAACTGGATGATGACCGCCATGTAGCTGATGGGCTTCTTGTCGTCTCTGGAGTCCCGAAGGGCCTTCTGGTAAGACGCCAAGGCCCAGGCCAAGGACACGAGGGAGGCTGCTGCAGTGAAACCTACAAACAGGGAGACAGGAAGACAGTCTGTCAATGGTGAGATGCCGTGATGCTCCCTAGAAGTCAAGTCACATGGAACTGGGGGTTTGGGACAGGCTGGCTTGGACCCCAGCGAAGGCTCTTAATTCCTCCGAGTTTTAACGCACATGAGGATTCCAGTCTCTGCCCTCTCCAAGGTCCCAACCATACAGAGAAGGAATGAAAGTGAAGGGACTATGACTCAATATCAGTGGGGTGGGATTTAACTTTCCATGTAGTTAGTATAAATACACCAAGGAGCTGGTTTTGTGTAGTGGGAAAATGACTGTGGACTGGAGGCTGGCAGGTTTGGGTTGCTGCTTCAACTTTGCCACTTATTACTAGCATGACCTTGGACAATCATTTTTTTTTTTAAATCTTTTTTATTTTATTTTATTTTATTATTTTGTTGTTGTTGTTGCAGTTTGGCTGGGGCCAGGTTCAAACCCACCACCCTCGGTATATGGGGCCGGTGCCCTACTCACTCAGCCACAGGCGCCGCCCCTGGACAATCATTTTAAACAGGGATTCTCATTGAGTGGTCACCAAGGCTCCCTGTCAGCTGTAAGATTCTGACTGAAAGGGATACACAGTCACAGGAAGCTGAGGGGACTAGCCAGCTTACCTTTTTTATTCTAAGCAAGAACTAGTGTAGTTCATTCACACAAGAGAGTTTACACTTCCTTAAAAATGAGCAAGGGTGTCCATACAGCATCACTGGTGATGTTTCTGGTGACACTTTGGGTGCAGTTTGTGCTGACGTGATCTTATTCTCTTTCTACAGCTTTTGTCTGTTCCTTATTGCCTTTCCCTTATAAGAAGAAATGTCCACTAATTGTCAGCCATCTTTCAGCTTTCCATAAAGTAAAGATAGTAAAACTTTTTCAATTGCTTTTCTTATTTTATCATTATTTTAGCCCCATATGGTTAGTGTTCCCTCTGAAGTAAATTTCCAAATTCTAAATGCAATTATCATTGCTTTGCTCTACTCTGACTCAGTCTCCTGCGTCTCAAAGTTCACCGTTATGGTGTACGTGGACAGGCTCACCTAAAAGCCTTGGCCTCCTTTGATCTGCATCGCTGAAACATTACGTCAATCTGTGTTGCAGCAGGTTAAAGTAGAGCTGTACCAAGACCCAACAACAAAAGAATGGTCTTGTATATTTAAAGTTCAGTTGTTTTTTTTTCTTAAAATATATTATTAATTATAACCAAACCCTTTGGGAATAACAGAAGACATATTGATTGCCAAGAGCTTATGATGCAATTGGTACTTTTTATGAAAAAATATTTTGTAGAGAAAAGCTGTAGACTTGTGTTTTTGTATGTCCTCCTTGAGTAAGGTAAACTCCAAACAACAATTATTCATAAAGACATTATTTTCCAATAGCTGCTTCTTACACTTCCTTCCAGTAAAGCCAGCAGAACAACCAGACATGTCACACTGGGACCTTCTAGATTTTTTCTTTTCTTTTTTTCTGATCAGCACAAAAATTCTTTGTTATTGTAAATCACAGGCAGCTAGGGTGCTATTTTTGATAATGCAGGTCAGTTAGAGACCAGCACACAAAGAAGCTTATGATAATTTAATTTCTACACAATGAAAAACACCAACACCAATCATAAAGCAAATTCAAAAGGGAGAAGAGATGGAGGGAGGAAAAGTTAAAAAAAAAAAAAAAGGAAGAAAGATAGTGAAATAATGGGAAACAAAGGTGACGGGATAAGGGCTATGTGAACTACTCATTCACTATAGGTTTGGCATTTAAGAAGAAAAAGTTGTGTCATTTAAATTTCAACACCTTCGTCGGGCATAGAAGCTGGTCATACCGCGCTCCTTATCTGTACCATTCGCAAATTCGAATAAACAGCGCTCTGTCTGCTGTTAAACCCGAACCCCCTCCCGGCGTCTGCGCGGGAAGGTCCCTCCCTGTGGCGCGCGGGCCCCACCAGGACAGCGCCGTGCACAGCGCCGCCTGCAGGAAGACGGACGCAGTGTAGGCGAGGCGTGTGAGGACCCGAGAGGGACAGTCTGGAGGCTTCTACTGGTTTGCACGAGATGGTATTTAAACCTGCTTTCCAAAGCAGCGAAAGGATAGCAAGAGACTTTAAGTACACAGCATCATGAAATTATTACCTGTTGTCAGAGTAGAAAAATTAGCCTCTTTCAAATTCCCTTGTAATCTTTATCACTTTTATTGCATGCGTTAAAAGAGCAATTCGGCCTATGTTATTGACACTCCAGGAACATGTCAAGGTGATATTCTGGCGGTAGAAGAATGAACAATTTCTGTCATCTTTGTTTTTTATATATGTCACAATTAAAAACAAAATCTAAACCAAAGGGAAATTTTGTGTCTGTTCTTGCCACCCCGTTTTTGAATTCTCTGCTTTGGCAACAATTAATTAGAATTTCTCTTCTCTATTTCATGATGACTTACTTTTTGTTTTGTTTAGTAATTAATTTTTAGAAGACAAGTAAATGTCTGAACAGAAAATAGGGGGGCATGTCAGAGTTAAGTCCCTCGGGTCTCCTCATTACAAATTTGCACCTGCCAGAGAATGCTTAGCTCTCGGGCCTATCCAGTACCCTGCCTCTCCCTCTATCCCACCTTTCTTTCCAAGAATGCCTTCTCTGGCTCTTACGAACATGGAAGGAGCCTCCTGTATCCCAAGAACTGCCATTCGCTTCATTTCTTTCAGACTTGTCTCCTGTTTCCTCCTTCTGTTCTTTCTTTCTCAGTTCTCCACTGTCATCTGCTAGTCCTTGAGCTGTGGCATTGCTTGGATGCATCCTTGGTCCTCTTCCCCTCCCAGCCACTCTCTGACCACATCTCAAGCCAACTCCTGCAGCCCAGCAGGCAGCAAGCACCCATCCCGACCCCGAGGCTTACTGAGACCTAGAACAGTGTGTCTGACCGTTTACCTGAAATCACCCAGGCACACACAGATTACCTGGAAGCATTTGCTGTAGGTGACCGTGTTTGCTTTCTTGTGGAAAGAGCCAAATTCTTCTCTTTATCCCCCCAATTGTTGGCATAATGCCCTTCTCACAATGAGAGGGAATGTGAATCTCCACACAAGCTGCCACAGTTCTAAGACAAGTGTTTTATGTGTAGCTTGACAAAATACCATATTGCAAAGCCAACCCAGGCCATGTGCCCATGATGTGTGCCGTTCTGCTGCAGCCCTTCTGCCACTGAGTCGAGCCAGCTGACCCCAGCTGACCCCAGCGCACGGCCTTCTTACTGCGCTGACGCCTTAGCCTGCCACCTGGCTTTGAATGCAACAGCTCAGTGACCACAAAGTTCCTGTGGTGCTTTATTCCACCCTTTTGAGCCAATTATCTTTGTATTTACATAGATGTAGGTATTTCTTTTCTTTGGATAAGGGTTTCTAAGGGATGTAACACCCTTGGAAATATTATAGTCAGAGATTTTGATTTTGCAACTCTAGATGAGGAGCGGTGTGCCTCTCTCTCCTCAGATCTGAGATTTGAGTGATTGTAAAACTAGCTTTCAGGAAGCCAGAAGCTAGTTTCTCATGGGACATCTAAGATACTCGCCCATTTTGAATAAAGATTTTTCAAAATAAGGGTTATGGATCTAATACTTGCTAGTTATCTAATTAGCATTTCAAAAGGAACTGACAGAAATCAGTATCACATAGTCTACCCAAACAGCAAAGTCTGGGGTTTCTTCCCACTTTCCATTCTGTGACTGTGGGTGTCCCTCCCTTCACTGCCTCTCTCTGCCCGTCCTTCCCTCCCTCCCTCCTTCCCTCCCTTCACTGCCTCTCTCTGCCCGTCCTTCCCTCCCTCCCTCCTTCCCTCCCTTCACTGCCTCTCTCTTCCCGTCCTTCCCTCCCTCCCTCCTTCCCTCCCTTCACTGCCTCTCTCTTCCCATCCTTCCCTCCCTTCCCTCATCTTCTGCTTTTGCCCTGCTCTATCTTTCTTTCCTGTATTTCCTGATCCCATTGTACATAATGTGGAGCACATAAAATAATTGATTTTAAAAAGTTGTTATTAATGAAATAATGCTTGGTGTTGCCAAATATAATCTCAAATCTGTTCTTAAAATACAAATGGATCTCAAAACAAGAAAGGAATCTACTCCATTTAAATATCAGGGGTCAGCACTAATGATTCTTATTTTTTATTTTTTATTTTTGAGACAGAGTCTCAGTCAGTCTCTTGCCTGGGGTAGAGTGCCGTGGTGTCATAGCTCGCAGCAACCTCAAACTCCTGGGTTCAGGTGATCCTCTTGCCTCAGTCTCTGAAGGAGCTGGAACTACAGGTGCCTGTCACAGTGCCTGGCTAGTTTTTCTGTTTTTAGTGGAGATAGTGTCTCACTCTTGCTCAGGCTGGTTTTGAACTCCTGAGCTTAGGAGATTCTCCTGCCTTGACCTCCCGGAGGGCTAGGATTACAGGCCTGAGCCACTGCACCTGGCGGGCTCTAGCTATTCTTTTCTGCACCCCTGCTCTGAATCCTGCATCTTTGTTTCGAATATGGATTTGGTTTCAACACTACCATTCCTATTATAAGAGCTCAACATCACTAACTTTGGCTTTTCATCACGAGTAACTGACTTTCCTATAATATTTCTTCAATTTGTGTCTAAATGAAGTTTTACTGTGAAGGTGTAGAGAATTCTTTGCCTTAGGACTATGGAACATGATAGCTTAGAATATGGCCGATGGGGATATTCGTGGGGGTAGGGGACAAAAGTGTTATCATATCAATTTAAATATTATTTCCTCTTGGAAATAATAAATGAGGGGTTAGTAAGGGATATTGGACCCTTGAAAATATTGCGATGCAAGGATCTCTTTGATTTTGAAACTTTTAGGTTAGGAAGGGGCTATCTCTGGCTCCCAAGTGTAAAGTAGTTCTCTCCATGGACAGGTTTCCAAACCAAGTAGCTCTTCCTCTTCCTTCAGAGCTCTGACCTTAAAGTATGTTTTATTTTGTTGTTTGTTTAATTATTATATTTCTCAATAGAGGGGATCTTCAAGCAGGGATAAGCAACTATTTATCTTTCTGTCCCCTCAGCCTTGCACAGAGCCCAACATATGTTAAGAATTGGCCCTTAGAAAAGAAGAAAGCAATAAAGGAAGAAAGAAAAAGAAGAAAGAATATTCTCGTGTAGAACTAGAGCCAGAGAGGGTCTGAACGTTCAAAGGTTTGCATAATTCCTCATTGCTCCCCTGTTCTGTCTCGTTGCAATTTCAGTTTGAGCTGCAAATGCCAAAACACTGTGAAATAAAATCTGTACTCCTGTTGTGCTGTCTGTGGTCTGAGTGTAAACAAGAAGTCTTGGAAATCCCCAGAGAATGCTTTATAAGATTTATAGCCTAATTCCCTAGATGTAAGAGGTTCGGGGAATTAAACCAAGTGCTCTAATTCTTTGATTCTTCAACAAAGGGAATGAACCTGTCTTTTCTGTCTCTCTGGGGAGGGTACAACCTTCCCTGCCACTGGCAAGCTGCAGGTTGCAGGCTCAGGGAAACATCTGGTGGCTGGCTTGTGCTCCGAACCAAACTGCAAGTGGTGAGAAAGGGCCACATGTCTCTGTAAACTTAAAAATGGGCTGTCATGAAAAATTTCAAGTACACCCCAAAGCAGAGAGAATAAAAACAACAAATATGCCTTCATGCAGAATCAGCTCAGAGGCTCTCCCTGAGTTCTCCTTTCTCTTCCCCAACAGAGCCAGAGAAGCTGGCTGAGTGCTAACTCAGGGCGGGTCCCCAGGAAGCATCAGGGCTGATGGGGGGCTCTGTCAGGAACCCCCTTCCCGGCCTCTCCTGCCTCATCTTGCACCTGCCTTTCTGTGCTCCAGTCACACTGCTGTCTATTTCTCAAATGCTACGTGAGGCCACCTTCTCTCCTGGAGACAGGAAAGGCAGTGCCCTGCCTGGAAAGGCTTCTCTCTCCAGTGAATCCCTGCTTATCTTTCAACTGAAACATCATTCATGTCCTTAGGGAAGCCTGTTGGCCTGCACCCTGCATTCCCTCTTCCGAGGACAGCTCAGCCTGTCTCCTGTAGTTCCGTGTCTGTGCAGAGGCAGGCTGTGCCCCGGGAGGGCAGGACCTGCATCTTCCCGCCGCTGTCCCCTACCCTGGCCACTGGGCACGTCTACACTGTCCTCATCTTGTTTCCCTGCCTTCCCACCAACTTTCCTTCTCTCCTTGTTTCTTCATCCTTTTTGTGGATTTTAACCTCTTTGGAGGAAATTGAAAGCATCTTCTCACAACTAGTCTGGGAATGGTTGATGTACAACATAACCCTCCTTGGCTACAGAGGGAAGATTATCACATGGCCGTTGATAACACATGTCTCTTCTCACACAACACACCGTCAAGTTTTTTCCCCTAAAGGCATTGTCCCTAAATAAACTAACAAATAAAAACACTGGATTTTAGACAGTGGTGTGATATTGGTTTCTTGTAGTCAAGAAATTTTGCCATTTCCTTAGTGCATGTGAGGCTCATAAAAAAAAAAAAAAAAAAAAAAAGCACCGACGGCCCCTGCTTTGTGGTCCCCCAGTGATGTGCTGAGGGTCTACTTGTCTGGTTTAAATCTCACGCTGACCCTGGAGGCAAGTACTACGTTTTGCAAACAAGGAAATGGAGAAATAAAGGGAGGGCAAATAACTTGCCCAGGCTCATGTGATTAGCAAGGAGGACAGGAATTGGAACCCCCAGGTTCTGAAACTCTGCCCACCAGCACAGCAGACTGAGAGTTAACTGTCACTGACATCGGCCGAGGGGACGCAGACAGGCGCCATTAGTGTGCAGATCTCCCCCAGGTGGCCTCACGAGGTGCCACTGTGGCCAGCAGGACATGCCCCTGGAGGGCTTTCAGTAGTGCCACCTCTCTAGGCTTCTGTCCCTAATGGGCTCCTATCACTTGCTCCTGCAGACCCCGCAGCTATACTCATACCCAGGGCAAGGGATCCCGGGTTGGGAACTCTTTTCACAAAACAGTTCAGAAGAACCGGTACCTGAAGGGAAAGCCACACTTCCTCCTCCTCCTTCTGATCTAAGAGTGCTCCCCCAGTCTCCTGGATTTTCATCTAATAAAAAAAATGCCTAATCTGAGCTGAGCCACAGAACCTAAGAGTAACAGATCCCAAAATTCAGAGCCAGAATGGCCGCCCGTTTCTACAGCATCTTTGGAGTTCATCTTTTAGTTATGAAAAAGCAGTAGATCCACTTGGCTGGAATCATACGTAATTAATCTGGTTGAAAGAAGGTAGTAAGTGAAGAAAACATGATGCCCTCTATGCTCGAATCTTCACTGAGCGGGGTGAGGGCCAGGAGAGTAACGCAAACTCCACTGGGTCCAAGATTTGCTCAGTCTTCTTGCACTGAAGCCACTTTATCTCTGTTTTAAACCTAGTAATAGTTCTCATTAAAAATATTTAAATGCTTTAATATGTTTAGTTTTGGTAGGGATATACATACTTTCAGCAATCCACTCTAAGGAGTCCTGCTTACTTTGCAAGGCAAATTGTGAGGCTGCTAAGGGGGTAAGGGAAGCACTGAATTGAAATTTTAAAAATGTTTAGACATAAAAATAGTTGAAGGGACTTGTTGGAAGAAGTGTCTCTCCTCCTTAACAAATGTGGAAAGTTATTACCTTCTGAATACAAGGTCTGACAATTAAGTTTGTGAACCTGCCACTGTGCCCTTCATTGGCAGCACTATACCAACCACTCGGTAGGGATTCATAACCTTGGCACTTCAGTGTCTCATAGCTAAGGATTCATAACCTTGGCACTTCAGTGTCTCATAGCT